>NW_026000093.1:16267348-16395338 GCF_001458135.2 Marmota marmota marmota
ATATATGTGTGTGTGTGTGTGTGTGTGTGTGTGTGTGTGTAATCTGTGGGGGAACCATTAACTTCTTTATCTTGCTGCAGATGCTATGTAAATTCAAACATTTTAATGGACATAATATGCTGCCTACTATAACATTTTTATCTATTTTTTTAAAAAAAAATCTATCTTAAACAATGCATTTTATTCATTTATATATTTATTCAAGTCCTGAGAAGGGACATATACAGCGTACATATATATCAGACAAAGAATCTATACTAATGAAGTTTGCATCCTAATTGGGGGAGATGGGTAGTGTGTGTGTGTGTGTGTGTGTGTGTGTGTAAAGTGGTAAGTGCTAAAGAGAACAGAAAAGCAATATAGGAAGAAGAGGATGGTGGGGCTGAGGTGAAGAAGGAAAGAGGTGATCTAGAGAGGCCTGTACAATAAGGTGATGTTGAGAAAAGACTCAATAAAGAAGCAATTCATGCAAATGTCTGAGGAATGACAGCTCACCTACAGGGGACACAGGACACGTGCAATTATACTTAGATGGGAGCATGTCATAACCACTATATTTTCTTCTGGGGCCCTACTGATCCTGAGGAGACTGCCTCTCCCAGGGGTAGCTAATTCCTCAAAAAAGCAAACAACTTTAGCCTAGGAGTTGGTCTTTCACATGCAAGCCTATAAGAATAGAGGGTCTGGTATAGTGATGCCACCTGCTTCACTCTTCCTGCTAAGGATTGCTTTAGCTGTTCTGGGTCTCTTATTTTTCCAGATGAATTTCATGACTGCTTTTTCTATTTCTATGAGGAATGTCATTGGAATTTTGATTGGAATTGCATTAAATCTGTATAATGCTTTGGGTAGTATGGTCATTTTGACAATATTAATTCTGCCTATTCAAGAACAAGGGAGAGCTTTCCATCTTCTAAGATCTTCTTTAATTTCTTTCTTTAGCATTCTGTAGTTTTCAATGTAGAGGTCTTTCACTTCTATCGTAAAGTTGGTTCCCAAGTTTTTGTTTTGTTTTGTTTTGTTTTTTTAGGCAAATTTTCAAAACTGAAGTTTCCTTTAAGTAAGGTATACTTCTACATGCTTTTTTTCTCTCTGCAGTTGATTATAAAATTTTGACACTACAGAAGACTTCAGATTTTTTTTAACTTCAAATATCTCTTTTGTAGATGAACACAATGAGCTAAGGGAATTATCCAAGGTCACCTAGTCAGCTAATAGAAAGTTAGGCATGCAAATGGGACTAAAGCTTCTTGACCTGCTGCTCTTCCTGCTGCATCATTACCTCTTGGATTTTCTACTTCAAGAAAGTCGATTAAAAATTCTAAAATGCTGTAGAGAAGAATTAAGTTATGGCTCACCTTTCTTACCTTGAGCCTGATATATTTGTGCTTTCCCATATTTAAAAGCTTATAAAAATCTTATTAAAAACAAGGCTGTGGGATATTTTTTTTTAAACCACTAAAAGAATCCACATGTAAAAGACAGGCGATGCTGATATGAGAAGTTCCAGAATCTAATTTCAAAGCTCAATAAAGCCACAAGATAATGCTAACATCTATCAGCGACCTCACAACTTTCAGTAATGGCCTACAAAGTGAGTCTTTAACATGTAAAATCACTTACACTTTCCAGAGATTGTTAGCAATCTTGCTTGTTGTTTCTTTTGCATTTATCGGAGGCTCTGTGAGAGAGGGGGCTCTCATTCATCTTGCTCACCTCTGAATCTCAGGATATGTGATGGTCTCTGGGAACTAGTAGAAAGTAAAATATGTTTGTTAGATGAATGAATGTTTGCACAGGCCTTGAAAACCTAAGGAAGGCATGAAAAGCAGAAGAAACCTGTGACAAAGGCCTGGAAGTATAAGGAGACCTGATGTGCTTAAGAACAGGGAGGGTCCGGAGTCCCTGGACAGCGGGTGATAAAGACAGATGGGTGAAAACAGGTTTGTATGGTAAAGCAGAGGAGCTGGTCTAACAAGCAACAAGCAAAGAGGTCTGGCCTCCATTCTGAAAACCCAGGGAGCTATTGGAGAGTATTGATAGAATAATAAACACAAGGGCTAAAGTTTAGAAAGGACTTGAACTTGGGCATAGATAAAAGTTGAGAACAGGGCAGGGAGCAGGAAAATTCATTCAAATACTTTGAAATCATTAAAAAAAAAAAAAAAGATGTCATTCATGTACCTGAGCTACAGCCACAATCGAGACATTTGTTCTCAAGAAAATGTCAGACCAGTGGGGGATAGAGACATAGACAGGCCACGGCACCATAGTCAGTGTAATAGATGGAGTAAACACAGAATGTGAACAGTGTGCTCAAAGAGGTTCTGAGTCAGGCAAGGTGGCCCAGGCCTGAAATCCCAGAGACTTTGGAGGTAGCAGCAGGAAGGTGTCAAGTTCCAGTCTCCCTGGGCAAGTTAGAAAGACCCCTGTCTCAAAATAAAAAATGAAAGGGCTGGGGATGTAACTCGGTGGTAGAGTATTGAGGGCCACAACCAAGTCAAGATGGTGCCTGGCACTTTGCCAGAAGGAGTGGTTTGTGAAGCAACTCCAGCGAGCCATTAAGATGATGAGGATTCCTTATTGGTTGACTGCTGTATCTAGTTTATGTTAATTAAGTTAAGCTGTGTGTAATTAGTTAGGTATATATACCTCTGCGGTCGGGCAGAGAGGCGGCTCCTGCTATCTCGGGTGCCCGCTCCTTCAGTTCCTGCTGAGTTCACTCGCAATAAAGTAGTTCCCGATTCAACCTTCAGGTTGCTTGTCACCTCTCAGTTATTTAACCCAGCCGGACTTCGGCAGTAGAGCATCAGGGAGTTCAATCCCCAGCACTGCAAATAAAAGACAAGAATAATAAAGAGGTCTGAGCTCAGTTTTATTTGCAAGTGACATGTTCCCTGATGCTAGAGATGCAAGCAGCATCAGTAATGCAGGAGGGTACTCAAAGAAGAGGGAACAAGGACAACGTAAGACAAGGACAGCAAGGGCTGGAGAGGAGAGAGGATGTTAAGTGGGAACAGAAAGCAAGAAGGTGGATAGATATTCAGGCCACAGACCCATAAAGACTTGGTGAATGCAAGCACAAAAGGGGAGGGATAGAAAAGCTCTAGAATCCTGTGAAGATCCTCAAGTCCCTTCTCATTTTGTGCCTTGCATTCCCATGCCACCTCGTGCCCACACTCAGAGGCAACTGCTGAGGTTTGGATATGACTTGTTCCCCAGAGTTTCATGTGCTGGAATTTGGTCCACAGTATGGCAGTATTGAGGTGGTAGAACTTTTAAGATTGGGGCCTGGGAGTATATTTAGGGTATAGGGGAAGTACCCTTGAAAAGGATTACTGCTGGTCTCATGGATTTAGTTCTCATGAGAGTAGATTGTTATAAAAAGATTAAGCCTTTTGCTTCCTGTCTTAGCATGTCTTCTCTTTTTCATAGGCTTCAACATTTAGATGTAACTCACCATGAGGTCCTCATCAGAGCCAAGTAAATAGATGCTGGAGTCATACTCTTGAAACTCCAGAATTATGAGCTAAATATAAACCTCTTTTCCTTATAAACTACCCTGCTTCAAGTTTATTATGGTAACACAACACAGACTAAGACAGTAACTATTACTACCATCAGATGGATTAATTTTGCCTGGTCTTAAATTCCATGTAAGTAGAATCATAGAATATGCTCTATTTATTTATTTTTTTTTATCTATTGGTGCTTACTCAGGTATGCCTATCCATAAAATCAAGCTGTATGTTGAACATTTGTGTACTTCACAGTATGCATTGTATACCTCAATTTTCAAAGTGAAAAGAGGAAAAGAAAAACCTACCATGACTCGTGGGCTGTGTTTCTCAGGGCATTCATTTTTCTGGATGCCAATCGGGATTACATTTTAAAAAGGATTCTGGGTTCAAATAAGCTTGGGAGATGCCGGGTTAAAATGAACTAAAACCAGTTCATTCTGCTTTATATTAGTAAACATGATGAATCTGCAAAGGAGTGATAAATATCCAGAATTGTTCAAATCATTTCTAGTGGAGTATTTCTCAGGACTCAAAATATTAAGGGACTCAAGATATTAAAGAACTCACTGTGGAAGTTTTCTAGCCTGGATACTGTAGGAAATGGATTATATGAAATAGAGACCTGGAAAAATAATTCTCTTGGGCATATGGAATTTAAGATAAGAGTGGTTAAATCCATCAGAAACCAAGAGTCTGGCAGGCAGCTGAAATGCAGGAATGCCATTCCAAGTCCCATCAGGCCTGGGGATATATTTCAAACTCTGACATATGGGTGATGTCTGAAAATCTGTAGATAGATATAGATTACATTCCCCAGGTAGAAATGTCGCATGAGATGCTACCAAGTCCCAGGAGGTAGATAGGAAAAAGGAAAGGGAACAGCAAAGTAACAAAAAAGTGTTTTAAAGCTGACACAAGATTAGACTGTGATTCCCCCAGGTAACAATACAGGTTAGATGTCTTCAGCCTGATTTCTTTCCCATCATAAGCCTTTTATTTAATCTCCCAACAACCAGAACTCAGAGTTCCTTAAGTGTCTTTGAAGTTCTATGTAGGGGATCAGGCTTTATATGATTCTTATCCAACTAAAAAGATAAGTTTAGTTCAAAATACAACATTCACATTCTAGAGTTTACAAATTTCAGAGACATGGTTCTAAAATAAAAAAAATTTTTAAAAACTTCTATAAGTCTAAAAACTGGCTTTTTAAAAAAAGGAGAGGGAGCAAACAGTGATTTCTTATATTTTGTTCTCTAAAGATGCAAAGAAATCTTAAAATATACAAATAGTTTCAAATGTTTAAGACATTGAACGCTTCATGTACCTAGTATCACGTTAGTATTATTTTATTAATATAGCTATACCAATATATATATAAAATACATACCAATATTTTGCTTTTATTATTAGCAGGTTTTTCAAGATTTACACATAAAATGCAGAAAGACAGTTTGGATGTGAACTTGAAAGTTAAGCAAAAGAAAAATACTAGTCAAAAAAAAAGGGGAGTGGCAAGATAAAAAAAAATACTTTGCTAATATTTAAGAAAAATTGGGGGAAAACAAGATTTTGTAATACCAAAGAGACAACAAATAAAGATCTTGTTTCTTCCAACTGACTTATCTGGGAGCGGCAGAGAATATTATTCATTTAAACCATCTTTTAAAAAGATCTTATAGTATTGCCATCTGTTGGCATATGACAGATACAGCATTCCAACGATGCAGATAATGAAGCAAAAATACAGAAAATTAAAGGGACAGATGTGGAAAACTCACACACTCATTTGGCTTAGCATTTCACATCTGTTCTCTATGAAGCCTTCCTAAGCAACACAAATCTAATTCCTGGATTCGATACCTTGAAATGTTATGCGATGCAGAAAGCAGCGCCTGTGACTGATGGGAGATTCATTCATTCCAACACATCATGTGTTTTCTCATCAATATTGAGAGTCTTCTATCCAAAACTCAGTTACTATTATCCAGGGAGGATCCACATAAGTCTATATAGGTGTTTATTATACTGCATTTATTTATTTATGGCTTCTAAGAAAAATGCCACACTGGCATTTGAAATCCAATATGAAAAGAAATACAAAAAGATAGTTATCTGTATACTCTACATACCTTTCTAAGATGATGCATATTTTTGCCTAACAGAGATGAAAAAATAGCACAAATATTAACCAATGACTACACCACATATAAACATATTCATTTAAACCTTGAATCTCCATTTCATACTTTGAAAATTTTGAGCCAGGTGAATATACTGCCCATTTGAGTGTTAGAGTTTTGATGTGAGGTGTCCCCCCAAAATTCCTGTATTAATGCCAGAATCACCAGAGGTAAATGATTGAATTGTGAGTGGTGTAAACTCATCTGTCCTTCCTAGTTTGAATGGACTGGTGATGGTAACTGTGGGAAGGTGAGACATGGCTGGAAAATGTCCAGAGAAGGTGGGTCTCAGGGCACGTGACCTGGAAGGATGCATCTCCCCTGTGGCCCCTTCCTCACCCTCCACTGCTGCTTCCTGACCATGAGGTAATCTGATCTCCTCTGCCCTTCCCTTCCGCCATGATTGCTGCCTTACCCTGGGCCCAGAGCAATGGAGTCAGCCCTGTATGAACTGAGATCTCTGAAACTGTGAGCCCCATATGATCTTTTTCTTCCCTAAGTTGTTCTTATCAGATATTTTGGTCACAGTGATACAAAGCTGATTAAAACATCAAGTAATTTAGTTTAAAATGTCATGAAATACAATTTTAATTATTTCACAACAGCTGACCCACACTTGCTAAACCAATGCTTTTCCTATGTCCCCTCCCAATGTCAAGACAACATGGTGAAGATCAATATGGTGCTGATCATTGTTTCCCATTACGGGGGCCCACAGATGACTGGGATCTTAATTGTATTCTTGATAGGTGAGGATTCCTAGCAGAGTAAAGTTTCCATCTCCATTAAACTTTTTGTCTTAAAAAAAAAAAGGAATCAAAGCACATTTTTAATAATATTGATAACAACCTTATAATTTATTAGTGCCAAGAAACACTGATTCTCCTTTAAAAGGTCTGTCTACTACTTAAATTTCAGAAGCTTGGTAAAGTGCCTGGCTTGGTATTTGTGTTTCTGAATATGTTGGCACCAAATAGCTCTGCATCTAAGGCTATTGTGAAATCAACAGAAGCGGATTTAACATGGAAATCCTGCTTTTCAGCCAAATGAAGGCCCAATGACATCATAATTGGCAAGACAAAAGATTTTATGGTGGTTCCCATGGAGAAAAGTGACAGGAGAGTTAGACTATAACAGGGCACATTGTAGAAGTTATGCTTTATGCTGATCCCAAAATGTTCATATATCTTCAGTAGTCAGCACCATATTTGTATAATAATCAGCAAAATAGCAAATCTCTCTCTCATATACTATCAAACATCTATGTGATTTTCAGTTTATACAAACTTAGTAACATTTAACAAAAATAATTTACGTACCTAATAGGAACCCAAGAATTTTTTTCCTCTTAAAGGGGTTAGTATATTACTTAAGCTTGACAAAAAATTGTGTCAATGTTAAGGTCACAACTTTGAGACCTGCCACCCTGGGTTTTCCCAGGCTCTGGCTTTTGCTAGCTGTTTGATGTAAGGTAAGTTACTCAATCAAACCTGTCTCTTCACTTAAAGGTAGAAATAATCACAATCAACCTGTTAGCTTGTCAGGATGAAATGTGCATAGAAGACCCAGTACAGAACCTGACACAGAGCATGACACTTATTTTTAGTTTTTTTGTGTGTTATTCTTTATTTCTTACCCAAAAACTTTATGGCAAAAGTTAGTAAGCCCATTTTACAGGTAAAGAAACTGGGATTCAGGAATTTTCTACAACAGTTTCACAGTGAGGAATTCAGAGAACAGCATGGGATGCCAGGTCCAGCTGTCCCTAGGTCCCATTATCTTTCCACTATGTCACACAAGTCCCCAGGGAGTAGCCCAATAGATCCTGTTTCCTGCAGCTGAAGATGCACCTTCCTAGCCATTGGCTAGCACTGTCAGCCAGAGTTTTCTCTCCTTTGTTACTGAAAACTGGGGAAATTGGGGCAGCAACTGCAATGATCCAAGTACCACTGGTGATTATCTTCACAAGAGCAGCTTCCCCAAACAAAGCAGAGGCGACTAATTGCTAATGAGATTTAAAAATGACTCTTATCCCACCTCCTCCTCAGCCTTTCTGAGCTACAGGAAGCCATAAGCAGAAAAGTGTCAATGTCTTACGTCACTTCAATTGAGTGACCTGCAAAGGAGGTCAAGATTAGCAGGTATATGAACATTCCACGTTATATTTCCTTTTTACTGGCAGAGATTTTTCCTAATTACCAAGTACAATTTGAGGATCTGTCTGTTTCCATAAACAAAAATAAATAAATAAATAAGTAGTTGTGGGATTGCTTATATATATATATTTTTTTTCCTGGAGAAAACCTCTTCTGTACCATGATACACCCTCAAAAATGTGGAGGAGCAAATGGTTGACGAGCTGGATACATAATGAATGTGGTGGCTCACATTTCAGACTTTATACTGTCTTCACCACACAACAGGGAAATAAAATTCTCTAGACTATCAAATGTGACAAGTCTGCAGTGACAGTTAATCCTTTTTATTTCTTGTCATTAAATGTGCTCTGCATCAGTATAATAAGTAATAATTGTCCATGAAATGGATGCCTTTAGACTGACTGACTTTCAGTGGAGGGGAAATAATAGAGATTTGTGATGTGGAGATATTAGGGATGGTGAAGAGGAGGAAGAGGGTGAGGCAATAGTTTTGGAATGTCTTCTTTCAAAGAGTTAAAGGCAGACCCTAAAAAGGCCTTGACCATAATCTGTGAGCAAGAATTCTATAGTCATTTTTTTTTTAAGATAAGCCCGATCTCTTTAGGAGTCCTATTTGTTGGCATGAGTCACAACATGGATAAGGCAATCTACACCATACACAGTCATCTGTGTTCCCATTGACACATGGAAACACAGGCAGGCCAAGGTGAGGAGACCATGCAATGAGCCCGTACTCTGACAGTTTCCACTTCCACCCATAGTGTTGAGCTCAGATTCCTAGAAGCAAAGTTATAGCATTCTAATAGTATGTCCCAGGTACTATTGAAATGGAGCTAATAAGTGCTCTTTTCTTTTTACACTGTGAACACTAAGATAAAGAGTCTATGAGCTGCCAAGAGCCGTGTGGAAAGCTATCCACCAAGAGGAGCCAGTGCAAGGGAGAAGAGCAAGGTTCAGTGTACTAGAGTTTCCTATTCTGAGCGCCCAGGATCTAGACACATAATCCAATGGAGTCCTCACCTGGGCATAAGAAAATCAAATTTCATTTTTATTCAAAATAACCTGCAACCAAAGAGTGTTCAATAGAGAATTGTTGACTAGCAGGGCTACTGGAGCATTGAAGCAGGCAGCCAGCTGTATACATGGGCTCGAAGGCAGGATCTGAGATAACATTGGCTTCAGAGTCATTAGCCTATGAAAAGTAGCAAATCCATGATAGTAAATAATGATCATCTGAAAAGAGGGTATAGAGTACAAAATGGCACAAAGCCAAGCTTCTTAGGGCAGAAGTATTTGATATGTTGACAGAGAGAGATGAACTAAAAAGGATATGACAAAGACAGAAAAGGAGGAGAAACACCAAGCAAGAGTAATACCACAGAAGCCAAAGGAAGAAAGAGGAAAGCACCTGCTGTCCTGGATGATTTGATGTGTACCATCTCCCTGATGCCTCCCTGATGCTCCCTGAACTCCTGTTCCACTGGTGGTGGAGACCTTTGGTGGCAGACTGCTCAGGCATGTCCCAATCCAGAACTGCTGTCAGTCAGAAAGTCATGAGACAGAGGTCACACCCTCCCTGGAGCAGGCTATATTCCATGATTGACCAGTGCAGTTAAATGGTGAAGGTCACAGTGTCATCTTTGCCCAGAGCCCTCAGGACTGGGAAAAGCCTGTGCAGAGACTGCATTCCAGTTCACCTCCCACTCCCCACAGGTGTCTCCCCTGAGGCATCCTCAGGAAACTGCCTGTACTCACATCTCCTTCCCAGAGTCCGTTGCCTAGGAAACCCCCACCAAGATACCAACATTGCAAATCGGATGCCTGCCAGGTGAGAAGAAAACATAGGCAGACAGGAGTTAGGAGTGAGCTAGCTCCTACTCTGTCCCCAAACATTTAGCAGCATCAAGAAGGAACCCTGATAAGTGGTGTTTTTTCAAATGTCCCCTGTACCACTCTCTGGAGAATTAAGAGCTGAAAATCCCAGAAACCTGTGGGAGAAACTGACACAAAATTTGTTCAGTGAGAGAGATAATTTTCCCCCAGCTCATTCCTGGTTTGAGTCACAAATCAATAGAATCAAGAGTGACGCTGGTGGTAACATGACAGCATGGTTGTCTTAGCTGTCACCAAGACTAAGAAAGCCAGGCTCAGGACCAACAGAGCAGGTGGGTCTGAGGCTTAGGGACACATGGGGGGGCGTCATCAGCATTCACCCCCTGTCCTCGATACTAGGCAGTTTGTCTGAATACCAGCATCAGATCTATCTATGGCAAAAAGGAAGTAAAAAGAGAATACAGAGTAATATTAACATTATATACATGTGAACTTCACAAAGCTGAGACAGTCGGCTTCGACTTATAGATTTATTTTTTAGAAGTTATCATCTCCTTCATAAATGGAATCTAGAAAAGTCAATCTCATAGAAACTGAGAGCAGGAGAATGGTTATGAGAGACCAGGGAAAAGGAGCATAGCAAAGAGGTCCATCAACAAGTACAATACTATTATTTGGTCAGAGGAATAAATTCTGGAGTCTATGGCATAGCAGAGAGAATATAATTAACAGCAATGCATTATGGATCTCAAGTAGTTTCAAGAGAGGAAGTTGAGTGTATTTACCATAAAGAAATGATAAAAGTTTAAGGTGATGGTATGCTAATTACCCTGAGTTGATCACCACCCAACATATACATGAATCAGATCATTACAGTGTACTTCATAAATATTGACAAACATTATGTGTCAATCAATTTTTTTCAAATGCAATACAAGTCAATCCATGACCTTAAATCTTTGAAAAATAATATATTCTCAGTTCAGTCTCTGGGGAGAAAATTCTAAAAGTTCTTCTTCCCCTCTCTTATGGTTTGAATATGAGATGACCCCCCAAAATTCCTGAGTTAATATAAGAATATTCAGGAGTAACATGATTGGTTTATGAGAGCTGTAACCCAATCAGGCTATCCTACTATGAATGGACTGACTGTGTGATAACTATAGGCAGGTAAAGCATGGCAAGAGGAGGTGGGTCACTGGGGACATGCCCTAGAATGATTCATCTACCCTATGGACCCTTCCCCACTCCCCTCTCTCTGCCTCTGGCTGCCATGAGCAGAGCAGCACCCCTCTGCCATGCCCTTCCACCATGATGTCTTGCCTCTCCTCAGGCTCAGAGCAATGAAATCAGATGACCATGGACTGAAACTTCTAAAAGCAAAAGCCCCAAATTAACTTTTCCTCCTCTAATTGTTCTTGTCAGGTATTTTGGTCATAGCAATGCCAACCTAACACACCCCCTCTCACTCCTTATTCTACCCTACAGCCTCTTCTCTTCTGTATCTCGCATCTTACACTCAGCTCACTTCCTTACGTCTCCTACTCCTTCACCTTCCTGTACCTTTTTTTTTTTCTTTTGCTGCCAGTGGCTCACTAGCCTTGCAAATATACCTCCCCACACTCTGTAGCCTTTCCAGGGGAGTGTATGAGTGTGTGGGGAGAAGGGCAATTTGCCTATCACTCCCATTGCACTGTACAAAGATCTGGGCCTTCAACTGCCCATGACACAAATTCCTTCTTCCCAGAACATGGGCAGCTTCATTGCTTTTCTTCCTGCCATACTAACTTCAAAGTCAAAGGGCCTTTAGAGATTGTCCTTTATTTCAGGACATCCTCCCTTCCTGTTGGGTGTTAAAAAGTCATAGATTTCACGAAATGATGGTAACAGTTAATAGAAGAAGTTTGGGTTGTTTTGTTTTGTTTTCAGTGTTTTTGGATAATCAGAATGCTTGCAACTGTAATGTTAGCCCTCAAAACTTATTCTAAATTTTCCAAGCCCACTAAGTTCACAGTTCTGTATTAGGACCATGAACAGAGAAAGAACACAAAACAGGAAGCATTTAGGATTATCAGTCTGCAGCACATTGATTCCTATTGCTCTTGAAAGAGACATTTGAGAAGAGGTTAAAAAGAAAGGAAAGGAGTCAACAGGACTTAATAACACACTAGACAATAGGCCAGGGCTCTTTACATACATGATTATATGCAGACATTATCATCTCCGTGTTACTAAAGATGAAACTGAGTTTCAGAAAGGATTGAAGAAATTGTTCAAAACCATTCAGCAGAGAAACAGCATAGCTGGAGATGGTAGAGGTCACCCCCACAGCAAAGAATGGGACAGAGAAACATCCCTGATTGGGGAAGGGGTACTTTAGAGATGGTAGAATTCATGGTTGAGTCCTAGGATAGAGTGCAGAGGACCCCAAACCAAAGCTGGGGGCAAAATCTGCCCCATTATGAAAGGATAGACAGGTACATTCTCCTGAAATAGAAATCACTAGAAGAGCTTCAGAGATGAAGCCAAGCAAATAAAGAATTATTATCTTTAACCTCACTAAAACACTGATCATCACGTGTCCACACGTGTTGGTACGGAGAGGGTCACTAAACAATTCCCCGTCTACTAAACAATTCTGTTGTGATCTCAACCACAGAACTTTGCCTCAAGTGATCAGCAGTTTTTTTTTTCTTTCTTTCTTTCTCTTCTTTCTTTTTTAACTGAGCTAACTCTACCACAGCATCCTGACAGTATAATTAACACTAGCCTGGGGAGAGGAATTGCTCTGCATTAAAAAATAAGTACTGTAGACAGATACTTTTAGATCTTCTTGCATGGCTGAGGAAGAATCAGTACACAGAGCATGAAGTCAAAAGAAGTCAAAGAACAAAGGAAAAGGAACGCTAATGAATTCTCAGATGTGTTGGAAACCTGTTAAGTCCTAGGTTTGACACTAGATGTGGAGTTAAGTGATTTTTAATTTCTTTTTTAATTGTAATTCTAAAACTGAATATAATCCAAGAATGCTGTCTGTCATTTTACAAAACCTCACCAGTGATTACATGGGCAGGACATATAACGCACCAAAGGCGGAGTCAGTCCTCCAGGAGTCAGAAACAAAGGCGGTTGTCCAGGAAATGATGCATCTGTGTTCCTGCATTTATCTCTAACCGTGCTATTTGTCAGGAGGGTTGCACAGCTGGGTCATAATGTTTTGGAAGTAAAAAGAGATATCACTGAGTCCAATATCTCAGTGTAAAAAGCAAGGAAATAGGCTTATTACAGTCCAATAGTTAGTGATAACCAAAGGATAAAATCCCAGGCCCTGTGGATATTGACCCAAGATGACCAGTGATCTTGACCCAGGGATGGCCCATTCTGTCTCATCACTAGACGATTCTGGGGCTCAAGGGCCCCCTTGCAACAATTATTTGAAACATCATCTTTCAAACCATCTTGTTAGGTTTGATGGTAATAAAAGGCTATCCTTCATAAATCAGCAGTTTCTTAATTGACATTCCCACCAAATAATATTCTAAGAAAATAAGAAAGAATTACATAAATATTTCCCAAACTACGATATCTTTCTGAAGTTATATATCAGTCTCCCAGCTCTTAGTTATAAAATAAGATAGTATGTAGGAAAATGCTTGGTCAACTATCAGAACTCTTTAATATATTGATATTGCCATTATTATTGCTGTTTGTATTACTTACATTTTGAAATTGGTGTTGAAAGAAATATATAATAAAGTAAACAAAACACTAATTCAGACTAACTTGGAGAAAGTAATCTAAATAATACACTGTCTTATCAAAACATATGGTTGTAATCATTAAGTCCATGGTCTAACTCAATGTTACTGCTGACAAAATGTAACCAAACTCGCATTTTGTCTGTCCTACTACAGGATAAAAAACAATTGCACTTGAAATTATGCATGGCATTTATGACTAGTGCGCTAGATTCCTTAAGAAAAGAAATTATCCTATTAATTATCATAAATATGTCTATATATGAAAACTTCATTAATCCAAATTTTCGGTAATTCAGAATTTAAGTTAATTTTCTATGTGTCAAAGTGAAATATGCCTTTCCTCCAAGATTATGCAAAGGTGTGTTTCAGTAGGGGACAAGCTAAATCAATGAAATTTAAATATCTACTCTCAGGAAAGAGATTCTATTCAAAAAGCTTTCAAAATCCTACATTGCTGCCATCTGGTGGTCAAATGCAGTTTTCTACCATTATTTCAAAAATTAGAACTATATAATAGTTTATATTTACATGTACATATATCTTATAGATTTTTTATAATATATAGATAGAACAACATCTACATCCTTATGACATATAATAAATGTATATGCATATATTCTGTCAATATATACATGCTGTTGCATACAAATGTATTGCCATAAAGAATATACAAAAAGGAATTAAATAATTACCTTTAAAAAATCCATATTTATATTAGTAATATATGCAAAGAAATTCTTTACTTAAATAAACCTAGAGTAGGTTATTAATTATTGTCTGTAACAAGTTCCTGTCTTAATAAATAGAACCCCCAAAACTAGGAATAGTTGCTACAACCACTTCATATCATTTTGTTTGTATAATACACAATTCAACACTTTGTGCATTTTAAAAGTTACATTGTCATAGGTCTAAGCCATATAAGGGACTATAACTTATTAGGTGACTTTTGGCAAATAACTTGACTGCTGTATACTTTATTTTCTCATCTTCAAAGTGAAGATAATTTTACTTACCTCTCAGATATGTTGTAAAAATTAACTGTGGGTATACAAAGTGTCTGACATTTTGTAAGCATATAATTAACAGTAGCAATTATTAGCATTTCTGTCCTAAATAGCCAGTCAGGTTAGATTCAAGGAGAATGTACAGCTGATGTCTAGACCCTAACCCTAAATTTTCCCTTGTCCTCTACCTAACAGAAAATCAATAATCCATTTTTTATCCTTCTCAGGTAAGCATCAGGAGGAGTCTCTATACCCCAGCTGTGATTTTTGCCTCTTAAAAAACAAAATATTTCTTTTTTTATACCTTTATTTTATTTATTTATTTATTTATTTATATGTGGTGCTGAGGATCGAACCCAGGGCCTCACATGTGCTAGGCGAGCACTCTACTGCTGAGCCAAAACCCCAGCCCTGCAAAATATTTCTTGATATTTTAAAATAGCCAAGAATATAAGAATCTCATACTCAAAATGGGGAGAATAGAAAATATCCACTTAATTCAACCCAGATTTTTAACAACTTTGTGAAAGGGCAAAGTCATAAATCCAAAGTCATAAATCCAAACATATTCCTCCCATTAACCTAGAGACAGTGACTGGGGCATTTCGATTCTGACAGTTCTCCAGCTATTGGGTCATGATGAACTAAAAGAAGGTGTCACTGGATGGACAGAAGCTAACAGCAGCTCTGTTCATCAGCAACTGTTACATACACTGTAGTTTCTTAATGGACTTGACTTAGATGGTTAGCCTCAAATTGTTACTTCTGTATTAGGATGTTTCACAGCAGGAAAATTAAATTCAAAGTTTTCTCATTGATGCAACACATTTGGAGTCACCACATAACTCCACCCAGGAGAGTCTGGCCAGACAACCCTCCCAACCTGCAAGTCAATAGCATTCACTAAGCACAGGTCATGATTGTGCTGACCACTGGGCAAAGGGAATAAGATTGGTCAAACACAAATAAATACAGACACAATCCCTTTTAACAAGAAAAAGTATCTGTCATAATCCAACAATAACCAGAGAAATATTAAGAAATCACACTAATAAAATGCAAAGAGAAAAGTGGTTCTTTGCATCATGAAGAAAGATGAAATTAGACCTGGGTTTGATCTTTGAGTCTCTCTCACTCATAATAAACATGATTATCAGGCACTGGGTACAGTTCTTTCAGCCATGTAGCTCATCCTTAGTCTAATAGGCTCCCTAATAGTGAACTCATTTAAAGAATCTTTTATTCGTTACCAATTAGTAGGTACATGGAGCCTCTGAAATAATTCAGTATAATATCCTTGTTCTATGGGCATATAAACAGAAATCGGTTTATAAATTTGAGTTAATACACTTCAAAACAAACCAGAAAGGGATTAATATACAATTCAGGTGTGCTGTAATCAACTCCTACATGCAAGAGTCTAGACAGGCAATAATAAAGATTAACAATCTTATCGGGATTATGAGACAACAAATTATTGGAAAAGATATCTTTGATTTATTATAGTCATCAAAAGATGATTCCAGAGCTATAGAAAACGATGTGAGTCAAATTCCAGAAGAGACAAAGAGTCAATTGTTAATCACGGAAATGACTTGTGTCTTGGTATCTCAAAACTTATTTGAAAAGGCAATGAAAAAATTAATTTTGTATCTGGGAAAGAAGGACACAAAGCCAAGTTATCAGCACACATTTGTAAGAGCCCGAACCACATAATACCACAGCATGTCTTTTTGACAAACTGAATGAGCATAGGAATACCAGAATAATGATGACCTATTTAGACTTTAACAAAGCACTCAGCATTGTTTTATAAAATCCACAAAATGTATATATAATATATATATATATATAATATACATATACACACACATATATGTATATATGTATACATATGTATCCTTTATTCATATATATATACATGCACATACACATATATGTATATGTATATATATATCTGTATATATATGAATAAAGGAGCTAAAGTTGACATAGCATTAAATAATCGTTTTCTAGAAGACTTGGATAAATAATAGTGCTGTTGCCTATTAGCTTTCTTTTTGAGTTCCAATAGGTAATACACGAGTGTTTTTATGTGTCCCAACTTTGTATGTTAAAAGGTCCATCTCAGCCTTGACAGGATTTGCCACATCAAAAAAACACAAAATCACCATGCAGCCTGCCAAAATCATCACCATCTCAGGTACACAACTTGCACAGTGTCAACTGCAGAGAAAGTCAAGTTTGACTGGATCAGGAAGCATTAACATTGTTGGAACCCCATTGGAACCCCATTACCCCCATTTCAATAGCCCATGGCACACCTGCAATGAGACTATAAGTGCCCACTCAACAGGCATCTGGCCAGACTCCTCCTCGAGTTATCAGTGTGGTTATAAAAGGGTCAGAAGTTAAATCAGAAGCAGTGGTTTAAAAAAAAAAAAAAAGCAGGAACATGATGTGAAAACTTTGCAGCTGGTAGAACAACCAGCATATGGAAATAAGACAGTGACCCATGCGGTGGTTGTCAGTGCCCCTTCAGCTCTCGACCTAAGACCCAAGGACTAGGGACATGTGAGAAATAAACAGCAGCTCCACTGTGGACTTTTATATTGTTAGTAGTAGTACTGACATAAATGTTTGCAAGGTAAATCATCAAGAAAAGTCAAAGGAAGACTTTAAAAGATTTTTAATGCATATAAGAAATCAAACTTATTGGAAGTAAATTACCTATCCCATGTTTCAGTGGGAAATGAACTACACATGGAGATGCTGACAGAAAACTGCCTCTTACTGTAGGAAACAACTGAACCCGTCAATAAGGAAAAGGATTGAAAGGGACCAAGCTGCTCACCACAATATCAAGTTACACTAAGACTTAGAACACTAACATCTGTAAGAGAATATATAGGGGCTGGGGATGTGGCTCAAGTGGTAGTGCACTTGCCTAGCATGCGTGAGGCACGGGGTTCGATTCTCAGCACTACGTCAAAATAAAATAAAGATATTGTGTCCATCTTAAAAAAAAAAACCTAAAAAATAAATATTTTTAAAAAGAGGCTATATATTTGTCAGTGGGGAGGGGTTGGGATAGGTGATCTCATTGTTACATAGAGCAATTTTTGATGCATTTTATATGCATACCAGCAATTATTACTGTGTTTGCACCGTACTCACTTAACTGGTGCTATGTAAACAGTCTGCTAATATAAGTATTATAGAATGTGACTTGAAGAATGGATGCAAAAGCTTCAGAAAAAGGATAGCAAAAAAGATCTAGTGCGATTTTTTATATATATCATATAGCTTAAGCTGATTTAAAACAAAGGCCTTAGACTAATTTTTGGTTTTCTTTCTTGAAATAAGCTAGTGGCTTGTTTGTGTAAAGCTTTTTTATTAAAAGAAAAATTGTAAAAATCTTGTACCTAGCACAGTATTGTTATAAAATTTACATGTAACATCTTACATGGTAGTTTAATTTTGTCAATTTCTTAATTGTGGGCAAATTAACAGTTGGCTTTGGCCTTTTGCTATAACACGCCTGTGTCATTCACTCAGCCCTGGCATCTGCGCAGACACGTCAGTTTCAGTTCTACTGTTACTTGGAAGTTCAGGCGCAGCATGAATTTTTGTCTACTACCTGCCGTTTGTTTTCTTTCTTTTTTCTTTTTTGTCTTTTTTCCTTATTTCTCTTACTTTTTCTTTCTTTTTTAGTTTAAAGTTTAAGAGGGAAAGTACCAGTGTTTCAGATTTGAACTATAATAGTTTATATATTCAACATTTGAAGTATATTCTATTTTGTTGTACTCTTGTTTCAAAGTGTATTCAAGTAGTTTTCTGAAATATAGAAATGAAATTGAAAAAAAAAGACATAGTAGAGAAACAGCTGCATTGGGGGAGAAATTCTAAAACCTCTGAGAGCAGTACAGAGAATTCAGAAATATAAAGGAGAATCTGTATCCTGGTTGACCACCACTTTGTCATATCCTGCAGGAGACCATTAAGTTATATAAATACCCATTTGTTCCTTTAGTCTATCATATTCCTCATGCTCAAATACTAAAACCGTATTTTTTCCTTTGATTACTATAAGCATTCACCGCTGGGGCAGGAGTTTTGTATGAATTGCCAACTGCTGTATCCCTACTGCTTAGGAGAGTGTTCAATAAATAGTTGCTGAATGAATGGTAAATATGATCAGTCTAGTCACTGAAACAATCCACCTGCTGGGTATAAGATAAATAATTTTAAATCAGTAGCTTTTCTCTGCAGTAATAATAAGAACTTACAATTGAAAATGGAAAAACCATCCCATTAACAAAAGTGATAAAAACTATAAAATAGTCACAACATGAGCATGAACATAGAGAAAGAATAGTATAAATCTTATTGGGAGACATAAAATAAAATTGGAATAAATGAAAAGGTATACCATTGGTGGGTGGGAAGACAGTAATAAAAATGTCATTTCTTCCAAAAGGAATATGAGAAAACATGCAATTCTAATTAGTATCCCCCAATAATCTTTTATTTCAATATAATTATCTTGGTATTTATTCTTTCATACAATGTTCATGGCCAGTCCCCATCACACCCCACACAGGTGCCCTAGGGCAGTGACTACATCTGGAACTGGCAACACTTTTCCCACACAGCCACAAATAGCGGGAACATGCTGTCCTGCTATCACTAGGCGAGGGGGTGCTATGCTGGGTGGGGGTGAAGCTCTTCCTTTTTACCTTTCCTTGGTCTCTTCAGTTCCTTCTGTGAGCCATGCCTCCAAGGTCAGTGACATTCAGAGATGTGGACATAGATTTCTTCCAGGAGAAGTAGTAATGGCTTTAGCCTTCTCAAAGAAATTGATACAGATGTATAATTGTGTGTATGTGTGTGTGTGTGTGTGTGTGTGTGTGTGTGTGTGTGATGTTAGAGAACTGTGGCCATCTGGTCTCACTGGGCTGCTTCCGTATCCTGGCAGTTATGGATAATGTCAAAGTCTACATGGAGGCATGGATGTGTGTTTGACAAACTGAGCTCACTTCCTTTGGATATATTCTCAGATGTGGAATTGCTGGATTGTATGATCTTTCTATTTCTAAGCCACATGTGGTTTCCTTAGTAGAACAAAGGGAAAAGCCCCAGTTGAGGACAGATGTGAGAAGAGATTTGTTTTCAGGGTGCTGTGTTACCAAACCTATTGGTGATCTTCACTTCTAGTTGGGTCACGAAGTGAGCCAATGGAAGAACCCCCCACCAGAACCTTTGTAATGTCCCAAATGATTGTAACCAACCAGGAAAGTCAGGACAAACATTTATGGGACATCAAAGAAGTTGAATTAGAAACAAACATTAAATTTAAGCTCAAATCATATTTCAAAACTGATGATTTCATGGGAATCGTTCAGGAAGGAGACCTGAGAAGCTTAATGAAGGTCAGAACAGGCTTCTCTCTGACAAGCCGGATGTCACACATGTGGGAGGGAAATGTAATGACCATAAGGCAACAGGAAACCCCTCAGAGGTACTGCTTCACACGATTCACATGGGGCAGCAGCATTTTGAACAGAGAGGGCAAAGAAAAGTCATAGTAACAAAGGGACAATTTTCTTCACACAGAAGAGGGCTTATAATGAAAATATCTCTAAACATAATGAATATGGGAAATAATGTGGCATGTCGGCTCTTACCAAGCAAGAGAAAATTCAGGTAGGGAATCACTATAAATTCAACCAATGGAGAAACCAACTCTTGGGTCTTCTCAGAGCTTATTTGGAATAGAAACACCATAAGTGTAACCAAAATGGGAGCATGAAATTACACCCTCAGTCATACATAAAGAACTCACTCTAAAGAGAAAACTTTCAAATGTAATAATATATGTGGTAAAACTTCCCATTTAAAAAATCTAACCTCGCTGAACTTCAGAAAATGCACACAGGAAGGAAATCCTATAAATGTAGCAAATGTGAGAAAACCCTCATTAGCAAATCAGTCCTTCCAGAACATCACAGAACACATGCAGGGGAGAAACCCCATGCATGCAACAAAAGTGAGAAATCCCTCTGCCACAAGTCAGACCTCACTGTCCATGGGGAAAAAAAATTCTATGAATGTGAAAAATTTAGAAAATTATTTTGCCAGAAATCACATTTCAGCAAACATCAGGGAACTCACACAAGGGAGGAGCGCCATATGGCAGGAGCTGGCTGTCTGTTCTCCGAATCCTACTCTTTTCTCTTGAGTCCAGTTAGCCTGTGTTTCTCAGTCTCCTATTACTCTGGGTGAGAACACGTGTTATGGTTTAGATATGAGGTGAAATGATTGGGTTATGAAAGCCTTAACCTAATCAGTGCATTAATCTCCTGATCGGGATTAACTAAGTGGTGGTGTTAGGCAGGTATGGTGTATCTGGAGGAAGTGGGTCGATGGGGGTTAATATTTTGTCCATGAGAGGAAATTTTTCTCTGCTTCCTGGTGCCATGTTCCCAGTGCTTTCCTTCACCACAACCCTTCTACAATGATGTTCTGCCTCAACTCCAATCTTAAGGAATGGATGCAGTCAGCCATCTATGGACTGAGGCCTCCAAAACTGAAACCCAAAATAAATTTTTCCTCCTTAAAATTGTTCTTGTTGGGTCTTTTGGTCACAGCAGTGAAAAAGCTAACAAAAACACCACATAACTGAATTCTGGCCAAGAGAGTATGGATGCAAGAGAGAAAGATTACTTCCAGACCTGGCAACCAAAAATTCCCATGTGTTCCTGGTTTCTTATCCCCTGCAGGAATCAAGTGCAGGTGACTCCAGAGCACCCTTGTGAGCCATAGTTGGAAGATGGTGTTGTGGGGCAGGTCACTCAGAAAACACACCAAGTCTCAGTTTTGTCCAAATTGAAGAGTCTTTTGTCCAACTAGCTGGGACTTTCCTGTAGGACCAAGTTGTCTCTTCAGAAAACAGCCTTGAGATTCAGCATTTTAGGGTATTTAAAGGCAAAAATGACATCCAGGTTGACATAGCTAAAAGCAAGCAGGTACAGAAGCTGAATTGGGCAGTTAGCGAGACAATGCAGTGAGTACATTGGTATTTCCCAGGGTACTTTCCAGATTGGCATAGCAGCAAGCAAGCAGAAGGAAAGTGAGTCAAAATGACCCTAGTTGAGTACTAACATCTAGACAATCAATTTCTGACAGGGTACATTGCCCAAGAAAAATGAAAACCAAAGAGAGAACAATTTTATATTATATAAGAATTGCCATTTTGTGTTGCCAAGTATGCCATGGTAGGTAACTATTAATGGGTACAGAGGTGGGGCTTTCCCATGGGAGAAGCATTTCTTACATGCTATGGAGTCGCAGGGCAAAATGGAGTCTGTTTGGTCATTGCCCATACAGCCTGGCCCATAAAAAAATGGCAACCATGATATCAGAAGTGATTAATTGAGGAGAGCATAGATTACCACACCTCTACCCTGAAATCTCCATTTCTATTCTATATGAGTATGAAATAAATAACTGCTTTATTGAAAAAAATTAATGACAATGGGAAATAGGCTATAAAGCCACATTTTTAAAAAAAGTCTGTATGGTATTGACATGAAAATAGATTTAAAATAATAAATCAATAGAACAAAATAGACAACCTAGAAATCAATCCCAGCA
This sequence comes from Marmota marmota marmota, assembly GCF_001458135.2. NCBI lineage: Eukaryota > Metazoa > Chordata > Mammalia > Rodentia > Sciuridae > Marmota > Marmota marmota. The sequence continues at coordinate 16,289,466 of NW_026000093.1, forward strand.
TATATGTGGCAAAAGGATATTACATATTCATTGCATGAGTAATAAGCTAATTATTTAATAAAAGTATTAGTATTGGGCTGGGATTGTGGCTCAGTGGCAGATCACTCGCCTAGCATGTGTGAGGCCCTGGGTTCGATCTTCAGCACCACATAAAAATAAATAAATTAAATGAAGGTATTGTGTTCAACTACAACTAAAAAATAAATATTTAAAAAAAACTACTAGCATAGTATTGGGGAGAAAATAAAGTTGGGCCTCTATTTATATGATATACAAGACAGATTTCAGTGTGTGCAAGATTTAACCTTTAAAAATAAAACAAAACAAAATTTTAAAGTTAAAATAAAAATGTAAGAGTTGAGTGCAGTGCATATGCCCATACTAGGGAGACGAGGCAGGAGGATTGCAAGTTCTTAAAATTTAATAAGACATTTACTCAAAATAAAAAATAAAAGGGCTAGGGGTATAGCTCACTGGTACAACACTGGCCTAGCGTGCATGAGACCCTGAGTTCAACCCCAGTACCACAAAAGAAAGAAAATATAAAAGACTGTATATCCAATCTAGTTTGTAAAGAAAAATGTATTAATCTAGTGAGAAAAAAAAACAAAATCTTAATATTGAACCAGAAAATTAAGAAGGAATGAAGGAAGGGAGGATGGAGGGGAAAATATTTGACAATATAATTTTTTTTAATTAGAACCTAAGTATAAACAAAATTCACAGACAAAATAAGTGATCAATATCTCTTGGGAAAAAAAAACACTTTATACATTAAAGACCATCAAAATCTGAAGTATAGGAAAAGGTCTTACAAAATAATATATAATAACATGAACAAAGGAAATAAATATACAATTCACATAAGAACAAATCAATGTGACCAGCAAACATATAAATGCATGCTCAAAATCATCTGTGGTCAAATAAAGGCAAATAATAATAATAATATATCACATTTTACAAAAATTAAGGCAAAATAAACATATTATCATGACAATGTGAAAGAGAGGAGACTCCTCTTCACTATAAGGTAAAATATCAGTCTTACAATCTTTCTGGAAAACAATCTAGCAATCTTTATTTCACCTTAATATTCTCTCACCCCTTAATTTAATAATTCTACTGGGTCACATACAATATATCACATTTTATATCATATGCAAATAAGGGCATCAGTACCTAAAGTGTGCTTACTGTAGCATTGTTGAAAATGGTCAACAATTGCAAGCATATGGATGCTCATCAGTTTGTTGAATTGAATGATTAATTTATATTGTAAAATATTATGCATCATTTAAAAGAATAAGATTGAATTTTTATCACATAGTTGGAAAGATTTCCTTAAGGGTTGGTTGGTTTGTTCAAGTGAGAAAGGGAAAATGCAAAAACATAGGAATAACATAATCCCATATTTAAAAATAACTAAAAATTGCTGTTATTATATATCTGTACAGTTATAAGTTTGTCTATTTTTAGTTTACAACTAGAGAGCATAAGAGACAATAGAATAAAGGTCAAATCAGTACTGCCTGATTTGAGGAGGACAGAAAAGGGACAAGAGAAGGCAAACAAATAGAAATTATAAACCTTTTAAAAAAATCTCCAAATACACTTGCTACAACTTAAGCATTTATTTCCAATTATATATGTGTGTACATACATATGCAGAACAATTTTAAATAATTTTTTAAATTAAAAAGACAGAAATGAAGGAGAAAGAAGAGGACCAGAAAGAGGAAAGAGTTAAAAAGGAAGACAGGGGCAGGCAGAAAGAGGAAATTGGCATTGCCAATTCTGCCTTTTCAGACTCACATTACCATCAACTTTCTGCTTCACTTGCTAGTGACTAAATGTTGACAGCTTTCAATAATATCAAATACTTAAACAACTTGCTCAAAAAGTGAGGGTTATTTAGCTCTTGCAATTTTTTTTCCTTCCCTCCTGCTATGGTTGAATATAGGTCATCCATTCAAAACTCATGTTGAAGTTTAATCCTTATGAGATGATAAGAAATGGGACCAGGCCATACCTTTCAGAGGTGATTAGGGCTCTGTCGTCAGGAATGATTTAATGCATTTATGTAGATTAATAGGTTAATGAGTTATCTAAAGAGTCTACTATAACATTCAGTTTGACCAGTTTTCCTTGCACTCCCTGTCACCATGTGATGCCCTGTGCCACCTTGGGATTCTGCCAGTATAAAGAAGCTATCACCAGGTGTAGTCCCTCAGTCTCAGAGCACAGCCATGAGCCAAAGTGAGCCCTTTTTCTGTACAATCTGTTTATTCTGGCGTGTTGTCATCAGCAACAGAAACCTGACAGGTCATCTCCCTATCTCTTCTTCCTTCTGGAAGCAGGAACAACCTATTACTGATCATGAATGTCATCTGCATGGCTCTGAATTTTACCTAACTACCTGGAAATCTTCTAAGTTGATATGTCTACCTTCTGATTTCCTAAGCATTTTGTAGCACTTACAAAATCTAAGATAATTTATTAGGTAAGAGGATTTTCTGAAAACTGTTTAATTCCAAGAAAAGCTTGCTTTTGCAAAACAACAAAAGCTTCCTTATCTTCTTAATTACAAAAGACTTGAGGATGTATTTTCCAAAACCATTTCTGAATCACCTTAATAAATTGTAGCTATTGTTTAAACACCTTGAAGACATGCAGAAAACAAAGAAGGATAACAATTTCTCAAGAAATCAAGGTCAATAGTTTTTTGCTACCATTCAACAGTTTATAATAATAAAATCAAACTTGTCACCCAATATACTGTGAAAGTAATTACAATGAACATATTTTGAGGCTGTGGGTTAGCATAAGGTGTCAGCAAGGAATTATGAATGATGACAATGTTTTTGGTTTAAGGAACAATTGATGAGGAATATACAGATTGTGGAAAGAAGTTCTAATACAAATAGCAAGTGTATAGAGTAAAATTGATATTTAAACTTTAATTCAGTTCAACAAGTGCAAATTATCTACGCCCACTAAAATTTTATATTCAATCTTCATCTGGTCATCTATTCAACATGCCTCCCTCATCCCTTTCTGCTTTAGGAAGAATAGAGGTCTAAACCTGAAGTACCTTGATTGACAGCAATTCTGGTTTCATTTTATTGAGCCCCTACTCAATAAGAAACTCCCTCAATATCTAATTAATTTAAGCATAATTGCAACTTTATAAACTAAGCATTTATTTCACCATCTTAAGATGAAAAGAACAAGGCTCAGAGATGTACGATGAACACGACCAACACCTAACAGTCTGTAAATGGCCAAGCAGAAAGGCACAGTCATGGCTAACTTCAATACCTCTGCCCTTTCTGTTCTACTGCAATGAGTTTCTTGTTAGGTCGATCCTGTGCTAGGGAGGTCGCAACACAGAGAACCCATCATAACCACACTATTTAGCTTGGAATCACTGACTCACTGTTACTCATTGTAGGCCATTATGGCTGATTCATTCAACACCTGTAGGATGGATCAGAACACACAACTGTACCCCATCAGTCTCATCTCCTTAGACAGTTGTCTCATGGGAGGATACCCCACCCACCTGCCCCAATCATTGCATGTCCTCCACACTGAGCTACATGGTATTTCAAAGAGAGAGAGAGAAAGAGAGACCCTGAGTAGATGGAGGCACAGATCTGTGGACAGGACAAATCATGCTTGTCCCTTTAGTTAGATGAATAAAACCTCCAAATACACTTGCTACAGATCAACTGAAATAGAAACAATCAATTTAAATGTCGCCAGATTGAAAGACTTCCATAATGTATCCACATATTTTTTAACAGCTGGACGACTTCTCCAAAAAGAAACATACTTAAACCTAAACATCAAATGATTGCCTAATTTTCAAATAAGTTTTCCTGGAAACCTGCATATTTCTTTTGAGGAAAATCATATACATAGTCAGAGAGCTCAACCATGATTGTGTTACACATCTTCTCTGAGAGGCTAGGGGACTCACACTGCCTTTTGGGATGTGTAGACCTTTGTTTTTAAATAAATCTTTGCTTGTGTTTTGCTTTTGATGCATCCTGGAATTCTTTTCAGCAGTAAAAATTCAAGAACCCATACTGGGGTTGTGGCTCAGCAGTAGAGCACTCACCTAGCCCGTGAGAGGCCCTGGATTTGATCCTCAGCACCATATAAAAATAAATAAATAAATAAATAAGGGTATTGACAACTACAACTAAAAAATAAATATTTTTTAAAAAAGAAAGAAAGAAAAGTCAAGAACCCTCCCAGGCCAAGTTTCCATTCTCCTCTTTGGATGGACCTTGTCAGAACCCTGTCCAATGACAACTCCACCATCAACATCCCAAACTCCCAGAACTCATAGCCAAGTGACCTGAGGAACTTAGTCAGGACAAGAATATTAGAGGTTGCTATGTGATTGAAATAAGGCCTCAGAATCTTATACTCAAGTTCATGGTGGTTTGTAGCAGTCAGAGTCTCTAGTCTAGCAACTTTCAGTTTGCAGCTAGGAAGAAAATGGCTTCATGCGGGATCCTTCATGATCCAGCCCCTGCCTAACTCTCCAACTTCAGGTCGTGTCCTTCTGCCATTGTCTATCTCAATGGCACACCCAATTCAGAGCAAGGCAGCAAAGTGCAATGAACACATCACTTAAAGTTTGTGTACCTCTATTTCCTCATTTTCAGAACACAGATAATTCAACATTCAGTTCTTCAGCACATTTTTATTGAGACTCAACAGTACCAAAAACGAACTAACTCACTCACTCTCTCTCTCTCTCTCTCTCTCTCTCTCTCTCTCAATCTAATAAGAATGGGATGAGGATTAACTCATTAAAATTGATTAATGAGGATTAAATTTCATGCAAAATTCTTACCTAGTGATTGACGACTAATAAATTCTCCACAAATACATGAGCTATTATTATTATTCTTGCTTCCTTATCATACCTCTACACCCTGGATATGCAGCCCTATCTGACTGAAATGTCCTTCCCCAGCTTATTCATCCTTCAGGACTCAAAAAGCGTCTCCTCTGTAAAGCCTCCCCTGTTTCCTTTTAAAGGAACAGTCACCAGGTCTTTCTCCTCCTCTGAGTCATTTTTGTACATAATGTCAGTTATAGAAATATTCCTGTGGTATTGCAACACTTTGTTTAATAACTGCCTGTCCTTTCCTTACCAGACACTGAATTATTTGAAGCAAATGGAGAATGGTGTTTAATTCATAGTACTAGTTCCAACATTTAACACAATGGCAATTATGCAACTGTGATATAGATTCTCCATATTTTTATACTGAAGAAAAGAATGGCTTGCCTGAGTTTACACAGTTGACTGGTCATAACACCTGAGGTCTCTGGTCTCCTGATTCCCTGACCCAGGCACTTTTCTCTTGATTATACTGCTTTTCTGAATCACTGGAGAGAGGGACCATAATATGCTGGTGTCAAGAGGCTACAGAGCAGCCTTCTCTGCTTCTCAGAGGCCTAGATCAGCCTGGGTTCAATCAGAAAACTGAAACTGCAAAGTAATTTAAATAGACGTTAGGATCATTGCAAGTCCTGGCAGAACTTACCTCCCACATTGACTTTTGCTTTTCATTTTTCTCTATTTTCCCTTTAAAAGATAAAATTAACAAATAAAATTTTAATTGTTTAAAAACTCCATTAGAAAATTAAATATATTATTTTGGTGGGATAGCAGATTTTTAAAAGTTTTGATGATATTGTTTTTTAAGTGAATATAAAATCAGTAGCAAAAAAAAGTCCTTTATAAGTGATCAAGTGACAACTGAATCATTTTAAACAAATCAAGAAATGTTTCAGAGTAAATCTAGTCTCCTATTTAACTTGATAGATACAGATCTAGACATTGTATGTTAATATCTATCTAGTTCTATTACTATAAATGGAAAATGTACATATAATTATACTTAATATACATGTGGTCCCCAATTTACAATGGTTTAACTTATGATTTTTTTTTTTGACTTTACAATGGTGCAAAAGCAATATATATCCAGTAGAAATCACACTTGGAATTTTGAACTTCAGTCTTTTCTCAGGCTAGCAATTCATGGCACAATACTCTTATGAAGCCCAACTATGAGCTAAAATGTGTTCAGAGCAATATAATATGTGTTCACAGCATCCTTCCAGGACCAATAGGTATTCGGACAATTATATACTAAACAAGCATTAATTCAACAAATATTTGTTAAATTCTTATTGTGTGCCAGAAACCACACTAGAAAGACAGTGGCCAAACAAGACAAGAAACACCCTGTCCTGATTGGATTTACTCTGTACTGGGAAAACTAGACAAGCACATGAACAAATAAGTGGTGAAATTATGGATTGCAATAATTCCTCAAAGGAAATAAACATGGTTATACAAGCTGAGAGAGGTTAATTTAGGTGGTGTGGTCAAGAAAGGCTTTTTTGAGCTCTTTCTCCTCCACTGTGGCTCTCTGGCTGGTGCTTTGCACAGAAAGCACAGAGATTGGCCGACGTCACAAGGAAAATGGTGGAAAATTCACCATTGCCATTACCAGAAAGAGTGATTTATGGCTTTGTTCTTTTCTTAAGCTTCATACTTCATCTTGTGGATTTTATTCCTGAATATTGGCTAAGCTTCTTAGGCTTAACCTATTGACCTCAAAAATATTGGGCAGTCATATTACTTGTCCCCCTCCTTATTACCATAACAATTGGTTATGTACTTTTATTGGGAACTAACATAATGAATACTTCTTCACTCCATTCATACAATCATAGATAACTGTTCTAAAAATCAACAGTGGAAGAAATACCAAGAAAAGGCCATCCCTATGTTAAAAGATATTTCTCTTAGTAAAGTAAATCAAATGTTCTTTCTTGCAGCCAAAGAATTTCATACCAAAACTTGACTTGTGTATATTTTATACATGCTAACATCAAGCATGATAAATTTGTAACAGGATAATTCTGATCCTAATTATATTGACTATTTTCTCTTATTAATGCCCAGTATTGAAATATATATAAAGAAAGAAGTTGATCTTTTCCTAGGTAAAGTTCAATTAATATTGTAAATGTTTTCAAATATTAGTTTCAAATATTAATAGAATAAAAAATACTGCATTACCCTAAAAACTAACAAAAAAAAAGACCGTTTGGAGAAGATGATATCTGACCTGTGGTCTAAAGAATGAGGATGAAATAAACTTTCAAAGAGCTAGGGAAAGAGTATTCCACTCAGAGGGAAAGGTAAGTAGAATGACCCTTGTGGCAAAGAGTTTGAGTGCTAAGAGACAGAAAAGAGATGGTGTAGCTGGCACACAGAATTAAAGTAGTAAATATAAAATAAGAACAGAAAGATGGGCAGAGACCCAAGCCAGGAGGGCCCTACAGGCCACAAAAAAAGATTTTGGATTTAAGTATAAGAAGTGATATGACTGATTATCTATGTATGTTTGCATGAGTATGAGTATGCATAAATTTATGCATGAGTGTGTGTATGTGTATGGTACAGAGCACTCTGGAAATTGAACCCAGAACCTCACTTGTGCTAGATAAGTGTTATGCCAGAAGCCACCCCCGCCCTCATCTTTCACACACGTTTTTTGACTGTCCTGTTCCAGGGACAATTTAGTTTACTTATCATGGTCCCCAAACTATTGCTCTTGTTGCAAACTCTGATCCTTTGGACTGAACTCTCTTAATCTCCTTCACACGTTGATATTGCTGCTGCTGTGGCAAACTGAAAGACTCGGGTTCTAGTCTTGCCAGATCTGAAAAATTCTCTCTGAGAAGGTAGCTACCTGGACTCAGCTTCACATAGTTTTTATGCTCCCTTTGGTGCTAGACACAGCAATCCCTCCTTAGAGAGGCCTACACAATGGAATTCCTTTCCTTCTAGGGGAAGAGGATTCTTGGATTGCAACAGGTCTAGATGTTCCTCCCGCAACATCAGCTTCCAAATTGCCTCTGCACAACCAAACCTGCCTTCCATTTGAAGATTCAATCTCAAATAGGAAAAGCAAAGTGATTCTCCTTCTCCCTCTCCATTACCCTCACTTTCAGAAGGTGATTATGCAAGTCTCCCATTTCCCATACTCTTTCATTGCTCTTCCCCTCATTGATTTTCCATTACTTCTGTCATCCCTGATTTTCCTGATGGGGATTTTGGCCACAAGTGACTTACCTAACCATTTTTAATACATTCTTAAACTTCTCCACTTGTGACTTTTAGCATAGAACTTTAAACTCATTTAGTGTAGCTTTGAGAGATTTGAAATAACATCTCTAGGGCCATGTGTTTGGAAGATTCCACACTTGAATATGATATGAACTACTCAAGGACTTCAATTTAGTTTACTTATCATGGCCCCCAAATTATTGCTCTTGTTGCAAACTCTGATCCTTAAGTGGTGATTCTGTTCAATATAAATTTAACCTTCTTTTCAAAGTTGGGGGCATTCAGCAGATTGTTGTCACCATTATTACAATCTGGATAGCACTTCACAGCAGAAAAATGGTGCACTAATGTAAGACAGCAGATCATTTTAACTCAGAGTCTGAGAAGGCCAGTGCAATGGGAAAATTAGATATCTCCTTCAAGAAACTTGCTAATGACATTTCTAATAGGTTCAATCAATAATGTTTCTCCATGCTTTTTTGACAAATCATTCCCCAACTCTTAAGCCAGGAAAAAAAAAAAAAAAACCTGCTTACAGGGCTAATTTGATATCTAAATTATCCTAATTTGCTATTTCCCTCAAACATGGGTGCTTAACTTTACTCCAGTAACATATATTAATGTTACATTTTCTGTCCTCTAGTTTTAGCTATATTTAAGCAGAATTAAACATGCAGTTTTTTTACCATCTGCTTATAAGAAATTTGTAAACTGTTTTTTTTTTTTTTTGATTCTTTGGGTAGTAGACAATTTCTGTTATTATCACATTGCTTTTCATTTAACATAGTAACATAGGTTTGATCTCATGGCTAAAATTCCACACTGCTGAATAAATATATATATGTATACATATACATATACATATATATATATATATACACACATATATATATACTCACACACATATGTGTGTGATTTTTTAAGTTAAAAATTATATATACATTTGTTATGTAATGTATATATAATTTTGACCATCATATTTCTTTAGCAGTCTGAAATTTAGAGAGAGAAGAAAAGAGATCATAGCATTATACTAAAAGTTGCTGATGTCTGCAAATATATCATTTAATCTCCTTCCTCTACATAGTGTCCCTAGCTAGTAAAGATACAGAACACCAAAGGTAATTGTATCCTTAGGAATCTGGGAAAATTTAATTTCATGCTGTGAGCAGAGTTCTCTGAAGATGATTCTTTGGTAGTCAGACAAATAGAAGCATAATGGGAAACCTGTGAAAAGAATGTGCTCCTTTTTTATTTCATGCACTGTGGAAGGACCTTCCAAGAACCTGCCAACCTCACTTCATGGGTGGACAAGGGGGATTTCACCTACTCCTCTGCAAAGACAAGAGGCTTCCAACCTTCTTTGTTTTCCTTCATTTTTAAAAAAAATTGTTTTAATTAGTAATGCATAACAGTAGAAAAATTATTATGGGATGGGTGCCAGGGATTGAACTCAAGGGCACTTGACCACTGAGCCACATCCCCAGCTCTATTTTGTATTTTATTTAGAGACAGGGCATCAATGAGTTGCTTAGTACCTTGCTTTTGCTGAGGCTGGCTTTGAACTTGTGATCCTCCTGCTTCAGCCTCCCAAACCGGTGGGATTACAAGCGTTTACCACGGTACCCAGCAGTAGAATGCATTTTGACACGTCATGTATAAGGAGTATAATCTCTCATTCTTCTGGTAGTACATGATATAGAATTACACTAGTCATGTTGTCATATATGTACATAGGGTAATGATGTCATATTCATTCTACTCTCTTTCCTGCCCCCAAACTCCCCCTACTCCCTTCATTTCCCTCTCCCTAATCAAAAGTAACTGTATTCTTCCCTCATCCTGCTCCCTATTGTGAACTAGCATCCACACATAAGAGAAAACATTTGGCCTTTGGTTTGGGGGGATTGGCTTATTTCACTTAGCATGATATTCTCCAGCTCCATCCATTTATTGGCAAAAGCCATAATTTCATTCTGCTTTAAGACTGAGCAATATTCCATTGTGTTTATATTCCACATTTTCTTTATCCATTCATCTACTAAATGACACCTAAGTTGGTTCCATAGTTTAGCTATTGTGAATTGAGCTGCTATAAACACTGGTGTTGCTGTATCACTGAAGTATGCTGATATTAAGTCCTTTGGGTATAGACTGAGGAGTGGGATAGCTGGGTCAAATGATGGTTCCATTCCAAGTTTTCTGAGGAATCTCTATATCACCTTCCAATAGTTGCACCAATTTGCAATCCCACCAGCAATGTATGAGTGTACTTTTTACCCACATCCTTGCCAACATTTATTTTTGGTTATAGTCTTGATAATTGCCATTCTGACTGGATTTAGATGAAATCTTAGTTTTGATTTGCATTTCTGTAATTGTTAGAGACGTTGAACTTTTTTATGCTTTTAGACACAAAGGATCTCTGTTATTTTTGTATGTGCATTGTGCAAATTGAAACACACGACTTCATTGTATTATTTTATTTTATATTTTTATCTTCTGTTAACCCTTTAAAACTGCCTAGAGAGATAATTAATTTGCCTCAAACAGATAGTATGTAAGGGCACAGTTAAGATTGAAACATGGATCTGTCTAAAATCAATGTTATATGCATTGTTTTCACTGTAGATCCATTCATTGTGTTGTACAACAGTGCTTCATGGAACCAGTAAAAATCTTTCCAAATCATGAGTAACAATGGAGCCTGATGATAAAAGTATAAATGTTTAAAATAACCTCTGAAAACAATTCAAAAAGTTTGAGTGGACCTGAATATGTTCATACCATAATGACCAATAATTTTATTCCTTCATATGTGCCCTAGAGAAAACTCTTGCATATTTACATGGAGACATGCATAAGAATATTCAAAATAATCTTCTCTCTAATAGAAAAACAATATAAGCAACTTGAATATCCATTAAGAAAAAAAATAAATTTCATATACCTGAAATATGCATTAAGAAAAAAAATAAATTTCATATACCTGAAATTTATGCAAAAGTAGAATTCAATGATTACATGTATTAACAGGGGTGAATCTCAAAATATAAAATTATCCCCAAATAACTGAGGGCTGAGGATGTGGCTCATAAAAAAGCACTTGCCTAACATGTGTGGGGAAAAAATACAGTAAAATGCTATTTGCATAAAGTTTGCCAATGTGTAAAACAATACTTAAACAATAAGGACCTTTATCATTGAATTTAAGTTATTCATCTGCTAAATAGATGGGAGGATGTGACCAGAGAAGAACAGACAGTGGAAATTGTCTATACAGGTTGAGCATTCCTAACTAAAGACCTGCCATCTGAAGTGTTTCAAAATTTGAAACTTTTTGAGTGCAAACATAGTGCCACAGATGGAAAATTCCACATCTGACTTCATCTAATGGAGAGTAGTCAAAATGCAGGTACACTAAAAATACCATATAAAATTACTCTCAGTCTGTATGTATATTTTGCATCTGAGACACAAATCATTTTTGTGTTTAGACTTGAGCCCCTTCCTCAAGATATCTCATTACATATGTGCAGATATTCAAAATTTGGAGAAATTCAGAATCTGAAACACTTTCAGACTTAACCATTTTGGATAAGGGAGACACAACCTGTATTGGCAAGGTTTTCTTTCTTAAGCCAGGTTTCCAGTAACTGAGTGTTAGTTATAGTCTTCTTAAAGTAATGCTATTTTATTGAGCAGTAACTGTGTGTACGATACATTGCATCCATTATGTTATATATTCAAAACTATGCATGTAAGTATCTTCCTTTAAAGGGGAAGAAAATGCCTAGAGAGATAATTAATTTGCAACAATCAGATAGCATGTAAGGGCACAGTTAAAATTGAAACACAGATCTGTCTAAAATCAATGTTATATGCATTGTTTTCCCTGTAGATCCATTTATTGTAACATTGCTTCATGGAACTAATCCTCTTCCAATCTAAGACATTATGGTTGATTACAGTCTTCCAACTCTAGGGCTATATAATCTGTAGCTAGCCAATCAGAAAAGTTCATATTCTCAGGGACAGCAATAGATTCAGAGAAGAACAGGTGGCACCGCCAGGTCAAGGGAACACAACAATCTTGGGACAGTTAAAAAAAACTTTTGAGAAAGACATCTGTTCATGGGTTTGCTTAAATAATGAGAGACTGTTAAGTTAGGTGTTTTAAGTTGCTTTGGTGTCCAGAAGGATTTGCTAGTCTTGAAGGACATACTGCAGATCACTGGTGACCCTCTATGTTAGTGTTTATGGAGAACCCACTTGACAATGAAAGCAACTGACCCACACAAAAAAAGGTAAGTGATGAAAAGAGATTCTTAATGATACCATTAGAGACCTGTACCCCACCAAATAAGCCATTAAATACCCTTTTCATTAGTTCAGCTTCAGGTGGATTTTCATCACTAGTAGCCAAAGTGTCCTTATAGAGCAGTTTATTTTATTGTATGTTCATATAACTCTAGTCCTCGCCTCATATGTAGTGTGTAATTATTCTTTTTTTTTTTTAATGTGCAGTCACTCCTCAGTACCTGTGAATGTCAAAATCTATGGATGCTCAAGTCTCTTACATAAAATGATGTGGTATTTAGATATAACCTATGTTTATCCTTCCATATTCTCTAAATCATCTCTAGATTACATATAATACCCAATACAATGTAAGGGTTATACAAATAGCTATTAACACTGTATTATTTAGGGGATAATCGTAAAAAAAAAGTCTTGTTTGTTCAGTATAAACATGATCTGTTTGTTTTTTTTTTTCAAATATTTTTTGAATCATAGTTGATTGATTCCACAAATGTGAAACCCACAGATTTAGAAGGAAACTATATTTTAATTGTCTCCCCTTCTGGAGAGTAAGGTCCGTAAGAGCAAGCATCATGTCGTATTTTGTTCACCAAGGTAGCCTCAGTATTTTCCAGAGCAACAAATAGCTGCTGATTACATACTTGGTAAACAAACAAGCAAGCAACATTAAGCTTCTGCTATGGTTTGCATATGAGGTGTCTCCCCAGAGCTCCTGTGTTAAAGCAGGAATGTTTAGAGATGAATGATGAGATGATGAGAGCTCTAATCTAATTGGTCCATCCTAGTTTGAATGGATTGCCCAGGTGTTAACTGTAGGCAGATAGGTGTGGCCAAAGGAGGTGGGTCATGAAGGCATTCCCTTGAGGGGTTCATCTTCCCTACAGGCCCTCCCTCCTTCTCCTGCTGTCTGCTTCCTGGCTGCTATAAATGGAGCAGGGGTCTTCCACCACACTTTTCCATCATGATGTTCTGCCTCACCTGGGCCCATAGCAATAGAGTCGGTCCACTGTGAACTCAACCTCTGATCTGTGAACCAAAACAAACTTTTTCTTCTTATTGAGAATTTTGGTCACAGCAATGTTAAACTGGCTAAAATAGTTTCCCTTCAACTTCTGTTTTCATGGAGGATGCTCAAAAGCAAAACATAGACACACAAACTACCTCTCATAATCTACTTAGTCTTTCATTCTTGCATACAAATGAACAATCATAAGTCACCAAATATTTAAGGAAAACATTTCATAGAAATACAAACCTATCAAAACATAAAACATGGAGACAAAGAAAATAAAGTTGATAAAAGAAAAAAAGAGAGATGGGTTTTATTTTAGCAGATGTATTGGTCAGCTTTCCATCATGTGACAAAATACCTGAGAAACACAATCCAAAAGTATGAAGGTTTATTTTGGTAAACAGTTTCAGTGAACCATGGTCATTTGGCTCTGTTGTTAAGGGGCCTATGGTCATGGAAAACATGTGATGGGACAAAGCTGTTCACCTCACGATCATCAGAAACAAAAAGAGAAAAGGGGGACAGTAACAAAATAAAAACATAAAGGGCATGTTCCCAATATCTTACTCCCTTCAGCTAGGCCCCACCTCCTAGTTTCCACCACCTCCCAAGAGCTCATTATGCTGTGAACCCATCAACAGATTAATCCTCTGATGAGATTAGAACTCTCATCATCGGCTCACCTCCTGAAGGCCTCACCTTACTGAACACAGCTACAGTAAGGACAAGCTTTCAGCGAGCACATGAGCTGTTGAGGAAACTTTCAGATCCAAACCACAACAGAAGGTAAAAAATCGTCTTTTATAAATTCCAGTAAGAGGAAAAATAGGTCAAATAAAGATGGGAGACAGATAAATATAAAAAAATATTGTAAAACTCAAGAATGACAAGAATCCTCAGTTTCATGGTACCATGAATCAAAGAAAGATCTATATGTAGAAATACTGTGGAACTCAGAAAAGGAAAGAGAACGTTCTGTGCAGGAAAATTAAAATAAATTACATGAAAAGGAAGACATTTCAGATTGGTACTCGAATTTTTGTCGTAGCACCAGGTTTAGGAAGATAACAAAGCAATGATTCAAAAATTTTAGAGAATAATTTATTTATTTATTTATTTATTTATTTTTTAATTGGTTGTTCAAAACATTACAAAGCTCTTGACATATCATATTTCATACATTAGATTCAAGTGGGTTATGAACTCCCATTTTTACCCCAAATACAGATTGCAGAATCACATCAGTTACACATCCACTTTTTTACATAATGCCATATTAGTAACTGTTGTATTCTGCTACCTTTCCTATCCTCTACTATCCCCCCTCCCCTCCAAATTCTAACATCCTCATAAACTACCAATAAATAAGATGGAAAATAGACTTTTTCACATCTGCAGAATACTCAGAAACTTTATCATGTACTTTTTGACAAAGTTTATATGATATTTACTTATATGATAAAATATTTACTCGACTATGTCATCCAGCACATTGAAAAACAAATCCAAGAAAGATAAAACAGCAAAGTCAAGAGAAAAATTAAACAAGGAGTGCCATGAAAATTAATCTCAGAAGACAAATAATCAGCAGGATCCAGAAAGCAATCAACCCAAATTAAAACAGGAAGCCAGAGGGTTTTGAGAAGAATGTCCTCAAAAGCAAGGAAGTACATTTCAATCAACAGATGAAACTATTAAGTAGCTTGAAGATTTGAGTCATAGAGATGAATTGGGCACAAGTTTTATCACCAACAAGAACAAAAAAAAAGAAAAAAGAAAAATGGTCACTAGTTGGAGAAGGGGAAACAGAAGAAAGAAAGAGCTGCACAAGAAACTATGATACCTCATCTAAAATTTTGCATGATTTTGAACTGATTTGTATGTAAGAAGAAATGCTACATTTGACCTTGTTACTTGAGAAGAGAATATAATTTCTGCCAACCTTAACTATGTAAAGATGTTACCACTTGAATAAAACAGAAGTGCAAAGAAGGATAGGCACACTGACTTCCTCTTCCTACATAGTGGGAGGCAAAAGAAACTGGCTAAAGATGATGTCTGCTGTGGTTTGGATCTCAGATTGTACCCCCAAGGCCCATGTGTTAAAAGCTTGTTCCCCAGAATATTGACAGGTGGTGAAATCTTTAAAGTGTGGGGCCTATTGAAAAGTCTTTGGGTCATGGAGGGGGCTCACCCTTGGGGGAAGATGGTAGTACTCAATACTTCCACTTCATCTTTTTCAATTTTTGTGAAAAACTGAGGGTGAATGGGTTTGGTTCTACCATCCTTTTCTGCCATCGTATGATGCTTTGCCACAGGCTCAAAGCAGCAGGGCCAATCAATTGTAGACTGGAAACCATGAACCAAAATAAAATTTTCTCTTTGTAAGTTGATTAACTTGAGTATTTGTTATGCAGATACCAAGTTAAGACAGCTTACATAATATCTCAAGTATTAAATGTACAAATATAAGCAATGAGAATTAAAATTAATAATGACAAAATAAAACCATAAAAATTAGAATTATAAAGCTGGGACAATATAAGCTAATTCTTTGTTTTTTTATGACATGAAAACAATGTGTATATTGTAGACATTGATTAACTAGTTTCTATAACAATAGTTTTTCATGTAGACTTGGGGAGATAAGCATTAGAAAAACTAAAAACAAAATTAATTAAAAATGGTTGATTCCAGGGGTAGGACAATTGGAGACAGAAAAAATGAAAAACTTTGACTTTTTTGTGAATACCCTTCAGAGTAGTTTGAATTAACACTTTTTCATGTGTTAGAATTGCTTGTATTTTAAAAAGGGGGGAAAGAGCCAAAAATATATGTGAGTACTATAGACCTTTTGAAAATTAAGTGTAGCTGGACGTGGTGAAACTTGTCTGTAATCCCAACTACTTCAGAGACTGAGGCAAGAGAATCACAAGTTTGAGGTCAACTTGGGAAATTTAGCAAGATTCTGTCTCAAAATAAAAAATTAAAAAGTGCTAAGGATACAGATTAGTGGTAAACCATCACTGGGTTCCATCTTTAGTAACACACATGTATAAATTTGTTTCTAAGGTTTATTGTAGTATGATTTATATACAATAAAATGCATCTTTAAGAATGAAATTTGATGAGTTTTGACGTTCATCATATAGCTACCATCACAATGAGAATATGAAACATTTTGATCAGTACCAACAGCATAAACATCCCCAAGTCTCCAGTCCCTGTAACCAACAATCTAATTTCTATAACCAGAATTTTGCCTTTTCAGAAAGTTGTACAAATGAAATGACATACTTTGCAGCCTTTATGTATTTGGATCTATTAATCATAATGCTTTGGATATTTATTCATGATGTTCCCTATATCATAATTAGTTCTTTTTTATTTCTAAGTATTTCACTGTGTAGATGTATTACAACTTAGCTGGGTGCAGTGGCACACACCTCTCATTTCAGCAGCTTGGGAGGCTGAGATAGGAAGATGGCAAGTTCAAAGCCAGCCTCAGCAACTTATCGAGGCTCTAAGCAACTTAACAAGTCCCTATTTCAAAAAGAAAGAAAGAACTGGAATTGTTACCCAGTGGTTAAGGACTCCTGGCTTCAATACCTGATACAAAAAAAAAATTATATTACAACTTATTTATTTATTCATTACTGATAGACATTTAAGCTGATTGTAGCTTTGACAATTATCAATAAAGCTGTTATAAATATCTGCACACAGATCTTTTGGTGGATACGTTTTCATGTCTTTTGGGTAGATATCTATGAGTGAGATTGCTGAAAGAGGTGCTAAATTTATGATGAATTTTTTAAATCAACTGCTAAACTGTTTTCCAAAGTGACTGTACCATTGTGCATCTCAACAAAAATGTATCAGTTTTAGTGGCTTCAGATCCTTGTCAACACTTAATATTGTCAATCATTTTAAATTGGCCATACTAAATATGGGAAAATATCTTGTTATGGCTTTAATTTTCATTCTTTTTTTTTAATATTTATTTATTTATTTTAGTTTTCGGCGGACACAACATCTTTGTTTGTATGTGGTGCTGAGGATCGAACCCGGGCCGCATGCATGCCAGGCGAGCACGCTACCGCTTGAGCCACATCCCCAGCCCCAATTTTCATTCTTCATGACTAAATATATTAAGCATATTTTCATGTTATTATTTGGCAGTTGTCTTGCGTGCAGAATCTGTTCAAATCTTTTGCCCATTTTTCAATTAATTTGTCTCATATTATTGAGTTTTAAGCATTCTTTTTAAATGCAGGAAACAAGTGGATTTTTTTTCACTTACATGTTTTGCAAATATTTTTAGCCAGTCTCATCTTTTCATTAAGTGTCTTTTGAAGAGCAGAAGTTTTTAACTTTGACTAATACAATTTATCAATTATTTTATTAATACATGCTTTCTTATGCCCTAAGAAATATCTAGTTACTAAAGGTGACAAGATTCCTTTTTATATTTTCTTCTATAACTATTACCTTGTAAGTTTTATATTTAGGTTTAAGACCTATCTTGAATTTTTATATATGATACAAGACTGTGTCAAAGGTCTTTGTCTTCAAAGGTTCATTTCTGATTTTTCTGGTGCCATTTATTGAAAAAAAAAATCTTTTACCACTGAACTATTTTGGTCAGTTGGTTAAAATCTATCAGGCTGGGATGTAGCTCAGTGGCAAAGCTTCTACCTTGCATTCGCAAAGCCCTGCGTTTGACTCCCAGTTCCAAAAAAAGACCAAAAAAGAAAAAAAAAGAAGAACCCCACCCCCCCCAAAAAAAATCATTGAACATGTACTTGTAGATCTAGTACTAGACCTCAACTATACTTTTTTGATCTATGAGTCAGTCTATTGTTATTTCAATATCCCTCTATCTTGATTACTGAAATTTTATATAAATTTTATATAAGTCTGTAGTGGGAAATCTCCTGTTGTGTCTTACTCTTTAAAAATTATTTTTATTCTAAATCCTGTTTGTTTTTATTTAAATTTTAAAATAATTTTGCCACTTTATACAAAAATATTACACTGATATTTTACCAAGACTGCTTTGAATGTTTAGATCACTTTGAGAAAAATTGATATATTGAGTCTTTATTTCTATGAACCTGAGATATCACCATTTATTTAGATTTTTCTTTCATTTCTCTCAGAAAATTTTTATACTTTTTTGACACTCATATTTTCAAAATATTTTGTTAGGTTGGGTCTTAAGGCATTTCATGATTTTTTTTGTTATTACTAGCATATAAAAATACAATTCACTTTTACATTGACTTTTAACCCCAAAACCTTAATAATAACCAATAATAATTTAATAGTCCTAGCATATTTTATAAATTCCTTAGAATTTTCTATATAGATAAGTGTGCCATCTGCAAATAGTTTTACTTTTTCCTTTTCAAACTAAAAGATGCTGTTTTGCTTTTGAATAATTTCGCTAGTTTAGAACTCAAGTACCATATCAAAAACAAGTGGTAGGATGGGCATGGTGACACATGCCTGGAATCCTAGTGGCTTGGGAGGCTGAGACAGGAGGATCACGAGTTCAAAGCCAACCTCAGCAAAATGGAGGCATTCCGCAACTCAGTGAGACCCTGTCTCTAAATAAAATACACAATAGGGCTGGGGATGTGGTTCAGTGGTCAAGTGCCCTTGAGTTCAATCCCTATTACCCTCCACAAAAAAAAAAAAAAAAAAAAAAGGGTAAGAGCAGATTAATTTCTGGGATAAACCTCACTGATTCACAGTCTGCAAATTTAGATTTACACACACACACACACAGAGAGAGAGAGAGAGAGAGAGAGAGAGAGAGAGAGAGAGAGAGAGATGTTAAATTATTTTGTGAAGGATTTTCAAACCTATTCATGAGAAAAAAATAGTCTCTGGTGTCTTTTTAAAAAATTTTATTGGTTCTTTTTAGTTATACATTAACAATAGGATTCAGTTTGACATAGTTATAAAAAGTATGGAATACATTTTGTTCTAATTCAGTCCCCTAAACTTTCTCTTTCCTCCCCTCTTTCCCTTCCCTCTACTCTACTGATCTTTCTTCTATTATAGTTTTCTTTTATTCATTAGCGTCTTGTGGATGTACATGATGGTGAGATTCACTGTAGTATATTCACATATGTACATAGGAAAGCTAGGTCAGATTCATTTCCCCCCTTCCCTTCATTCCCCTTTGTCTACTCCACTGGTCTTTCTTCTATTCTTGTTTCTATCCCACCCCCTTATTTTGGATTAGCTTCCACATATCAGAGAAAACATTCAATCTTTGTCTTTTGGGGACTGGCATATTTCACCTAGCATGATAGTCTCATCTATTTACCAGCAAATGCCATAAAGTCATTTTTCCTTGTGGTGAGTAATATTCCATTGCATATGTAGACCACATTTTCTTTATCTGTTCTTCTGTTGAAGGGCACCTAGGTTGGCTCCATAGCTTGATTATTGTGAATTGTGTTGCTGTGAACATTGATGTGGCTGCATCACTGTAGTATGCTGATTTTAAATCCTTTGGATATATGCCATGGAGTGGGATAACTGGATCAAATGATGCTTCCATACCTAGTTTTTTGAGAAACTTCCATACTGCTTCCAGACTGGTTGCACTGATATGCAGTCCCACCAACAATGTATGATTTTACCCTTTTCCCCACATCCTTGCCAACATTTATTGTTACTTGTAGTCTTCATAATTGCCATTCTGACTGGAGTGAGATGAAATCTTAATGTTGTTTCTTCCTATATTTTTTTAATTTATTTACTTTTTTTTGATGATGCTGGGGATTGAACCCAAGGCCTTATTCATGCTAGATAAACACTCTACCAACTGAGTCATATCCCCAGCCCCTCAATGTAGTTTTAATGTGTATCTTTCTAATTGCTAGAGATGTTAGACATTTTTTCATATATTTGTTGACCATCCATATTTCTTCTTCTGAACAGTGTCTGCTTAGTTTCTTTGCCTCTTTGGGTTATTTGTTTGTTTATTTGTTTGTTTGTTTGTTTTTGGCATTAAGGTTTTTTTTAGTTCTTTGTATATCCTGGATGTTAATGCCCTATCCAAGGAGCAGATGGTAAAGATTTTCTCCAATTATCTAAAGATAATTCTCTTTTCATGCTCTTGTTACTTTGGCCATGAAAAAGCTTTTTAGTTTTATGCCACCCCATTTATTGACTTTTTAAAATTTTACTTCTTGCACTTTAGGAGTCTTGTTAAGGAAGTCAGTTCCTGAGCCAACATGTTGGAGTATTGGGCATACATTTTCTTCTAGCATTTGCAGGGTTTCTGATCTAATTTCCATGTCTTTGATTCACTTTGAGTTGACTTTAGTAGAGGGTGAGAAATAGGGATTAAATTCATTCTATTACATATGGATTTCCAGTTTTCCCAGCACCATTTGTTAAAATGGCTATCTTTTCTCCAACATACATGTTTGGCACCTTTTGCTAGTATCAGATAACTGTAGCTATGTGAGTTTGTCACTGTGTCTTCTATTCTGTATTGTTGGTCTTCATGTCTGTTTTGGTGCCAATACCATGCTATTTTTGTTACTATAGCTCTATAATATAATTTAAGTTCTGGTATTGTGATGCCTTCTGCTTCACTTTTCTCACTAAGGCTTGCTTTGGCTATTCTAGGCCTCTTATTTTTCCAAATGAATTTCATAACTGCTCTTTCAATTTCTGTGAAAAAACATCATTGGAATTTTGATGGGAATTGCATTGAATCTGTATAGCACTTTTGTTAATATGGCCACTTTGATGGTATTAAATCTAAGAACATAGGAGGTCTTTCCACTTCTTTGGTTTCTTTGTTTAGTGTTCTATAGTTTTTATTGTAGAAATCCTTCACCTGCTTTGTTAGATTGATTCTCAAGTTTTTGTTGTTGTTGTGTGGTGTTATTTACATCACTGACATGAAACATATCTTCTTTTCTAATAAAAACAGTTAAAACTATAAATTTCCCTAAAAGCATTCTTCTAGTTCCATTCCATAAATTGTAGATTTTGTTTTTCATATCATTAAGTTCAAAACATTTTTTAACTTTCCTTTTGATGTCATCTTTGACTCATGAGTCATTAGAAGAATGTTGTTTAACTTCCAAAATATTTGGAGATTTTTCCAGATTATTTCTCTTCTCTTTATGGTTTAAATCTCTCCAAAATTGTTAAGTCACATTTATGATCCTGAGTGTGCTCTAACTTTGTGAATGTTCAATGTATACAAAAAAAGTCTGTATTTTATCATTGATAGATGTCAGGTTTTACAAATATAAATCAGGTCAAGTTAGTTGACAGTGTTGCACAATCTGTAACCTCATTGATACATTGTCTCTCTGTTCATTCAGCTACTGAGAGAAGAATATTAAAACTCCTACTGTAACTATGGATTTTTTTCAATTCAGTCTTCCATTTCTGTCATTTATTGCTTTGGTATTTTAGGTTTCCTTCATAAATTGACACATTTATCATTAAGTAATTTCCCTCTTTATCTCTAGCACTACGCTTTGTCCTCAATCTTCTAAGTCTGATTTTAAGATAGCCAAGCAAGCCTTGAGCGAGGGGGCCCTCGAGCAGCAAGGCATTCCCCCTCCTGGGTTTCGGCGCCAATGAAAGAACCATCAAGGCTTGCCGTCAGAGAAAATGCCCGTTTATTGAGGAACAGCTCTGCATATGTATAGAGCCGGGGGTGGTTTGACAGTTGGCATGGGGTGATTTTTATTGGTGGGTAAGGATCAAGTGAGAAGCAGGGCTAGTCTGATTGGTGGGTAAGGATCAGGTGAGCCAGCAGGGCTAGTCTGATTGGTGGGTAAGGATCAGGTGAGCCAGCAGGACTAGTCTGATTGGTGGGTAAGGATCAGGTGAGCCAGCAGGGCTCACCATTGGATGGCTCTTCTTGGGGGATGGGGGAGTTAGTCTTTGCAGCTGGGGCAACTCCCAACAGGTTTCCTTCATGAATTGACACATTTATCATTAAGTAATTGCTCTCTTTATCTCTAGCACTATGCCTTGTCCTCAGTCTTCTAAGTCTGATTTTAAGATAGCCACTTGAACTTTCTTACTCAGTGTTTTCATGATATATTTTTTCTATTCCTTTTTAAAGTCTATGATGGAGCTAAATTTACTCTCAATAAGAGTGGCTGAGGCAGGAGGATTGTAGATTCAAGGCCAGACTCAGCAATTTGGAGACACTCTCAGTAACTTAGACCCTGTCTTAAAATAAAAAGAGCTGGTGATGTAGCTCAGTGGTAAAGCACCCCTGGGCTCAATCCCCAGTACTACTACAACAACAACAACAAAGCAAGAAAGAAAAAAAAAATTACTCTAGATTTAGCCTAATAAATCTTAATAACAAGCTAAAAAAAAGTCAAGCTAATCTCCCAAGTAACACATCTAGCCCAGGAAAACAAAATTCAAATTAGAAAGACATCAAAATCCAGGAACTCGACCATTTAGGATTTACAATGTAAATTAAAACTGATCACGTATGCCAAGGATCAGGAAGTAGAACCTATAATTGGGGTAAGTTAGGCAATAGAAGTTGACCCAGAAAATGACAGTGATAAAGAAATAGGTGTGAAAGGAAAACTTCAGGAAGTGAGGCCTGCCCAGGCCATGCAGGCCTGAGGCATCACATCATTTCATTTTGTTTTATGTCAATGTGGACTCTTCTCAAAGGTAGGTCTGCTGCAGCAACCTGTTGCTGGTCCCCACCTATATTTGGCATCTTTTCCTGTCATGTTACACATTAGGCTTAACAAAATGAGGCATGCTATCAAGTCAGTGTTTGTCTCCTAGCCTTCATATATTGGAACCAAACTACAATGTGCAGGTGTGTTGAGGTAGGGCCTTTGGGAAGCAGAGCCCTTAACAATGGGATTAATATAGTTATTAACAGGACCCACCCTGCAGTGTGGCTTAGAGATCGAGGGGTTGCTTAGCATATATGAAGCCCTGTGTTCCATATTCAGCACTGCAAAAAGTTAAAATATGAAGTTATGGGGCTGGAGACATGGCTCAGTGGGAGAGTGTTGTAGAGTGTTTGCCTGGCATGAGCGAAGTTCTGGGTTTGATCCCATTATCAGACACACAAAAATCACATCAACACACAGACATAATACATGGGACCCAGAAGTCCCTCATGTCTTCCACCATTTGAGGATGCATGAAGGCTTCATCTGTAGACCAGGAAATGGGCCCTCATCAGACACCAAATCAGCCAGCATCTTGATATTGGACTTACCAGCTTCTGGAACTAAGAGAGAAATTTTAGTTGTTTATGAGCTACCAAATTTGGTATTATTACAGCAGCCCAAGTGGACAAGGACAAAGCAATAATTGTCTCCAATATCCAATAATCCAAGGAACCACCAGACTCCCTTTTGGTTATAGACTCCAGAGGATAAGTAAGTTTCTCTGTAATCTCCCATAGGTGAGGTTTTGAGACTCAGAACACATTACTCCCAAGAACTTGGCTGTTCTTTGTATTGCATCAGGATTAAAGAGCCACTTCAAGCATCTCATTTGAGTTGCTGAGTGCTCTAAAGTCATTGTCACCTTGTGAGGATGGCCTAGTCCAGAGCCTAAGCAACTCAATTTTAAAAACTCCAGTTTGAAACCCGCAGTCTCGCTGGCACACCCACAGAGCCCTCCAGTATGGCTTCAAACAAGTTACTTCCCCTCACCCTGATAAACAGAGTGAAGCCCCTGGCAGGCTGTCCTCGCCTGATAAGAGGGAAAGTCGAGAAGATCAGGGTGGAGACCACCAGACCAGATGTTACTGACCCCAGGGTAAATGATGCCATGGAGAAATCTGGTGGTAGTTGATAAGGATTGAAAGGGGGGTCAAAAGCTCCAAAATTTAATATAAATAATAGAGCTGATGAACAGGGATTCAGCCAGCTGAAACAAGGATGCACTAGAGCTGGAGAGCCTGATGAGGACCTGACATCCCATCACTTGTCATCATTTCCTGAGCTTCTGTGCAATCCTCACTGCTCTCAAA
Organism: Marmota marmota marmota; assembly: GCF_001458135.2. NCBI lineage: Eukaryota > Metazoa > Chordata > Mammalia > Rodentia > Sciuridae > Marmota > Marmota marmota. The sequence goes on from NW_026000093.1 coordinate 16,314,000, forward strand.
CTCTACCACCTCAACTGGACTCTGATGAGAGCCGCAACTTCTCTCTACAACCCTCTCTCAACTGGTCGTCCACTCCATGCCAGCAAAAGGCTGTCTTGGTTCTGGAAATGGTCACCATGGTCTGAGTGAGTGTGCATCTGCTGGATGTAAAGCCTAAGGCTTAAGACTTTTGAACTTAGCATGCAGAGGGAATGTCTGTCATTATCCTGTCATGATTAAGTGTGTTTTGAAGGGCTTAGAATTAATCTAGAATTGTTTGTTGTGAATTGATTATGTCTATTGCAGTGACTAGCATTAAGGATTGTCATTTTCTAGATTAACAACCTATAGAGTGAAATTGTATTGAGTAATTTGAGTGAATAAAGCATTGAAAGGGGCAGAAGAATGTGGACATTCTTTGTTTCTCCCCTAGACTGCATACGTTGCAGATTTGCCCCCTCGAGACACACCTATTCTTTAATGGGATCTGTGGTACAAAGACACTAAAATGGTCTTTAGTAATCCCCACTTCCTGGTATGCAAAGTCTAGTTGATCATACCTCTTGAGTAACTTGCTTCTAACCAATAGAACACCTCAGCACTGAGAAGGTACCACTTTACAATTGTTTAAAATTGTACTTTCCATCTTGCTAGCAGAATTGTTCCCTTGCTGATTTTATGAAACACACTGCTTTGTGGAGACACCCACATGGCAAGGAATGGAGGATGATCTCCATCAAACAACCAATAAGGAATCGAGCTCTTAATTGAACAACCTTTGAGGAACTAAATCCCATCAGTAATCATGGGAATTTAGAAGCATGTCCTTTCCCAAGCAGGTGTCAATTCATGAAGGAAACCTAAAATACCAAAGCAATAAATGACATCTCAATGAGACCCTAGCTTTGGCTGACAATTTGATTGCAGTCTCATGAGAGAGCCAGCTAAACTATGACACACAGTTCTTGATGTACAGAAACTGGGAGATAATAAATATGCTATTTTAAGCAGTTAAATTTGGAGTAATATGTGACCCAGTAATAGATATCTAAATTGCACCTGTCAGCCTGATGCCATCAATGCAATGAAACAAAGCCCTATAAAGAAACAGAGATTTGTCTCATCCTCAGCCTGCTCACTGGTGGCAAATAGCATGAGAATTCACATTCTTATGTTGCAGAACCATAAATGTGCACTAAAGCCCTTACCAGATAAAGGCAACTGGTCTTGCTCTCCTTCTACTGAAGGGACAATAAATGAATGACATTTGCAATGTCCAGGATGACATTCTAGGTGATAATAGTTTTGATACACACTATCTGAAACAGCTGTAGCATAATACCTAAATTCAATGGCAACAATTTACCATAAGCCTCTGATTCCTACTAGCTTTTTCAATGGCCACACAGAACTGATGTAATGAGTTGCATCTCTCAATACCCCTGCTGCCTGTAAGTCCTTCATCACAGCTTCAAATTCATCTCCTCCCGCTAAAATTCTATATCATTTTCACTGAATAACATGGATGGAACTGGAAGCCTAGTTAGCGCATTCATCTTACTACATACAAGCAACTCCTCTCTATTTGGAAAACCCTCTTGAAATTAAGGAACATCAATGAGAGAAACAAAAGCAGTGCCCAACAGTGATTTAAATAGCTTAACCCAGTTGGTTACAATTACCACCCTTCTACCTTTCACTCCTTTTTTAAAAATCTGGCCAATTGAAAGTACAGTCCTCACCCATAAAAATACCCCAATAAGATAATCAAATGAATTCTGATACCCAAAACACCCTTAAAATTTTGTACCCATATGACTTCCATCCCATCCCATTGTGCTTTTAGAGTATAAGTACCTCTGTTACTTCTAGAAACTGCAAGGCCCTGGCATCACACCTAGGCTGACTTCTCATATGTCAGACAAGGCCCAGGCAGGCCCTCGACTTACTTGATCGTGAAGGTTGATGGCCATAGAAGAATCTTGTTGTAATACAGCACTTTTTGTTTCAGTTGGGTGGACAACCACCTGCTGGGGCCCCCTTCCCAGAATCTCTCTCTCTCTCTCTCTATATATATATATATATATATATTTTTTTTTTTTTTGGAGGTGCTGGGGATTGAACCCAGGGCCTTATACATGCAAGGTAAGCACTCTACCAGCTGAGCTATATCCCTAGCCCCCGAGTTGATATCTTTACCAAACTTTTCCAGAGCCAACCACATCTATCTTTTCTTGGGAAATTCCCCCATTAAGCTGTATCTACATGACCTTAATGTCAGATTCTATTAAAGAAGGTTTGGTTTATTCCTGTCCTTGATTTTGTGTCAGATTACATAGACATTGCTTCACTTGAGGGTCAGCCACCCTCTCAATGAGGCCCCATCTTTGGCTGACAGTTTGATTTCAGTCTCGTGAGAGAGCCAGCTAAGCCATGACACATAATTCCTGATGTACAGAGACTGAGAGATAATAAATATGCTATTTTAACCAGTTAAAGATGGAGGATCAATGTTTACCCAGGGTACTCATCACAGCTCCTTGCAAGGTAACCCCAGGTACCAACAACAAAGTCAGTTGAGTTCTCCAGATTGAGGGGCAGTTGTAAGAACTCATCAGTCATTCTCTAGGTATAAGGCTTGTTATTGGAGTCACCATTTTGTCTGATGAACAACCAGTTGGAGGAAGATAGAGCCCTCATGTTTTAAATATTCTATTCCATGACATTTCCCGAGATTTTATCAGCCTCAAGGAACTCATGGTCCATGAGTTTTCCACAATGAAACAGAAATCCAAAACAGAAACAGACGCCTGACAATGTCTGGAAGCATTGGCTCATATGTGAGATGGTCTAGTTGCTGCCATTCCCCTTCAAATATCACAGCTTTTCTTGTTTTCTCATCACACAGAAACATCTGTGAGTCTTGAGAGCCCCGAGTTTGGAGATGTGTCCTTCAGGTTGTGCTGAAAACCTAAATCATTTCTTCTTTAGTGCATCTCTTTCTATTGGTTCCTTTTCACATATTAATAAAAGAAACATGGTGGTACTTTTTGTTTTGCTTCAAAACCCCTTGAGCCAAATTGTGTCATAACTATGACTCTGCAATCTGCCAGGTGTGATGTTGCGCAAGATACTTAACTTCTTTTAGTCTGAATTTATACTTTTTGCTAATAGGAACATTGTTGCCATTCTTGCCAGGTTGTTGAGAGGAATACAGTGGACACACATCAAAAGTTGTAACCACAAGCTCAATAGATTCAATAGGTATAATTTCTGATTTTTTTTTTTTGTATGTTTTCAACTTTCTGCCAAGCTTGCTGTCTTTGGTAACATGAGCCACCTTTGTTCCAGAAGCTCCTGACAATTTTCTCCCTGTGCTTCACTAGCCATTTCCTGAAGTTCCTTCCAGTTTCCATTTATCCCAAAGCCAAATCTACACTATGTTTATTTTTGTGTTACAGCAGCAACCCACTTCCAGGAAATAATTACGTTTTGGTTTCTATTGCTAAATAATAAAACAACAAAACTTAGGGACTTAAGAAAACAGTCAGTTTATTATTTCTCACCCTTCTGTAGGTTGACTGAGCTCACGAGGGCAATTCTGTTGTCAGAAGATGACACCAAAGATATTGAAAAACTTTCCTTGAGCTGGATGCTGTGGCACACATCTATAATCTCAGTGACTCTGGAGGCAAAGGCAGGAGGATCACAAGTTCAAGGCCAACCTAAGCAACATAGTGAGAATCTGTCTCAAGAATAAGAAAGAGTGGGGATAAAATTCAGAGGGAGAACATCCTTGGGTTTCATCCCCACTATGGAAAAAATAAATAAAAATACTTTTTTTAGACGCTGAAATGGATCATTCTACTCTCCCTGCAGTGACCTGTGATCTCTCCAATGGTAGCCAGATTTTTTTATATAGCCACTCTGTTTCCAAAACTAGAAGCTGCCAGATGCTTTAATGCATTGAGTCCCTAAAGCAAATTATCACATCCACTATGTTCTGTTGGTTAAATAGTCATAGGAAAAGCCAGATTCAAGGGGAAGATAAGCTCTGTCTCCCAAAGGGGAGTATGAGAACAGAACTGTGGACATTTTGATCCACTCCAAATGGGCTTAAGAGAGATACACTTTAGAAAGAGGTTGATATCAGGTACAGAACTCTGCATGTTGACTTGATTGGCAAAGGTTTTGGCCACAGTGCACTGGGTTCTTGCTAGAACAATGCATTTCACTAAGAACAGCTGCAACTATTGCTATTTTATGCAGATACATTTTCTCTGACTCATTTCCTAAGATAACAATCTTAGACATTAAGAAAAATAGACCTTTAATTTGTTTTTACTGAGGGAAAAGGGTTACCCTTTAAAGCAGAGATATAAAATGGTAGATAAGACAACACATCCCCTGTTGCTGATAAAAAGCAAAGTGTCAAAAGGAACTGAAAACTAAAAACCAAGCACACTTCCAACTGAAAGGAACTGAAGATGGGTAGCACTGAATTTTTATAGCATCTATTTATGCCACACATTTCACTCACCAGGATGTATCACCTTTTCACATAATATTGCAAGACCAGGTGCCAGAAGCACTTCCCAAACGAACTCCTCCAGAAGCCTGGAACAATCCAGTCAATTGGCTATTCTTACATCTAAATACTTCTCAAAAAAAAAAAAAAAAACAGAAGAAACAGTTTGACTATATCTCATTAAATAAATGACTTGGAAGTATTATCGGACTTGGGAAAAAGTCATGAATTGATTCATTCATTCAAAAATGTGTTACCAGATTCTGTTACCAGAAAAATGCTGCTTACAGTTTCAAAATAAAAGCATGATAAAAGTGACATAGGAGAAGTGCCTCTAGTAAGAGTTGATTTGGAGGAGGGAATGGTGCTGTGGATAGTTCCCGTTCTCCCTGATGTGGACACACAATGCTGTCAGCAGTACCACCAACTTGACCACTCTTCTGCTCCACAGTGGTCAGATAAAAACTCATACCATGGGTAAATAGCACAACTAAAAGCTACCTGTATAGTTAGATTTGAAAATGCAAAATCTACTCTGAATTTTCTGTAATTGTCCTTCCTAACATGGATGCCACCAACACATTCACCTTTTATCTCAGCCACCAGGGGGCTCTTGGAAACATATCAGCAAGCTATATTATTAAGCCATAATCAGGACTGTTCCTCCAAATAACTAGCTGGGAGTTGGTACAGAAGTCTAGAAAATGATGTCACACTATGGGAGGAAAACTTGATGTAAAAAATATCACCTCATTTATTTGATACAGTGGCCAAAGTGGAAAGAAGCAAACAATCTTCATTCTTAATAAACACTGTAGTTTTGATAAGTGTCCCCCAAAGGTTCTGTGTTAAGCTTAGTCTTGGGATGGCCCTAAGGGGAGGTGGTGGGACCTTGCGTTACTGGAACATGCCCTTGAAGGAGTCTCTTGCTGCCTGGCTGTGATGTAAGCAGTTTTGTTACACCATGCACTCTATCTACACCGTTGTATTCTGTACTCCCACCACAGCCTTAAAAGCAGTGGGATACACCTGATTATGGACTGGAACCTCCAAGACTATAAGCTGAAACAAAACTTTTCTTTGGTAATTTGATTATCTCAGACACTTGTTATTGTGAGGAAAAATGACAAACACAACAATATTGAGCACTTATATCTATCTGCCTGTCATCATACCATGACACTAGGAATAAATTCATTCTGCTCCTTCGGACAACTTTGCAATAATGGCATCAATATTCCTATTCTCAAAGGGAAGAAATTTCAGCTAAAGGAGGCTAAAGTTCTTGCTTAAGCCACGTAGAATGTAAAGGTAGAGTCATTCTCTAACCCAATTATGCCTGTCATAAAAGCCCTTTGTTTTTGTTTTTGTTTTTTTTTTGGATGTATATGAACCTTTATTTTATTCATTTATTTGATATGGTGCTGAGAATCAAACCCAGTGCCTCACACATGCTAGGCCAGTGTTCTACCACTGAGCCACAACCCCAATCACAAAGCCCCTTGTTTTAGTCAGCAATTTGTGCTGCTGTGACTAAAGGACCCACCCAGAACAAGTGTAGGGAGGAAAAGTTTATTTAGGAGGCTCATGGCTTCAGAGATCTCAGTCCATAGACAGCAGGCTCCATTCCTCAGGGCTCAAGGTGAGGCTAAACATCATGGCAGAAGAGTGGGCAGAGGGAAACAGATCACATCAGGAAGCAGAAAGAGAGGTCTCCACAGCCAGTTACAAATATATACATGCCCCCAATTCCCACCTCCTCCAGTCACACCCTACCACTTCAGTTACCACTCAGTTAATCCTTATTGGGGGATTAATTCACTGTTTGGGTTAAGATTCTCACAACCCAGTCATTTCCCCTCTGAACCTTCTTGCATTGTCTCACATGTGAGCTTTGGGGTGACACATCACATCCAAACCATACATAACACCTTTACTGATTCTTATGCTTCAAGCTGCTTCAAAATAAGGATTACAATTCAGTGACTACAAAGGAATACCATCTATATCAGATCAAAAGGAACATGAAAAGCTTCCGGAAGCCCAGCAATTAAATCTTGGTAGATTGGTAGATGTATTCACTGAAATTTAAATTTGTTTATAAATTATAAGCTCTTAATGGACATTTCACACCAAAGAAAAACACAAGGTAAAATATCTCCTCTTCTCCTCCCACAGCCAGTAAGTCTTGCAACATAGTTTAGAACAAACCATTGTTTATGAAAGTCCTGTATATTTCCAGAAATTTTCCCTATCTGTAAAGCCCTTTAAAAAATAGCATTAAATTTAAATTATGTTACACTTATGTACATATTTTATATTTCAATTATGTGTTAAATTTTCAAGCTTATGGTATTGTTCCTTGGAGTTTTTTAATCTAAGAAAATACTTTAACACTTTCCCACATGATCATTAATGGCTACATAGTATTTTGTCATATGTAAGCTCTGCAATTTGTTTTTTAACTGAAACAATTTAGTTTCCATTTTTTAATTTGCTGTTACAAAAAAAAAATCCATGCTGTATCCCCTTGTATTCATGCTTTTTGTGTGTGTGCATTCACACACAAAAGGAGATTCTAGCCAGGTGTGGTGGTACATTCCTGTAATATAGGCGGCTGAGGCAGGAGGATCACAAGTTTCAGGCTAGTCTGGCAATTTAGTGAAACTCTGTCTCAAAATAAATTAAAAGGGTTGGAGATATAGCTTAATGGTAGACCATTTGCCCAGTATGCCCAAGTCCCTGCATTCAATCTCCATACCATTTAAAAAAAAAAGGAGAGAATCCCAGAAATGGGTTTCATAATCATGTTTAAATGGATTTCATAATCAATGCTGTCATTCCAGCTGCAGGGGCAGCTGAGACAGGAGGATCGCTGGTTTAAGGCTAGCCTCAGTAATTCAATGAGGCCCTAAGCAACTTAGTGAGACCCTGTCTTAAAATTAAAAAGGACCTGGGAGACAGCTCAGTGGTTAAGCACCCCTGGGTTCAATCCCCAGAAGAAGGGTTGGGTCAGGGTGGAAGCCAGCAGGCCTTCAGGCAGACGAACTATGGCTGAAATGTAGAAGAAAGACATAGAGTAAGGAGGATTCTGAGGGTGAGGGCCAGCTAGGAGCCATGGGGACAAAAATTAGGATGGAGAGAGATAAAAAAATGTCGAGAACAAAAACTAATCAAATGCATGGATGTGTACAAAGAAGATTGTGGAGCCTGAAACAACCTCTTCCTTCTTCTCTGCCCTTTACACCATCTGCTCTTCTATTACACACACACACACACACACACACACACACTCACAAACACTATATGTGTGCACACAAGATGTAGTCCGAGTATAATCTCCCCTTCCAATGAGTACTTTTCATGAAGTGTCGTGAGTCTTATTAATCCTTTCAGGTCTCATAATCTACCACATGGTGTTGAGGCAGGGCACTAATACTGCAGTCAATCTCTGGAAAGGCTTTGGAAGCCCAGCAGAGGTCTCCAGAGAGCCATCAACAAAAGCAGAATTAGGAACAATGCCCTATAAAGTAGCTGACATTGCTGATCCAGATTTACACTAATGAAATATAATCATCTCTAAAATTTCAGTCATAAAATTATCATTACGTTTCTTGCACTAATTACCTTTATAAAAGTGATAGGGGTGATAATGGAACTGAAATACAGGTAAGGGAGGAAAGCTCGTTTTTTTGCAATCCTTCAAATTCCATATCCACCCTCCAACTAGATAAAATCATTCCTACATATTTATGACCGAGATGAGGAAGCCTGAGTCAAAACAGTATTAAGAAAAACAAAAGCAAAACCAACCAACACAACAGAAAATACAATAAAATCTCAATAGCTCCCTCTGCTGTCCAATTGTGTAATTTACTTTTTTGTTTTGTATTATTTATCTTTCTGTAAATATCCAATAAAGAGCCTCATGAAGCTGGGTAATTAAAAAGTTCAGCTGATGAAATCCTTTCCACTTTATCCAAAACTGAAAGCATACTGCTATGTCTTGAATAATGACCATCTTATTATCAAATTTTTAAATATATGGTAGATGTATTCGATTTCTGAAGTAAAGAAAGCTATCAATAACAACAATCCAAGATAACATCAATCTCTAAAAAATAAGCTAATTTTAAAAAATAAAACTTAAGTTTTTGCTTGTTTAGAAATTTTGGTAAAATGAAATTTGAAAGCTCAAATTAGGAACATAGCAAATTATTCTCCATAGGGGTAGCAAGGATTATCTCAAGACTCCAAGATGCCAAGTAAGGTGCATTTCCATTTAACTCACTGAGCATTTAGGAGTAAGGGTAGTTCCCATTTTACAAATAAGAAAACAGAGGCATTTAATCATTTGGTCAGTCAACAACTAAGGAATAGATTTGAGGTATTGACTTATAGAGTTTTTTCTTTTTCTTTTTCTTTCTTTTTTTTTTTTTTTTTACTTTAAAGTGTGAATGAGAAAAATCTATGCTTAAAGTCCTGCTTCTGTCACTAAGTGGGAAATAAGCAGGATTAAGGCAAATCCTGCTGCTAGAAACTAACGCAAACCAGTGTGGTCATTTATTTTGTAAGTCTTTTGGAATGTTCAGGTCAGGAGGGAAAACTGGTCAGTCTGGTATTTCTCAAGCTTTGCATGGTATTGCTATTTTCCAGAAAATTGTTCCCTCTGGCAGATTCAGTTCTTGAGTTGATGTCTGCATGAAAATCTGCCCCTTTTCAATGAAACTCTAAGGCTCAGAAAATAATTTTTATTCTTTGACCACCTTGCAGCCATCTTGATTTTTATGTTGTCAAAGAACAAGGTTACAAATAAATGTTTCCCTTCAGAATCAAAGTATCCTTCAAAGATTGTTTTAAAAATACTAATCAGGAGCTAGGCAGAGCACCCTGTACTCCCAGCTACCTGGAAGGCTGAAGCAAGACTCCTTGAGAAAGGAATTTGAGGTCAGCCTGGGTATAGTGAGACAGTCTCAAAAGAGAAAATGGACCAGGTGATGGTGCATATCCATAATCCTGCGGCTTGAGAGGATGAGGCAGGAATATCACAAACTCCAAGCCAGCCTCAGCAACTGAGCGAGGACCTAATAAGCAACTCAAAAAAAAAAAAAAAAATTAAAAGGGGTTGGGAATGTGACTCAGTGGTTAAGCACCCAGGGTTCAAAATCTGGTACCAAAAAAGAAAAATAAAAAATGAAAATAAAAATTAATTTTAATTGGTAAACTACTCATTATTTTTGTAGGCATTAGATAAGGTGAGGAAATTACATGAAGAAAACAGAAAATCATTTATAACTAAAACTATCCCTTGTAATAAATATGTCCACTGAAGATGGGAATTTGACTTAAGATCAAGGAGCAGAGCGTGGTGGCACACACCTGTAATCCCAGTGGCTCAGGAGGCTGAGGCAGGAGAATCACAAGCTCAAAGCCAGCCTCAGCAAAAGCAAGGGGTTAAGCAACTCAGTGAAAACCTGTCTCTAAATAAAATATAAAATAGGGCTGGGCATGTGGCTCAGTGTCCCTGATTTCAACCCCTGGTACATGCCCCCCCCCCATTTTTTTTTTTTTTTAAACAGATCAAGAAGGAAAAAGATTGACGTGCTCTCTAGGAGGCTCAGAGGGACTATGTATGGCAGAATTACCAAAACAGGCCTACTCAAGAAGACGTTCAACGGAACTTTGTAAGAAAATCCCTTTACATAAAATAGCCCAAACCAAAGAGTCCATCCCCAGTGTATCAAAGAAAAGGGACTTTCAAAGGAGTCCCAATACAAATTTATATTCAAGATGACACTATGACTTTTTCACTTGAATACCTACATATGCATATGTTTTATAGAGGCTGATGTGACAGCAAATTGCAATAATGTTGAATGCAGAAACAGAGACAAAAGTTTGGCAGCTATTATTTATTTATTTATTGGTACTAGGGGTTGGACCCAGGGCACTTAACCACTGAGCCACATCCTGAGCCCTTTTTATTTTGAAATGCATCTCAATAAGTTGCTTAGAACCTCACTAAATTGCTGAGGCTGGCCTCGAACTTGCGATCCTTCTGCCTCAACCTCCTAAACCATTGGGATTATAAGTGTTTGCCATCATGCCTGGGTATCAGCTGTTAAATGAAAAAATGCTTTACTATTGGCCGGGCTTATTGATGCACACCTTTAATCCCAGCAGCTGGAGAGGCAATGGCAGGAAAATCTCAAGTTTGAGGTCAGCCTGGGCAACTTGGTGAGACCATCTCAAAATTTAAAAATAAAATTAAAAAGGGGTTGGGAACATAACTTGGTGATAGAGCATCCCTGGGGTCAATCCCCAATACTGCAAAAAAAAAATAAAAATAAAAAATGAAGCTTTACCGTTTCTCAGTTTTAATTTCTAGTAGATATAACCCATATGAACAAAAGCTCTTTGCTTCCTTGTAAGGGGGTTGGGAGACTAAATTAAAGTTTTGATAACTATAGCACAGTTAACACTCAAGATTGATATGTATTATGTAAAAAACACAAATTTGATCATTGATATTACTATTAATTAATTATCCAGGGCCCACTGAGACCAGATACCTGGGATAATAGATCTGAGTACCATCAGCACTCAGAAACCACTGGAAGGCAATAATTGTGTTATGGTGACTCTAGGCAATATTCCTGAATTGTGTAAAAATAAGATCCACAATGATGAAATGTATCTGAGGTTTTCCTTAAAAACAGAAAGTTGCCACTTGGGAACAGAGTGGTTTCATCACCAAACCATAGGCATAAACTAAAAGGGCAGAAACATTTGCATGTCTCCTCATGACTAAAACATTACATCTTTTTCACATGTGAACCTTGTTGGAAAGCTGTCCAAATACATTCTGTGAAATCTGGTTGCCTATAGAAATCAACGCTGACCAAAATAAGTGGTTGATTTCTATGTATATACACTAGATATGCATTCCATTAAGTGCCCTGGGTTCCATTAACTTTTATTTTTAATGTTGACTTTAAAAATATTGCCTGGAAAGTAACAGGAATTTAAAGAAAAGCCTGGTTGGAAAACCTAGCCCATATAATTCCAAGGTAGATTTTTCATTACTGATTTCTTCTGTCTTGGATATTTTCCTTCCCTTATTAAAAAGGTGTACTGGGGAAAAAAAATCAGTTTATATATGCCTCAGAAAGGACGTGCCCTTTCAAAAGATGAATGATTTAATTACTCACAGCAATCCATGACACTTAACACGGTTTCAATATCTTTACATCTACATATCAGGAATTGTTGCTGTGTACTTCTCTTCTGTTCAACATTTCATAAACATGTCTTATAATTTAGTTATTATTTTCTAAAGGGCATGAATACTTCTTTCTCTATTGCATTTATTTGCAGACATCATAACAATTTATCATCACACATGTACACATTCAGTCACATGCAGAAAATGTCAACCTGCTTAATGCAAAGGAAAAAAATGTTTGGACTTCATATGTGATTTAGGTTAAATTCTTGGAAATGAACAGTGTTAAATAAGGAAATATGTTAGTAAAGAACAGATTATAAAATGTGATACAACCATTTTAGCTTAAAACATATACTTTGATTCCATTGTTTCATATTGGTACAAGACAACTATGCCTTTGACTAAGTAATCCATCTTTCTTCTATGACTAACTACTCTTCTAATGCATCATCTAAGATTTCCCAGTGGGGTAGGAACCAAAAACATTTTTTATGATTTTTCCACAGCTTTCACAGTTTTCAAATCCACATAGACAGCTCACCTTTATCAGGTACTTCAAAGCAGTCAGTTCAGTTTTCTTAGAAACAAACAGTTACATTTGATCAATTTATGCACTTAAATAGAAACAATTAGAACCAGAATAAGTTTAGGAAGATGCACAATGACACCTGGAAAGCATATAAACATGAGCCAACTAGAAAATTGGTAGTGGCTATAGGGGCAATGCAGGGGTGGGGTGGGAGGCTGTGTGTGTGTGTGAGAGAGAGAGAGAGAGACTGGTTTCAGGATCAAAATCTGTAACTGCTCAATTCCTTCACATAAAATGGCATAGTATTTGCATATGTATATTATACACATCTTCCTAATACATATTAAATCATCTCTGCATTATTATAATACCTAACATAGTGTAAATGCTGTTAATTGTTGTATTTTGGAGAGAATAATGACAAAACAAGGTCTGTACATGTCCCATATAGATGCTATATTTTTCAGAACACTTTCAATCCACAGTTGGTGGACTCCTCAGACGTGAAACCATGGATTTGGACACCTGACTGTACTGTGATCTCAACACTGGGCACTCCACAGGGCACCAAGAGAGTTAATCTAGCTATTCCAAGTAGAACAAGCTTTATTTATTTGTTGGGGATAATTTTAATATTAGCATGCAACATACTAAATTGAAGGCAATTTTTATTTCATTAGTATTCTTCCTTTGGAATATTACTAGTCAGAACTACCATTTTATTTTGTGCATGCCAAATATCTCTTCCTTTTAAAATTGCAAAACTTCAGTGATGAAATATGGAGGTAACATATGCACATTAGAATTTCCATTCTGCAATTATATTAGTCATAATGAAGAGCTTAAGATTTTTAAATATATTTAAATGACATCCAGTATCAAAGGGCATTTGTAATGATCAAAGTAAAAAAAAATGTTTTCAGTTTTAGCTTAATTTTCTTCTACTGTTCATAAATTTTCTTACCACTACTCCCCTATGTTAGCTTTTTTTCTGTTTAGTCTAATTCACCCTTGGTCTGCCATCTGCTCTAACAGGATGAGCCATATTGTTGTACTTTAAAAAGGCACTGAAAGCAGTCCTGAAAACTCTGAAAAATGAAAAGTTAAAAAAAAAAAAAAAAGAAAGAAAAAGAGGGGCTGGGACTGTGGCTCAGCAGTAGCACACTTGTCTGGCAAGTGTGAGGTACTGGGTTTGATTTTATAAATGAAAATAAAAGTCTATCAACAACTAAAAATTATTTTTTAAAAAATAAGTCTATCAACAACTAAAAAGATATTGTTTTGAAAAAACATAATTTAACAAAACTATTCAGGCAGTGACTTCTCAGACTCTCAACAAAACACTGACTTAAAAGTAGTCAATTTTGACTACAAGCTCTAAGCTGCATCTAAGCAGTAAAGATTACTCTTAAGAAATCTTCAACAAGAATCAGTAGGTCTTAAGTTCTTCACAAGAAACAGAACAGTCAACAATCAATACTGGGAGGCCTGCTAAATTTTCAGGAATTGTGCTAACACTTAATGAATATTACCTTGTTTACATGTCAAAGCACATTCTATTATTTATTTACTTGTGTGTAAATTTACTTTTCTTTACTTGAGTGTAAATTTAGCCAGACAGTGTCTGGCCAAATTGCCAAGACTAGTCTTGCAATCCTTCTGCAATAGTCTTCCAAGTAGTTGGGATTACAGGTTTACATCACCAAATCTGGTGATTTTTTTAATCCACCAGGAAATCCAATTAAAGTAGTGGACCCAAGATTCCAGTATGGTCAATCAGCCAGCCTCCAAATCTATGCTTTGAGCCATTATATTACATAGCAGCCTCAGAAATGTTCCAAAAGAATTTCATCAACATTAAGTGACATTTGGCCACAGCAAGACAAACATCCGATGTTCTCACTTTTATATGGAAGTTCAAAAGTTGATCTCAAAAGAAGTAGATAATAGAACAGTGGTTACTGAATCCTGGGAAGACTGTAGGGCAGACAAAGGAAGGAGAGATTGAATAGTAATTGAATAGTAATAACAGGGCTGTAATTGAATAGTAATAATCTTCTGATGTCCTATATAACACAGCAAGATAACTGCCAAGTGGATATTTCTATATTTTGAACACCTCAACACAAAAGGCAAGTCTGAGGTAGTAGGCCAACTATTTTCTTGTGATTATTATACATTGTATACAGACACTGATGTCACACTGTATCCCATAAATATATACAATTACTTTCAACCAAAAATAATACAGTAAAAAAATTCCTTGAAAAACCAGATGCTACTGTATTTAAAAATAAATACTTGTTAAAGGAATGCATCAATCTAACCATAACATATTGTATACCTCCTACCTCAGGTTTTTCTCCCACAATCAAATCTGGATGATTATTAGTTTCTACCTATACACATAAGCTCCAGATTTTTTCCCATGAACTAAAGCTTAGATACTACATTTCCAATCTCTTTTTTAGGATCATTGCTACTCTACACACACAATTGGAAATAATTCAAAAAGTAGGTATGAGTTGCCATTAAAATTCCTCCAGGATCCAATATTCTGTTGAAAATCAAGGGAAAATTGAAGGGAGATGTTTCTAACAGCAAAAAAAAAAAAAAAAAAAAGTATTGGCACAGAGCCAGCTGGGATATGAATAAATACTAAAAGATTTCTATATTTCCCTTTTAAAAATACAGGGATTGGGCTGGGGAATGTGGCTCAAGCTACCGCACTCCCCTGGCATGCACAGGGCGCTGGGTTCGATCCTCAGCACCACATAAAATAAAAGATGTTGTGTCCACTGAAAACTGAAAAATAAATATCAAAAAATTCTCTCTCTTTAAAAAAAAATAGTGATGAGACAGCATTATTCCCTACTCAAACATGGGCTGTGAAGAATAGAGTATGGAAAGAGCTGGGGGGACGGAGGACAGAAACTTTACAATGAAGGAAGCTGGCAAACATTACCTCAAAGAGGCTCAAAGTAGTATCAATGGCCAGACAATGTTGGTAGTTGTCTCTTTAATGCATGATAAAAATGGGCTATGAGGTCTTTCTCTCTAAAGCTTATAACACATCTAAGTTTAAGAATAACACCAGCCAAATGACAAAGGAGGAGCATTCTTTTAAGTATTTGACCATAAAACCAAGAGAAAATCAAGGAGACATGACAACTGAAAGTGGTATGGTATCCTTGATTGGATGCTGGACCAGAAAAAGATATTAGGTAAAACAGAAAAAAAATCTAAAAATATGCATTTTAGTTACTGATAAGGAATCAATATTGGTATGAGATATTAAGAATAAGGAGAGCTTGGGCTGGGGTTGTAGCTCAGTGGTAGAGTGCTAGCCTAGCATGTATGAGGCACAGGTTCAATCCTCAGCACCACATAAAAATAAAGGTTTTATGTGTCCAACAACTAAAAAAAAAGAAAAATTTAAAGAATATGGGGAGTTTAAATCTTTCCAACTTTTCTGTAAAACTGTTCTAAAAAATAAAGCCTATTTTTAAAACATGATAATATGAAATGGCAGAAGAAAAAACTTGGGATTTCTTTGGGACAGACATTCTACTTCAAAGAGTGATTACTAAAACTCAAAATTGATTTCCAAACTTACTTTCAAAGGAACAAACATTTGCCATTGCTAGAATATCTCATAGCCTACAAAACTATCAAAATCATAGATTACAAAAATCTCAGAACTGCAAAGAATCTTAGATACATTTTACTTATTTCCCTATTTTCTTAAGGACACTAACAAAATAAATGATTTGCTTAATCTTCCAGTTAGACAACTAAGTCCTCCATTTCTAAGATGTCCAAACCGACAATTCACTTCTGATTACAGATCTCTCTTAGAAATGCAATGTTTCGGCTGAGGTAGCTCAGTAGTGGAATACTTACTTGTCTAACCTTTTGGAGTCCCTGGAATACATTCCCAACAGTGAAAAAAAAAGAAAAAAGAAAAAAAAATTGAAAGCCCATTGTTAAGGCTAGGGATATTATCAAGAGTAGTGTACTTACTAAGCATGCATGAAGTCCTGTGTTTGCTCCTCAAGAAAGGGGGGAAAACCTTACATTTCAAAATAACATTTTAATAATCTAAAAGAAAGCATAGATAATGTTGAATAGGTAACTAAACATCTGACTGGAAGAGTATTTAGTTTCTAGACTAGAATTAGAAATCCACTATCATAAAGCAATCATAAGAATTGAGGTCCCAACTATGAATACCTGGCCTCAATTCCTAAGTATGCTAATGAAATGTAAATTTTCCCTTCAGGTTGATAACCAGTAAAAAAATTTCTGATTATGCTGCACTGTGGGGGCACTTGGGGTATTTCTTTGTGCCCTAGTCAAAGTCAGCAGTGTTGTTTGATTACAGCTGGTTTTGATAATACAAATCTAAATTAATTCCTCCATCAGAACAAATAGAGAATTAGAACAAAAGAGAGAAGACCCATTTATTTTTATGGAGATGAAGGAAAAAGTGGCACCAGCTGTCTAATAACTATAATCTCCTACTCTTGGTCCCAAGAAATAATTTTCTAACAGTGTATTGCTTAAGGTTTTTGTTGTTATTGTTGTTTTTTGTTTTATTAAGAACATGTAATTGAATAGGAGTAGACAAAGATTAGGATGAAATGCTATCTTACCTTAATTTTCCCACTTAATCTAAATAGCCAACTAAAATGAATGACATAATCTATCTGAACTTGATGGATATATCAATAGAAAAATTCATACTAGAGTAGGCAAAATTGTTTTCTTTTTAAGCAGGCAACACATATTTATAAAGATAAATGGAAAGAACACAGATATGAGTGAACAATTTTTATTGAAACCCTCAAAGATTAAAGAGGACCAAATGGTGAGTTTGGGTACCATAACAGAAATCTCACCTAACTGTACCATCATTCACAGGAATGAACAAACCCAAACACGACAAAATTCAAATTCTCAAGTAATTGCTACAAGTGAATGTAAATGAACTAATCATTTTATCATAACCTTCCTTTAATCATACGAAAAAGGGAATTTACATGGCATAACAAAAGATATGCAAAACTTAATGAAAACACAATTCTCTTAAATCTCTCAAACTTAATTTTAAAGGATGCAGAATGCACTTGATTAAATGACTTAAGCTGATTCTTTTTTTTTTTTTTATTGCAAACTGTTTTAACATCAGCTTAACCCCCATGCATTGTACTCAAAAAATAACACAGCTTTTGGATTAGAAAGATCACTTAAGTTAAAATGAGGAATTAAGTACTAAAATTTAAAAAAAGGCTGGGTTTCTTTTGAAAGGAATCTTCAAGTACCAATATGTATAGATAAAGAATACTAATTTTGGTTACATTTTCCCCCTTATTGTTAAGTATACAAACTATAATACCTTTCGAAAGAAAATACCCACATAAGATAACTTTAAAAAGAAACATTCAAACCAGACCTCAGAAAAACATTGAGAGAAATTTACTGGGACAATAATGTCTTCATTCATGATTATTCAAACATTTGATTAGGTATTTCCTCTTGTAGAGCCCACATTCTCTTTTTTGGTCCCTACAGTGAAGAAACATTCATTTGGTTGCATTCAATACAACCTGTAATAATTTCATTTAGAGAAAAAACATCTTGTAATACACTGACCTGGCAGACCAAGAGAAAGAGAAAGTCAGTATGTTGGGGAAAACTTAAATGAGAAAACCACAAAATTACCAATTGATACTTTTTTTTTTTCCCAAAGGAATGCTGCACCCATTTCACTTAATATTAGAAATCCACGTTAAAGGCACTGGGATGTACTCCTCACCATGCATAGACTCTAAGCAACACTTGACAATGTCTGAGTCTATTGCAATTAGCCTACATGCTGGGTGTTTCCATGACATTTCCTAATAGAAACCTAATATAAATTAAACAAGTTTGAATCCATTTATAATGTAACTAGTTTTATAAAAATATCCAGAGTTGCTAATAAAGCACCAATAAAAAGAGAACCTCAGGGGGAGGACTCAGATCCTTCCAACAAGGTCACCCTTTTACAGTTTTCTCCAATAGAACCTCCAGAAATGATAACAATCATCTTTGGCAAGCCTTACCTATACAATATTAGAGACATAGAACATTGCTGTGGTGACTATACCCAAATGCCAATTTTTATTGTAAATAGTTAAGAGACGTGTTACAAGATTTCATGGCTTAGTCTCAAAAAGGTAAAATAGGTGCAATTTTCCTTTAAGAAAATCTTTATTTTTAAATATACCATTAACATTTTGATGTTCCCTTCAGTAAACATTGATATAACTATACTGGGACTACCCAAGAACTGTGAAGTAGCTACAGTTTTCTACAAATACTGTATTTGAGTGAAAAAAAAAAATACAGTATTTGTACATTTTAAGAAAACATTGTACAAAAAAATATTATATAAATGAAAACCTCAAAGATATATGTCACTAGGCTTTTGAGTTGAAGTGACCAAAGATCATAGTAAATGAAAACATTTCTAAACATGATGTAAACATAAATGGAGTAATGCAAAACATCAAGGTATTCAAATCTACTGTATTGCTATTTTCACCCTTAACATATAATTCTACATAGCTTTCTCCTTTTGGAACAATAATATAAGGGGCAGGACATTATTTTCATAACCTTATGCCATTAAATCAGTTAATACAGATGCTTGACACATTCAATTATACAAAATCAATTTGTTTCAAGATACAAAATTAATGTTGATATGTAATTAATGAAAAAAATAAGATGTTAAAAAGATAACTATAAGAATACCCAGATATATGCTGTATTCCCACTTATATAGATCTGATCAATAAAACATCAACACATTCACTTAGATACTGATTTAATTCATGGATCAAGGCCATATTCTCAAAGTATTTTAAGGATGCCAGGACACTGCAAAAGCTGGAGAAAAGAGTTGAGGAACAATATATGCTTGCTAAACAAGAACTATGTTTATTTAGCTAGTGAATATCTAGAATAATAAATTTTTACTTCATGATAGCAATCAGGCTCGCAAACACCCAGAAATAGGAATTAAGGATTTTAAACGTAGTTATAAAGGTCATAAAAAGTCTGATTAGACTGAGGTACATTTACTCAAAATTTTGAGATTCATTAAGTGGTAGCAAACAAAATAATTCCTCAGACAAATGCACATTTCTCAGTATACATATAATTGAGGGAAGGAGGGGAAAAGAATGTGCATTAACTGGTGAAATCCACCAAGCTGCATATCAATATTCTGTTACACCAAACAGTTTGAAGACAAGGGAAATGTTCTAATATAATTTCAGATTATGTTTCATTTGGCTAAAATAGAGCTTAAGGTTGCTTTGCCATATTAAAAGTTTACTACAATAATTTTTCACATAAACATTTAGACTTGAACTCCAGGACTAAATATGGCATGATTATTTTGCTTTTAATCTGTTGAAATAGCTAAAAATTGACAATTTAAAAACTACAACAAAGAAAAAGTTGAAGCAGTGTGACTCTTACATCATTGAACCACTTCTAATGGTTAACTGTTAGTATTTAACAAATTCAAAGAGTTAATGAATCCTTGCATTCATTCAGTCTTCTGTGCCTTAGCTAGGATGCATAATTACAAAAGACAGCAGATACTGGTAAAAGCTTCAGGACAGAAAGTGCTTGACGAAGTTACAGTTCTCAAGTGTGTTTGGTGTGAGTATAAGGGCAGATGCGCTGATGAAAACCATTACAAGAAGAGTCAATTTTGTGTTAAAGTGTTCAAAGATGTCACCTTAAGCAGAAAAAAAGCTTTAATAATGTCTTCTTTGACTTATTAGGCATTTCCAAAGTCTACATCATTAGTGTTGTAATTTTAATAGGACATCTCCATATGGTTATTGTTTGTTTCTATTTCTCTCCTGAAAGGAAAACAAAAAGAGTTACAACAAAATATTTTCATCATTTAAACTACATGCACATATAACATAAGTCATCTCCATACGAAGTTCTTCAAATACTAATTCAAATAATCATAGAAGCATGGTTACCACAAAACATTTTAAATTAGAAAGTCCAAATAGAGACCTATTTCAGGGCAGTTTAAGTACTCTACATAGTTTAAGTACTCTACACAGTCCTACTGTCCCACAAGATTTGTTTAAGAAGAACATAGTGTAATAATGTGTTTTGAGTACAATGAATTTTTGATAGTGAGATGTAGCATCTGGAAAGCAATTTAGCTCAGGTAGAGACTGGAAAAAAGGTAGAACTATATTAAAAGTGCATTACATTAAGATTTCAGTACTAATTTAGAAATAACTTTAATTCCAAAATTTCTTCCATTCTTATTCTCAGTATATTATACCTTTTCACATGAAGAAGTGTTACATTCCATTGATTGCTGACTTATGACAACTGATATATATAACAATTCCTTCTTTAAAAAATACTTAACTGAATAATGTTTTCATGTTCACAATTAATCAAATATTTTTTTATTAATTCTAGACAAATCACCTGGAGGGCTTGTACAAACACTAAGAGTTAGGTCCCACAGGTAGGAGGAGGAACCGGTGAATTTGCATTTCTAACAAGTTCACAGGTAAGCCTGGACTGCTGGCCCTTATGAGGATAATAGCACTTTGAAAACCACCAGTGTTTTAACAAATTTTAAGATTCTCTCATTTTATTTTTTCTACTCCCATCTTATTTTTGCATAAGTAATACACACTCAATAGTAAATTCTACTGTCTTTCCAAGTGGCCATCCAAAAAACACCCTGTATTTTAAATTCCAAAGATTAAAAAAAAAAAAAAGCTTTAAGTTCTTTGATACTTTCTTTTTCATCTGAATATATCACTGCAACTTGAAAAGCAGTATTTCATGGAGAAAGTTAATAAAATGTCCTACTACATGGCAACTAAAAATGCAATTATCTCATAGATTCCTACATATCAGTGAAATACACTGAAATGAAAGAATAAAACAATATTGGAAACAGAGCTAGCTAGAGCAGTCATGTTTCTAAAGGATACACAAAAACAAAAACTCAACAATATTAACTGGGAAGTATAACAAAGAGCTGGAGCCTAATTTTACAAAGGCCCTAAAATTCTTTTACAAGCCTGATGAAACAGAAAGTTTAGTGTTCAAGTGAAGAAAACAAAAAGGCTTATGAGACATTTTTGAAACATGTCCTATAATCAGCTCATATATATATATATATAGATATATATATATATATATGAATAAATTAAGACAACAGCATACTGCTTATGTACTGTCCCATAATTATAANGGGGGGGGGGGGGGGGGGGGGGTCGCTGGGGATTTACCCCACTGCTCTGTAGTCTTGAAAGATATAAGAAACAAAGAAAGTCAGAAAACTGTTAACAGATTGGAGACAACTGAGGAAACACGGCAACTCAATGAAATACACTGGTGTCCAGGCCATATCTTGAGAAATAGAAAAGGTCACTAGTAGGAAAATGGGAAATTTGGGAAAAGTCTGTAATTTATTTAACAGTATTAACCAGTTAATTTCTTTATTCAAATAAATACTCCATGATTATATGCATGTTAATACTAAGGAAAAGTGAATAAGCATATATAGAAACTTCCTATATTACCTTTGCAAATGCTGTAAGTCTTAATATTTGAAAACAAAATAAAAAATGATCACTAAAGAAAAGTACAATTTGCATGCAACTCTCAAACACCATTGCAGAAATATGAAAAAAAAAACCAAATATTTTATAGGGTATTGCTATTTTAATGGCTGCCCTTGCACAGGAAATCAAAATTATTGTTTGAGGGTGAAAGTGTCTCTTAAATTCCACACCCAAATAAAACCTAATGTCTGTGTCAGGCTATGTTTTTCAATTAAATAAAGGAAAAAGCCAGTGTGTATATTTCAAGAAAACCATTTACAGATGAAACAGCATTTAAATTAAAACATCTAACAGATTCAATTCTTCAGGAAAATTAATAACTTAGTCAGAATGAAATCTGCATAGGAGGCTGACAGGACTGGAAAAATTCATGCCAAAGAATACAATAAGGGCAGTAAGTAATGGATAAAAATCCCAGCTGCTCAAAAGCCCCACATTGTGTTCAGAGCCTTTTAAAGTACTTTAATGCTGAGGTAAGTTTCGGACTTGCTCTATCCCAAAAAACATGACAACTCCTTTTGCATTAAGAAAGCAAAAGACAAAGAGTACAAAGGAAACAGACCAATTCTGCACTTGAAATTCACAACCATGTAGTCATCAGGGGAAAGAACAATGATTATGATTTGGGGCTAGAGGTCATTTTCAGAAATCAACTTTTCAAATGTTTTACATTTACATTTACATTGTAATAAAGCTCTACATTATTACTGTCCATTACTACTGCAGAGTTGGACTAATAAAACATAAACATTTATGGTGACAACCAACTCAGTGGAAATTAATGAAAAAATAATAGTCATGATCATTACTGGAAACTTTAAAAGGTTCCAGTGCCCATATTTGTATTTATAAAATAAGGAATATTTTCAGGTTTGAGAAAAGAATTGATACAGAATGCTAACAAATTATTCATTTGTGCCAACCAAAGATCAAATAAATTAAAAGTATATTACAAAAATGGAAGAATTAAGAAGTTTAAATAGAAAAAAATGGTGATGAACATTAAATGTTATTTTAGGTGGCTCAATGAGACCAAGAACACAGCTATAAGTGTTAGGAATAAATTCATGTTTTATAATTTAGTTTAATAAAATAATACAACTCATCTTATTTTGAGAGTTTTTACTTAATTGCATGAAGAAAAAAAAATATAAATATATGAAAAGACTCAACCTACAGATGACATGATTGTTAGGTAGAAAACTCTAAGGATGTTCTATTAGAAATATAAGAACTAATAAATGAATTCAGCAAATCACTGGATACAAGGACATTTAAAAAACAGTTAAAAAGAGGATTCTGTATAATTATAATTATGTAGTGTACCTGAATTACCAGCACATAATTAAGAAAATAAAAACTGAAGCTGGATATGGTGGCACACATTTAAAAAATACAAAATACTTAGCAATAAATTTAACAAAAGACACTGAAAATTACAAAATTCTCTAACCCGAACTATTCATTTATCTCTCCAAGCTGACTGACTTCTACAAAATAAAGGTTATTTATCTCTGGTGGCTACTTTTAACCTTAAATACTTATCCACTGAATGAATGAGGTAACAGAGTTAAAAAAAGAACATGCAGGACCCAAATACATGGTGATACAGGTTAACCTGAATGCAAGATGTGTTCTAGTAGAATTTTTTTTAAAAAATTAATTTTAAAAAGGAAAAAAAAATAAAAATAAAAAGACCAAGTAACTGAGGGTCTTAAAACCAAGCAAAGGAATCCATTTGCAATTCTATTTTTAGATGTCAGATTTTGGTCTCTTTACCACAAAATGAAAATTAAATATTCTAGACTATCTTTTACAAGTAGAATTGTTCATTAGTAGCTTTTTTAATATATCCTAGTTCTTTTATTATAGATTCAATAAAGGTTCTTTCATTCCCTCAAGGTGTTTCAAAAGCAACAGAAATATTGAATTGGTCAAATGTATAAGATATTAGAGTAGAAACATCTTTCAATAAACCCAAACTTTCCTCCCAGGAGACAGCAAAACCAATTTCCTCTTCGAAATTAGAGAGCATTAAAGCTAGGTATGGTAGCACACAGCTGTAATCCCTGCTACTCCTACAAGGGAGGCCGAGACAAGAGATCAAAAGTTCAAAGCCAGCTTGGAAAACTTGGTGATATCCTGTCTAAAAATAAATTTTTTAAAAAGAGTTGGGGGTGAGGCCCAGTGTTTGAAGTCCAGGATTAAAACCCCAGTACTAAAGTGGTACTGACATGGTGCGCAAGGGGTTTTGGCAGTTTCTGACATGGCTCCCAATGGTTCCTGCCTCCTCTTATTCATAGGTTGTGGAATCAATCCCTACTCCTAAGTGTGGGCTGGACACAATAAATGATTTGCTGCTAACCAACACAACTGGCAGAGGTAATAGGATTATCACCTCTATGAAATGGTTATAAAAGACTGTGCCTTCTGTTCTCTAGCTATGCCACCTCACTCTATTGCCCTACTCACCGATCCTTTGCTTGCTCATGAAATAAGAATTAAGCCCAGCTAAGATTGACTGCAACCTCATAGAGACCCTCAAGCTGAGAATCCAACTAGGCTGTGGCCCAATTCCTAACACACAAGAAACTGTAAAGTATTTTACACTTTTTAGATAGCTTATACAACAGGTCACAAAAGAACAAGCATTATCCGTACTGTAGCAAAGCCTTTTGATATATGATATTAGCATAAATTCAGAACTGTCAGGGAAAGGAACTAGGGCATCCTACCCTAACATTATCAATATTTATTATACGATCAGGGTGAAATATATACAGATGAAATCTTTACATATAAAAAAATAAACAAACTACTCCAAGGAACAGGTAGAGTTGATTAAGGCCCTAACTTTTCCCTTACTAAAGAACAAATCTTGGGGCTGGGGATGTGGCTCAAGCAGTAGTGTGCTCGCCTGGCATGCGTGCTGCCCAGGTTCGATCCTCAGCACCACATACAAACAAAGATGTTGTGTCCGCCGAAAACTAAAAAATAAATATTAAAAAAAAAATTCTAAAGAACAAATCTTCTGTTCAAAAGCTACAACTTTGTTTTCATGAAATATTTTTCCTTAGGTACATTTATTCTAAATTAAGAAACTGCATGTTTTCAATAAAATATTAAACAAATAATTCAACAAATTACTTCTTAAAACTTTAAATATTTCTTTTCCACATAAAGGTAAAGATAGCTATTCCTTATTTCTTATGTCATCATGCATTTGCTAACAACTGAAATTCTGCTCAATTTAGTAACTATTGATAATTTCCTAAATTATCTCTCCAAGGTCTACAACTAATCTGATAAACTATAGGTAGTTCACTTACTAAAAATCCATAAAATTCTCTTATCAGCATTAGAACACAACAAAACCACTATAAACATGTTGTCTGAAGAAAACATAAAAACAGGTCAATATAATAAAATATTCATTGAAGCACCTCCTTCCAACTTTGGCTCATAAATATTTACCAAGTTTAGAACAGAGTATTACTGTAATAAAATCATCTTGATTACTAAAAATACCAATATTTTTAACCCAGAGAATTATGCACTTAAATAAGTAATATAAGTTAGACTTAATTTACTGAACTTGTTTCTGTTAATCAGCATAATCAACTTATTCTGCAGAGAGAGAACTAGAGCCATTAGAAAAGTTTACCAAAGGGTAATCAAACAGACTTCAACCCATGTCATTAAAAATAATGTAGAACTATTAGGAAAATGCTTATTGTTGTTATAGGTCTAATTATGGTCAAAGTAATTTCTTATACGTTAATACAAATTTGTACTTTGAGACAGACCTAACATCTCATCTCAGGATCAGCTATTTCAAGCATTAAAAAAATTATATTATGCACTAAAATTTAGCTTTTGGAAGTACACAACATAATATTAGCATATGTGACTAAAATACATATAAGTGTCTAGAGTTTAATAGATTTTATTATAACTATGAACTTGGGGTGGGACGGACACTAGGGATTTAACCCTGGAGTGCTTAACCACTGAGCTACATCCCCGACCTTTTCATTTTTTAATTTTGAGACAGGGTCTCACAAAGTAGCTAAGGGCCTCATGAAATTGCTCATGAGTTGACCTCAAATTTGGATTCCACTTGAACCTCTGGGATTACTGGCATGTGCTGCCGGGCCCACTGACCTGCTTATTTTTACTTATGGTAAGGCTCCATCTCTTGTCTGGGAGGTTAGGAAAATGCATCTTTTGGAAAATTCACCTCAAAATAATTGGCAACTGAAATTATGTAGAATTAAAAGAGCTATTAAAATTAAAAATCTTGCCTGAAATTGTTTCCTGGTTAACATGGATTTAAAAGAAAAGGATACAAAAATAGGATCTACATGATGCATTTAGCGTGACAACAAAAATAAGAATTACCTAAAGAGTCACAAGAAGATTCTACTCCCTACAGATCATGTTTTCTAGACAAATACACTCAGAACCTTACTACTTCTTTATTTTCTTCTTTTATTTTCCAATTAAACTGGCTTTACCAGTACATATAAAGAATTCTTTAGAAGCAAATAAATAAATTAGGAATTTTATCCTCTCCCTAACCCAGTTCCTCTGATGGGCTGCCATAACCTTAAGCATAATACTAATACATAAAATTCTGGATTTATCAATTCCCATTGTATATGATTAATTTATAAAAATGAATGTCATATTCCACTTCTCTTCCAACTTCCATTAGAAGCTATATGATTTTTAGTTAAAATAGCATTTCTGACTTTAAATAATATGCCTACGGCACTAATTTTTGATCATCCTTAAAGAGTTACCTGTTACCTTCAGAAAGATGAGAAAATAAATTCATATATTTACCCTTCCTCAAATCTTTCCTTCCCATTATCTCCTAACATTCTGTTCTAACTAGAATTAATATTTTATAATCTAGTGTCTAGTTCTACAAATTGAAAAACCAGCAGACAGCATTTACTATAAACTAAATGAACAAATAACAGTGATTAGATCTATAAAGGAATAATTCTACAATTATATCTAAACTGCAAGAAATTCTTTAAAGCATTTGTCATTTAACAGATTATCTATTCAAAACCTACTATATGCCAGATAGTTTTCTAGGTGCCAGGGAATCAGCAAAAGCAAAATCAGTCTTGTTCTCCCAGACTTCATAATACAATCAAAGCTTGTCTAAAATTTTTATTCTTTTTAGATTCCTCACTTTACCCAGGTCAATGGTTCCTAATAAAGGGCCCATATATATTGTTTGTTAGGCTTGAAGGAACTTACTGACAATTAGCAGACAGGGTGAGATGTTGAAATGTCCTGGGATGCACTATTAGTAATGGACACCTGTCTTAATTCAAAATGCATTATCAGGTCCTCTTTGAGATTTGTTCTTGTGTAACAGCCATTACCACATGTCATCCCGTTTCTTGAATTCCTATTTCACTCTGCTGAAATTTCTCAACTCTTTCACTAAGGCTGAATTATAATGTACACTAAGGCTTTGTTCTTCTAAACTTGAACTTCTTTATTTTACTCCTCCCACCCCATTTCACTGATGTAACTGGACGCTCATCCTTACAGATGTAACTTTATACCCAACTCCTCTCCACCCTGAAATAAGATTTTACATTTGAGTACCCTCAGAAGAGAAATTCAGATCATCGATTGTTTTTCCTTTCTTTGTAAACTGTGTCTTTTGCCTAGGAAACTTTTAAGATTTTTCTCTTTATACAGCTCCTTCCTCCCTCCTAACTACTTGGCAATTGTTTCTTCTGCAGTTTAGAATCTCACCAGCATTCCTCATTCTGAAGGAGGGCCTGACATACTAACTTTCATATAGGCAGACAGGATATCAGGTTGTCTCCTCCACAGGAGGCATGCTGGCTAGAAAAGCTAGTTGGAGGCTTCTACTGCCAAAATAATCAAGAAAAAAATAATCAATAAGCAATCCAGCAATGAAAAGAGAAAACAGAATTAGCTTTTTAAAGTCCTTATTATGATAAAGGGCCTCAAAAATTTAAAGAAAAATATTAAATTAGAAAAGGAGCTATAGCAACCACAAATCTAAATGTAAATATTAGAATAGCAACCACAAATCTAAATGTAAATATTAGTCTTTTATAAAAGCACATGACAAAATCCTCCCAAACTTGGGAAAGGCAAAAAAATTTGAAGGCAGATTCTAAACTTATTATTTCAAACTGTTTTGACTATGCTATGATCAGTATTTTCTGATCATAGACTGGATCCTCTACTAGAGGAAAGAAAGGACTCTGGATCAAATGACAGAGTATTATAGTTAAATAATAACCTTATTCTTAGGAAATACATACTATAATTCTGTTTTTTTGTTTTTGTTTTTCGTTGTTGTTGTTGTTTTGGAGAAAAGAGCCCTGTACATGGCACTCAGATGGTTTAAAAAGAACAAAGCAAACGTGGAAGAATGACAATAACAGGTAAATCTGATTAAAAGATGAGTATTCTATAAATTATTCCCCAGATAAAGTTATTTCCAAATAGAAGAATGAAGAAAAAAATTCACCCATACTATATTGCTGTAGCACCAATGGCTATTTTCCTACAGATGGATATTTGAATTGTTTCCAGTTTTTTGCAATTATTAATTTTGCCATTCTTATACATATTTTCTGGGGTATCTAGAAACGTTCTTTACATATGTATTCCAGAAGAGAAATGCTGAATTATAAGGCATGAATATTCAACTTGTTAAAAAATACTGCTTCACATCTGCAATTGTGTAAGGCCTTTTTTATTTACAATCTTTCCAATACTCAATACTGTCATACTTAAATTTTGCTAAATGAATGGATATAAAATATTTTCTCATTCTAATCATGAATTGGATTTTCCTAATTTCATTTTTACTTCCTGTTGCAGCAAGTTCTTAAGTGGACAAGGCTACTGGCTTTAACTATTCTGAGTTATTAAAATATGGAGGTTGGGATGAGGCAAAATGGCAACAGTACATTTTCCCCTCGTGAAATAAAATTGTTTTACTGAGTCACTATGGATACCATCAAAAGGGAACAGGTCTTGGTTTAAGCTTCCTGAAGCAAAAATAGATAGCAGTCAGAAAAATGTCCTCTGCACTTAAGAGCGAACAGTATTTTTATTAGGAAAATTGGGGGGAAGAAAGTAGACATTGTTTACATTGAACCTACACTGGCCATTGTAACATGAAGGGTATTGTAACATGAAGTGGGGAAAAGTTTGGGGATATGAGAAAAGATTGGTTGGAATTGGTAAGTAGGATCTAGTGCTGCCTAAGGGGTTGCAATGAGATTGTTTTCTCTAACTTTCAATAAGACTGAATATTGGTTTATATGCATTAGTCATGTCAATTTTCCTCTTTCACTAAATGAGTATCCATACCTTTTGCACATTTTTTCTACTGAGTTGTCTTTTTTATCTTTATATATTCTTAGTATTAATTTTCAGGCAGTTATATTCAAACTTCTTCTGGTACTTTCAGAAAAGATGTATTTTTAAAGCTTCCTTTAAAGCATCTTTTGAGGAATTGTTTTTAACTAATCAAATTTATCAATCGTCTCTTTTATAAGTAGTGCAGTCTGTGTCTTCTTTAAGAATCTGACTTTACCCAAAGTCTAGAAGATATGCTTCTGGGAAAATGTGGCCTCTACGTATCACAAGCCTTGAGAAATTAGAATTTAATACAGGACAGATGAGATCTTATTAAAGAGACACTAATAATAACTTGCAACTACTTTTAGTTGAAGGAAAAAAAGAAATTCTAGCAAAACACAACTGATTTGTCCTTTGTGATAGAGCCAAGGAGGTCCTAGAATAGACAGGAGCACAAAAATCACTGGAATGCCAAAAACATTTGAAAGCATTTATGATGGAAGCCCCAAGTACAAATATAAGCATGTCAAAAAAGAAAATTACAACTCTGCCTAGATAAGAGCTAACAACAAAAGGAAAAAAACTGGGCAAAGACATAATTCATTTGCTCATGAGTTAAAAATCATTGAAAACTGACTCCTAATATAGTAGCTTCAAACATACAGGGAAGTCAATTACTTAGTGTAGCCATTGTACAGATTTTCCTTTTTAACCACAGAGTGATAGTAAAGTCAACTTACAGCATGACTATCCCATTCCCACATGTACAGTGGCAGAGGCATATGAAATTGGCACCAAGAACTAAAGAAAAAAATGTAAAAGTACCTACTTTGATCTTGATGATCCTCCTTCTGATCCAGTAACTAATAGGAAAAGAGCCCAAAGAGTAATGAAGGGTTTTCTGATCCTGACAAAAATGAAAAAATACTAACAAACTTGTGAGTCAAGATCAGTGGGTGCCAGGGGTTAGACATAGGGCAGGGATTTAAGTAAAAAAAATATAGTACAAATGAGGTTTTCACAGATGATGGAACTGTTCTGTGTCCAAAATGTGATGATGCTTCTATCCATTTACATGTAAAAAACTGAAAGCTGTAGATTCGAAAGAACTTAACTTTATCGAATGATTTTAAAAAAAGAAAGAAAAAGCTTTAAATCTATGTGAAAAAAATACTTATGGGAGCTTTATTTATATTCCCCCCAAACTGGAAACAATCCAAAGGTGATAAACCCATAGAATGTAAAACAATGAAGCAAAGCCTCTAGTATCTTGAATGAAAAAAACTGACCCAAAAACTCTATACCCAGCTAAACTGTTGTTTACATATCATGCCAAAGACCTTGTTGTTGTTGAGGTACTGGGGATAGAACCAAGGGCCACTTTACCACTTAGCTATATCCCCAATCGTTTTACTCATTTTGAGACAAGGTCTCAGCTAAATTGCCGATGCTACTCTTGAATTTATAATCCTCTTTAATTAATTATGAAAATTATAATTTTTATAATTAATAAAAATCAAGTTTAATAAGATTTGAAATAAAGATGTAAATTATGAGTTAGATGTCATAGAATGGCAGCAATAGAATAATAGAAATATAAAAATTAAAAGTTTAATTCACTACTGTGTATATTTGTGTAATATATACAATAACATGACTATAATACATGTCATAAAAAATATTTATGGGGCAGGCACAGTTGTACCAGTCTGTAATTCCAGCTACTTGGGAGGATGAAGCAGGGGATTATAAATTAGAGGCCAGCCTTGAAAACTTAGTGAGATTCTGCCCTGTAATAAAATTTTAAAAGGGGTAAGGATCATCTCTGGGATCAATTTTTAGTATGAAAAAAATATATACATTCCAGAGACAACTATCTATTAAAATACTGAAAATAGTAAAACTAGGACTAAATTTTCAGACTGGGTAAAAAAGAAAAGTATGAACACATACAAGGCTGGCTGTCACCTTAGTGGTAAAGAAATATATATTAGCTTTATTTTCTTCTATCATGCAGATTTTCTCCTAAATAATCTCATCCTATTTTCATGGAATCAACTGTTCACAAACCAAAACAAAAACAAAAACAACACCTAGGTCTAACACCCACATCTCTCTAAATGCTTAAGTCAAAAAAATTTCTCTGCCTATATTTCTCAAATGTGTCTTAAAATAAGTACATCCCAAAATAAAATCTGTGTCTGCATCTCACCTTTCATATTCCATATCATTTCTCATGATATGCTATTTTGTAATAGCAGTTACAAGATGACAATTTACTTAAACACTAAACTTAAAACCTCACTAGCAACTGGATCCAATTTTCCTCATTTTCCACATTTAACTAGGAGAAAATTATATTCAGCAATCTTAACCTTTGAGGAAACAGTCCCACAAAGCCTTAAATAATAATTTGCATCACTCCAAAAGTTTCTGGCAATTCAGCACAGAAATCACTGCAACTAGAATCGCCAAGGGTTAAAAAAATCACCTGGGTTTAAAATTTGAAGCAGGTCCCTCTGCTGCACACAACCAAGAAATCACAAGACAAATTCACAAAGAACTGAATCATAACACTTTTACATACAGATAGTTAAAGGAAGTTTCTGCTTTATCTTAATTTCCACAGCAGTAAAAAACTATTTACTGGAAGAGCAAACTTTAACCCCGCTTCTCTCTAAAAGAAATTTAAATGTACTATCTACAGAAAAATCTCCTAGTTGCCTAATCCCTCCATTCTTTTTCCACCTAAAACTAGGACCCCAATTTTATTCTGTAGTTCAGGACAGAAAACAATCCAAGCCTGCCAGCCAGTATGTCACAAACATGAATAACAGTATGTCCAACTGAAAGTCTTCCAATGGAAGTTTTCCTGAGTCTCACAGATGAATAACAAAAGAAATCAAATGCTATGGAGTCTAATTCTGAAGCCCACATCCTCCCAAATCTAATCTGCTCCTAAAGCCAAATTGTCACCATATTTTGTTACAAGAGCTTCAATTGTACAAACTACAAAAATACTTTGGTGTTGTTTTTTAAAAATCCATTTTCTCAGCCAGGTACAGTGGTGCACACCTGTAATCTCAGCTACTCAGGAGGCTGAGGCAGAAGGATATCAAGTTTGAAGCCAGTCCAAGCAACTTAGAGACCCTACTTCAAAAATGAAAAAGGGCTGAGAATGTAACTCAGTGGTAGAGAATCCCTGAGTTCAATCCTAGTACTGTGGAGGGAGAAAACAGAGTCATTAAAAGGTACCCATCCATGTACTCCATCCCCAAGAGAAAGACCCACACATCAAAATTACTATATTCTTACCCTACGCATGGCTTCCTCCTCTTCTTGACGCTTTTCATAATGTGCAAAGTCATCAAAGATTGAGGTGGTATGCTTGAAAGTAGCAATTATTTTAAGCACTTGCTTAGCCTTTTCTAGGGGTACCTCTTGAGTGTCCCTTGAATTGGTTACTGGTTTGTTGTCATTGTTTTCTAAGCGAATGTGCCGTAACTGGTTATTGGGAACATCTTTCACAAAGATCCATTTAACTTCAAATTTGCCCTTCCATTTATCCTGAGACCAGACACCAGCATATGCATTATAGTCCACAACAGACTTCATCTCAGCCACTCCACAAAAATGTCCACTGCCATTCACACTAAAGAGTAAATAGAGTGGGCCTTTCCCATTCAGGGAACGGTAGGCTGCATCCAAACGCTTATTACCATGCTCAGTACTACACCAGATAGAGTACTTAATGGAACGATGTATGTCATCCTCAGAGTAGCTTTTAATTATAAACACACGTCCATTCTTCAGGTTCCAATCAAAGTCTTTGGGATTATAGTTGTTTATGGCCTTTAGCTTTTCCAGTACTGGATGCACTTCTATGCTAGAAGGTGAAGCGCTGACAGGTACAACACCTAAACCAAAGTTTTCACTGCCCACTCCATTGTTCTGGCTGAAGCCCGCTCCCCTGTTCCGAGGAGCTACCCAGCGATTCTGCAGCTGTGGTGGCTGAGGCTGCACTTGGTGTGGCTGGGCCTGCGGCTGAGGTCCTTGTTGCTGTTGTGGTTGTGGTGGCTGAGGCTGCTGCTGAGGCAGTTGGCTTTGCACCAATGGTGGCGGTTGAATTAATGGCTGAGGCTGCTGGATTATAGTTTGAGGAGGCAGAACTGGTTGGGTTGGTGGAGCCTTTACCACTGACCCCTTTTCATCCCAAGTTCCAATATTCATGTTGTGTTTTATAGGTGGTGGTGGTACAGCAGAACCCCCAATGCCCACATTGCCCTTGGGTTTAAGTTTCGGTTGAGGTTTGGCAGGCTTCCTAGCAATGGCAGCCCAGGAGGTTGGTTTAGGTGCTGCACTACTAACTGGGGGTACACTATTGGTTGCAATGCTAGTCATACCACTGCTGCTCAAGGCTGTACCTACAGTTTTTGTCACTGCAGCTGTCAGGTCACCACCAATTTTCAGTCCAGTCATGCCTTGCTCAATACTGCTAATGCCAGGCACCTTACTCAAAGTATCATTGCCAAATCCAGCCTGTCCATCAGTAATAGCTCTCCCAAGAGAACTAGGTGGATAGCCATAACTGCTGCTATAAGCAGAACTTTGTGTTGATTGTCCCTGAGATCCACTTGTCCCCCATGTAGAGAAATCAGCATTACCAGGAAAAAAGTTAAATCCATGTTGACCAAGAAATGGAGGGGTATTTCCTAATGCTCCAGGCTGACTAAAAACACCATCTGGTATATAATGATGTTCTCCATTACTCATTTGTCCATAGGTTGTCAGATATGGCATAGGCTGGTCTCCAGCCGTGGACCATGCTGCTTCCCCAAGAGAATATGGAAATCCAATGGATGGAGCATAGTAACTAGGCATATATGGATCTGACATTGGTGGATAGCTGTTACTCTGCAAAACAGAAGACCATAATCAGTAGTGAAATGTCCTCTTTACAGGAGGGAAAAAAGATATCTAAAAGTTAAAATCAAACAGTTTTAAATAAATGAAAAAGAGATGCACTGGATAAACACAATGAAAATTTCTAGATAAGCATAATTAAAGTTTCAAATCCAATCTCAGAAAAATTTACATGAGTACTCATATTTTTAAATATTTGTTATAAAATAACTTAGGAGTTTCATAGGAGGATTAAGAGTAGGATTGGGATTATTTTTGTTTGAAGAGTCAGATCTTCTGTCACAATTTTAAAATATTACAATTTCTACAAAAAGCTAATTCATAAAACTTTGCAGACACAAGATTTAACATTTATACTCAGCTATATTTTAAGTTATTGATGTGTTCAAAGAGTTACATATAAGGATTCAATAAACCTGGAAACTATTTTAAATAGAATTACAATTTATCATTGACAGAATCCAGTTCAGCCATTAAATTTTGTACTTAAGAAAAAATAATATGAGAAATGCTCACATTCTGAAAAAAAAAAAAAAGATTCAAGATCATGCCTATGGCATGATCCAACTTTGTTTCGCTTTGTCATGTTCATTTTGGAAAGAAATGAAATCCTTATCTTGGCTTCTTAAGGGTGAGGCAATGGATATCTTTCTTTTTTAATGCTCTGTATTTTCCACACTTTACAAAATGAAAATACAAATTTTTTGGTCAGAACTTACTTTATTTCAAGTAAATAAATAAATAAATTTATTTATTTCAAGTAAACAAATCAACCTCTCTTTTGAATATTAAGTAATCATGCATTTACTAATTTGCCAAAAATCAAGACACCAAATTTTATTAATTAAAAAAAAACCCACAAACAATATAAGCTCATGTGAAAATTAAAATAGCTTAAGGATTTCCCTTGAAAATGGGTTATGTCAAAAAAAAATAAATAAAATGTCTGATTAATTTTTTAATCTGCTTTAAGTTTTATTATTTTAAAGCCTTGGACAGATCTTTAGAATTTGTGTAATTATGAAAGGTTTGAAAAAATTAGCTAATATTCAGTCAGAGCAATTGATGTTTCCTCACAAGGGTCAATACCATTAAGTCTGATGATTCACTTAATTTATATAAACACTATAAATTCCCTGGGATAAAGTTCTTAAATTCATCCTCCTTTTTCTCTTTTATATTCTTGGGCTATTATGTGGCTTCTTTTCCACTAAAGCAAATATATTAAAAGGGCTCGGGTACGGGGGTATAGCTCATTGGTACAACACTTGACTAATGTATGCACAAAGCTGTAATATAACTAATTACTACTATCAATAGTAATCCATGAGAATAATATCATAGCTACTACTTGGAACTACTAAGTTATTTTTTTAAAGGCTTATGCTATGATTTAGATATGAAGTGTAGCTCAAAATTTCGTATATGAGATAATATTAGAACATTCAGAATTGAAATGATTGGTCTATGAAGGCCTTAACCTAATCAGTGTGTTAATCTCCTAATAGGAATTAACTGGGTGATAACTGTAGGCTAGGTAAGGCAAGAAGAGATAAGTCACTGGGAGCATGCCTTTGAGGTATAAATTTATCTCTGGTGAGGACTGCTCTCTGCTTTCTAATTGTCACGTTCTGAGCTGATTTTCTCCATCATGCCCTTCTGACTCTCTGCCTCACCTCCGGCCCAGAGCAAGTGAGTACTTCTGAAACCATAAGCACCAAGTAAACTTTTCCTACTCTACACTGTTTGTCACATCTTTTGGTCATAACAGTGAAAAAGCTGACTAAAACAGCTTATCATTAAAAACTGAGATATTTTATTATTACTACTTCTGGTTTTTTGTTTGTTAGCTTGTTTGGTTCTTGGGATTGAATCCAGGGCCACCCTCTCACTGAGTTACATTCCCAGTCGCTATTATATTACTAATAAGTTACTATGACACACCTCACAACTGTTCTAACTATCCATTGTCTATGAGAATGCTAATATGCTATCTTTTGAAATGATTCTCTGTTATAACTGAATTTTAACTTTAGATCTAAACATATTCTATTTAAATTAATAATTCTGATAAGGACCGGGGATGTAGCTCAGTGGTAGAGCACTTGTCTAGAAAGTGCAAGTT
Source organism: Marmota marmota marmota (assembly GCF_001458135.2). Classification (NCBI taxonomy): domain Eukaryota; kingdom Metazoa; phylum Chordata; class Mammalia; order Rodentia; family Sciuridae; genus Marmota; species Marmota marmota. The sequence continues at coordinate 16,350,369 of NW_026000093.1, forward strand.
CCCGAGTTCCATCCCCAGCAACAAAAAAGGGAAAAAGAAAAGTATAATTCTGAAAGATTTACTGGGTATTGCCAGTAAAACTTGGACCTAAACCCAAATGTGTCCCTTATTACTGTTTAAAGAAAAACAAAAATTACAATGCAATTTTCCAAATATACCACATATTAAATATATTTTACCATATTCAAAACTATAATAACTCATGTTACAATTTACTATTCTAGTTGAATAATTTTTAGCTTTACTGAGTGGGTAATTATTACCTATAACTGAAAATATACCAAAGAACACGAAAAATATTAGTATGAGATAGATTAAGAGCATTTTTGGAACCACCACCACATAATTACACAAATTCTAAAGCTCTGTCCATATCAGTGAAGAAATCCTAACTGCCACATTTAACACACCTACAAAGTGAAGCCTGAGGGAAGCTCTAATACATCAACAATGGTTTTTAAAAAATAAAATATTGAAGAATTTAAAGAGTAAGATTCAGAAACCATGATAACAATGCACACACACTTACACATAGATGTATTTGTAATCTGATTACTAAAATGTCTGCTAAAAATAAAGGTACTAATACTGATTAGGAAATCATTGTGATAAAAAAAAAAAAAAAAAAAGTTTTAACCAAGGGTTCCAAGTGTTGCACTACACCTAGAGTCCTCAAATGTACTGCATAAATAATGGTCACTTTTCTCCTGTTAATCCATTTGTTCTTCAATTCTTTCAGGAGTTTTTGCTGAATGAGATTTTTTTTCCTCTAGATCTCTGACAGTAATTCAAGCAATCTTAAGGCTCTGGTTTTGGTTCTAAGAACAACTAAGAACACAGTCACAGTGGCTGGGGATGTAGCTCAGTAGTAACAGCACCTGCCTAGCATGCATAAGACCCAGGGTTCAATCCCAGCACCCCAAAATTTTAAAAAAGAGAGAAAATTTCAGTAGAGCTTCAATCATAACATTATAAATTAATGTTTTGATAAATTTAAGGCACATTTTAAATTGCCAGCTAAGTGGAATTTTGGGTTAATTTCAACTATCTCAGTAGTAAAGAGGAACAAAATCTGTACTCCCTGATGATGTAAAACAATTCATAACTTAGTTCCATTTTTTAATCTCAAAGTTAATTGTAATGATATATGTAATCAATTTAGGGATTTATATGCAGTCTGCTTAAACTAGTCTATTCATGATATGGAAATTTTTCAGTAATATCAAAATCTTATTTTTTTTCTTCTTTAAAGAAATACTACCTTTAAACATAGTGATGTGAAATGCTTTGTATGACCCCTATATGCAAAGAACTAATTAGAAGGGGAAAACAAAAGTAATATGTTAATATGAAAATGATAATAATAAGCAGGAGATGGTGATACATGCTTAAATTCTTAGCACTGAGGAGGCTGAGGAGGCTGAGGAGGCTGAGGAGGCTAAGGAAGTAATCTCCCTTGAGTCTAAAAGTTGGAAGCCAGCCTTGGCAACAGAATAAGACCCCTATATCAAAATTAAAAAAAAAAAATAAAAATAAAAAGGCACAATAATCACTGGGTATGAATAAACATACTAGGAGAACAGATCCATAAACTCCTCTATCTAAAAACTCCTCTACCTATAAAAACGAAGTACAATCTAGAAAAGCTATCTGATTAGCAGGCTCTAGAGAGGCCTGTGAAGTATCTGGGTTTTATTCCCAGTCCAGATACTTAGCACCTATATGAAAGGAGCCAAGTTACTTAGGCTCTGAACTGTTTTCTCATCTCATTAAAGAAAATACAGAGATTCTGCAATCTGATTTTAAATCAATATGCTGAAGAGATGTCTGCACTCCAATGTTTACTGCAATACTACTCATAAAGCCAAGACAATCAATGTAAGTGTTCATCAGTGGTTGAATGGATAAAGAAAATGTGGTATATACACACAATACTCAGAATTTTTTAAAAAAAAAAAATTTGCAAAAATACAAATGGATTTGAGAACCGTAAGAGCTAAATGAAATAAGTCAGGCATAGGAAGACAAATAGCACATATTCTTACTTATATGTGCAATTTAAAACAACTAAATTATAGAAGCAGAGAGTAGAATGGTAGAGATGAGGACACTGGGGGAGATGGTGTAAAAGGTTATAAAACTCAGGAAAAATATATTGGTTTTTTAAAGTTCTATTATGCAGTGTGGTAAATATAACTAATATACTATGGTACATTTCACCTCAATTTTATCTTAATTAAAAATGAGTCTTTCAATTATAACTTAATATCCTTTTTTACTTCATAATTATCCAAACATCCTAGAAACACTGTGTATCTTAAAAGTTCAATAAAAAACGGTTAAGGTATTATTAACCAGAAATAGCTCCTATGCACAGAGAAAACTGAAAAATATTTGGCATTAAAAAACTAAGCAGAGCTGGGTAATCCAGATACTAGGGAAGCTGAGAAGAGAGGAACAGAAATCTGTAGCCTCCCTAACACACACACACATTGTTTCAAAAAAAAAAAAAAAAACCCAACTCCTGACTTCTAAAGAAACAATAAAAAGTTAAGTAACATTCAGCACATTTTTAATGCTTGTATGCATTTTCTTCTGCTACTGCACTTTTCAAAAGTGTAATTATTGCATATCTAATCATAAGAATGTCATAAGAAAAAAATGTGTTATATAATAAAATCTGAATATTTCATCAGCCATAATTCTTCTTTCTCTAACTCTATCAGATAACCTAATCTATTCCTTCATTTAATAAATACTTAATGAATACCTACTTTGTGCCAGATATCATGCCCATCACAGGGAATAAAAACATGAAGAATACAGTCTCCAACCCAGAGCACTTCAGAGGTATAGTGGGGAAGACATTTACCTTACAATGTGATAGGACTATAACTGAAGCATAAAGGAAGCAAAAGAAACTACTATAATACAAATAGGAGAAAGCAAGAAACTGGAAAATCAGAAAAGATTACACGAAGGAAATTTTATACAAAAATTAAGATGATAAAAAGAAATATTCAGAAAATATTTATATATTTCAGAAATAATGATAAGAACTATCTCCCCAAGTTAAGACAGAGAAAGTTGACAAAAGCTGTATAGGATTAAAAAAAAAAAGAAAAAACCTGGAGTCATTTTTAAGGCACTTATATAACAGATGCATCCACTGTTGTAAAAGGTGTAGAAATTTTGATTTTTATTACAGTATTGGAGTGGAATCCAGGACACATGTTAAGCAAGCACTCTACCAAATGTGCTACATCCCTAATCATTTTTTCACTTTAAGACAGGGTCTCACTAAATTGCAATGACTAGTCTCCAACTTCTGATATTCCTGCTTCAGCCTCTTCTGAATGTGATTACAGACATTTTGTGGTAATTTCTTATTGACACTATACCACAATCGGACTTGGATTTTAACCCAGTAAGTCCCTCATTTTCAATTCTGCAAATATTTCAATAAAATTTAAACCAGTGCATTAAAAGAGGTTGGAAAGCAATCTAGAGCTAATCATATAATTTACCTTCACTGTTAATACTAACTATATCACTAATAATATTATCACTAATCATTCACCTATTGCCTTTCTCAAAAGAGTATAACTCTAAAAACATTAATATTTATTTCAAAATTACCCATGGCATACTTTTTGCCAAATTCAAGCTTTTATAGATATCCCCCATGTGGACATAATGGATTAAGAAAAACTACCAATAAAGAAATCATTCTGCAACGCAGATAAGAAAAATCTTAACAAAGATCAGTGATGGCAAAACAGAAAATAAAATTCAAATACTATATTTTAAAAATTCTTGACACTTCTCTGATAAACACAGTTTGAATTATTTCCCCAAACTTCAGTCTTCTAATTTATTTGACAAGTTTGTATGCACAAATTATATGGTATCTTTAACAATGAGCACTGAAATATAAATTTTCAAATCAACTTAATCATCATTTTTTCTGAAGAACTGTAGAGAATTAATTTTAAGATCTAAAAGATATTTACTTTTTAATTTATAAAATAATCAAATATTCCCTAAGAAATTAAATACTACTAAACACTATGGTGGCTGGAGGTATAGCTGGACACTGGGCTTGCCTAGCATGCTTGAGGCCCCGAGTTCAACCTTCAGCACAACAAAAAACCAAAGAGAACAATAAGACTATAAAATAGAAATACACTGCCACAGGAATACAAAGGCCAACAACTTATTCTAACCCATTCCTAGGTTTGATATGAATTAGATCTAAATATAAACAATTTAAACCATGAGCCCCAAATCTTAAACACCTTTCCACCAAGATTAATTTCATTATTTATAATTTTAAAATTAGATGAAGGGAATTTAATCTTAATACTGCAATGTGTATATGCTAAATTTTTTTCAAACAATTACTTCAGTTAGGTTGGTAAATAAGAATCTTATTAAATACTTCATAACTTTAAAGTACACCAATAATTACTTCAGACATTTTATAAGTAAATCCAGTTTTCAGTATTCTCTGAAAATATTCTTTAAAAGTTGCATTTCTTAATTTATACATTTTAGCTATGTAACAATAAGTTCTTGTGTAACTTACCTTTAATATTTCTGATAATTTTCAATTTTTCTCTTAAGAAATCAGTTTCCAACATTCTATAGTTAGCAATCTTTAAAATGTAAATATGTGCCTTATTAGAAATAATTATTTATAGTACCATGGAAAGACAACTGCTGAAAACCTGTTCAGTACTAGCAAGGAGAGGCAACACACAGCCTCAGTGGAATCAAACTTTAAAATTTCCCTTCAAATAGGACATAAACATGTTGATTCCAGTATTGTAAGTTGAAACAATAAACATAAAAATTTTAATCTTTCCATTTATATATTGCAATAAAACAAATATTTTATAAATATTTTTGACCCAACATGAGAAGCAAAAATGCAGATGAAGAATTCATTTAACTTTACTAACACAAGTGTTTAAAAAAAATAAAATAAAATAAAAAATAACAAGTTAGGTGGGAAGAATCATTGTAGCTCAGTGGTAGGGCTTCTGCTTGGCATGTACAAGGCCCTAGTTTCAATCCCCAGCTCAAATTTTTTAAAATAATGACTTTCTAACACTTTTTTCCAAATATCTTTTACAAATTTTGTAAAATAGATAAAGTGCCCCAAAGTAAAGATCCAGTTGCCAGGCAGGTAGGATCCAGGAAACCTCGCCTGGCATCCCTTAGGCACCCTGAAGTGCCTCTGCAGAACACCAAAACACCCTGTGACAAAAACTTCCTGCAACAAAAACTGTTCTAAGTCATTGTGACAAATAATGAATAATTTTAAAGTATATAATCAATTAAAATAATATGATTTTTTTCAGGTAATAATTCCCAAACTTATACAGTTCACTAAATTTCCTTAAAAACAGAATTTGAGCCAGGCAAGGCAGTGCATACCTATAATTCCCGCTACTCGAAAAGCTGAGAAAGAAGCATTGCAAAGTTGAAGCGAGCCTTGGCAAATTTAGCAACACCTGTCTCAAAGTAAAATTTTTAAAAAAGGACTGAGAATGTAGCTCAGTGGTAGAGCACTTGCCTATCATGAGAGGCCTTGAGCTTAATACCCAGCACCAAAAAAAAAAAAAAGAGGAAAGGGAGGGAAAAAAAAGTATGAACAAGTAAAAGGAGTTTCATACTATATAAACTATGAAATCAAATAGCAAAAAAAAAAAAAAGTTGAATTGTTTAGTGTGGTGAGCCGCTTCTGCCGTTTATGCAAATTATGGTCACCATTACATGATGGCGCTGGCTCCGATGTGGTCTGTGACAAACAACTCCTTGTTTGGGAGAGTTGGCGCATGACTTTTCATCACTCTATGAGAAAGCTCCACGTGGCTGCTTTGCATTGGGGCTTGAGATGCTTTATTAAGGCTGGGAGGGGCATCCGAAGAAGAAGAAGAACTATCAGGGGCCTGAATAAAAGCTGCTGAAAGAAGATTCTTGGGTTGCGTCTTCCTTGCGGGCAAGGGGGCGCTACAGTTTAGCCCAATAAATTTCCTAAGTTTATCTGATAGACACCTTTTTAGAACATGTACTATACCTTGTGTAACATTAGAATTCCTCAAAAAGGTTGGAAGTGCCATGATGGATGTTAACTGAGAGTAACATGTGAGTCAAACTACAACAAAAATGTATTTAAAACTTATAATACATCTCACAACCATGATCTTCTCCAACTTTGCAGCGATATGTTCCTTCATAATCCCTTAGGTAGAAAAGTTGGTATTGAGATCATAGTTAGATCACATAAATCTGAAATCAATTTTTTACTCCCAGTTTTTATTCTTTCACCTTTACTGATTCGCTCCAAGCAGAAATGATCAAGAGGTAAATCAGGCTGAACAAGCCACATCCGCCCCAGTTCTAAAAGTAATTCTACATTCTAAAAATGTAGAATTTGTTTTCAAATTTTCTCTACAACTTTATTGTTAAATTCCACAATAATATCTGGTTCCTAATTCTTTCACAGTTTTAAAACTCTAGGTTAACAATTTTGGAGTACATTTTCCATGTATCTTTTTTAAGGAAAATAAAAGTAGATTTACTATGGAGACCTGATGAAATTGATACAGAAAATTTATTTTTAAAATTTGTTTCTAGCAGTGACACATTTTTAATAACAAAAATGGTTTACGGAAATAGTACAAAGGTATTAAATGCCTTTATTTTGTTGTTTTTCAATGTTTAAGTTATTCCTATATACAAACCCATGCAAATCAGTGGTGGGCACATGCGTACCATGTGCAAAGCTCTGGGTTCAATCCCCAGCGCGGGCACGCACACACACACACACCAAAAAAAACTACACACACACACACACAAAAAAAAAAAAAAACCCTACCAGTTACTAATGATCTAATAATCTGACTGAATTTTCATATCCACAATATAGAAGTGTTTACAAAGTCCTCAATCTTATCCCTTAATGTTACCAGGTAATACTATAACTTGCAGTGATTATCAATGAAATTCAAATTGGAATGCATTATAAAAAAGAAAATCCTACATTTAGTCAAAAATATCACACACAACTAAGACTCCCTCCACATAAAAATTTCTAGCAAGTAGGTCTTCTTATTTGCTTTAATTACATAGATATGGCAGTGATATTATAAATTAAAATCATTTCCACACTCAAAAAAACCTAACTTTAATATGTAAAAAGAAAGGTTCAACTTTAAATATTTATTTTATATGTATTCCATTACCTACTTTCAGCTACCTATAATCTCTAAAGGAAAACTCTCCTGTGCAAAAACCTGCAACTATTATTAATTTCATGCAGGCACCCCAGATGAATTCATTCATGCTACAGTTAGTCTTTTTCAGTTAAAATATCTAGCTAAAAATTCAGTTAATACTAAAAATGTTTAACTTCCTAAACTACTTCTGTCAAAAGACTTACCTGATTTGTCTGGCTACTTAAGTATGGCTCAAAATCATCATCATTTACAGCATCTTTTTGATGAATCGAACCGTTTTGTACTGAAACTAAAAAACATACTTGTATTAGAAGTGTTGCAATTATCTTTATGAAACTCACAGCACACCTAAAATTTTAGATATTTTTCAAACCAACTCAGAAGAAGTAATCTTGAGTTCTTTGTTCTTTTCATTTAAGAACCCTCTTAAGGATAAGCTTAAGCACAAATATCTATGTGCCACAAAAATCTTAGAAATCTTGTGATAAATAAGCCCAAGATTATTATGAATACAAACCATACATATTTTTAACACACACACACACACTTCCCCTTACCAAACCTTCATCAATTCTGTGGTGTGGTGTTAAATAAAAATATTGGAAAGGGTTCTCAAATACTATTCTTGAATCTAAAGTAACTATTTCAAGCAGTATTGTAGACAACAGAGATTTCTGAATGTTCCCTTTATTAAAAATCTATTAGTTCAATAAAGGTAAATAAAGAACAATACAACCTTTTTTTTAATCTAATGTTCCAGAAAATGACTTAAATATCTTTAAAGAAAGTGGCTAAAGTTTACTTGAAACAATATCACAATGAATAAACATAATTGAAAACCTAAATAAAAAGAGCCTTCATTCTAAACCAGAAAAATATGAAGACTGACTGGAGGTATATAGCTTAGTGGCAGAACATGCACTTAAGTCCTGGGTTTAATCCCCAGAACCAAAAATAAATAAAAAAAAATGAAGACTTTCACATGGAAGTAGAAATACAACTGAGATACCAAAGATAACCATGATAAATCTTCAAACACTTAAGAAAACAAGGCAGAGAATAACAGATTATTTCTTCAGAAGTCATTTCCATAAGACTCAAGTTATTCTCTGGATGCTGTGTCAGACTGCGTTTGAGCACAGAATGTAAAAGAAAGTCCTAGATTTGAATTCCAAGTCCTCCATTCAGGAGACAAAAGATCTCCAGTAGTAACTTATCCAGTAGTAACTTATCCTCTATAAGTAATTGATGACTACCCTGTTCCAGGAGGTTATTCCTAGTCCCTACACCTCATCTCACTTGAGTGTTAAATGACAGTGTTCAATAATCTTAGATATTATTATATTAAATATTACAAGATCCCAAAAGGACTAGACTTTAGAACCATGAAAACAGAAGTGTTAGTAGGCGAAAACTTGGTGTCATAACAATGTGTAAATATACTACTGAAACATGAAAAAAGTTGAAAGTTTGAGAGCTATCAATTAATTTCTTATAAGGGAAAAAAAAACACAAAACAAAACAAAAAACTCTTATCTGAAGATGTCACAAAGCATTACAAACGAATATGGGGGTGTTGGGATTACAATGTGTGTTCCTTTATAATATCATTAACATTTTCATTATTTCTAATTTTGCCATGAGTTCACATCACCTAAGATAGTATGAGTTAAGAGTGGCCTGAGAAGCACTGACCACTCAGAGACAATGCTACTCTGTAAAGCCTTCTAAGAAGAACTCTTATGATGTTGTTATTACTCCTCAGAAGCCACAAGAAAAACCTGTAGGTCAACTTAATTCTAACTCCACTGAGGTTGTGTAACTATCTGATAAGGACTACATCTGAACTAGCTAGGGTTAAGCTAAATATGCCCCACAAAATTAAATACATAATAGTCACTAATAACAAAAATAAAGAGGAGGGGCTTTAGGCTTTATCTAGTGCCATTTTAAGGGCAGGTTAATCATTTTAGTCCAAAAGATTCTGACATACCTATTCTTTACCACTGGCTTTACTATACATGTTCTTTTACTTCTTGAAAATAAAAAATCCTCACTACTGGAGTATTACATTTGTACATAGTAGCAAATATTTAAAACAGCTAATCATTTTGAAATTACACCTACCTCTGTACCAATTAGATTCTCAGATATCTAGTTCATACTGCTAGCAAAGTAAAGAAAGTACATAAAATTTATCTGAATATATATTATACTGTTTTTCTTCATTTCTTCTATTCTAATTCTTCTAATTCTGAGAACGTAGATTTCACATACACAAAGTAAATACAATCAACTTTTTAAATCATTTGAACATGTATAAAATGTTCTTAAAAATTATACAAAGTGTAAGTCAAGCTAAAGGAAAGATATTTAACTCAGAGTATTTACATACAGTGATAAGCAATTTGCTTTAGACTACAAATAGGAAACTGACCCTTGAAAGTAAACATATCTTTCTTTCAAAACTTCAACTGTCTATTATAAAGACTGTAGTATTTGTACATTACTTAATGACACTCTAATGTCTTGGAGACTGAAAGCCATTAAATAGTAATGAAATCCAAACCACTTCCATAGTCTGTAAAAGTTCTTCAGGGGAAAAAAGAACAGATGACTTACATGATTCTTCGCCTGTTTCCTCTGCTCTATGAAGCAGAGTCAAATCAAGATAGAACATGGGCCTTAGAAGCCAGGTGATTCTTTGCTCTGGTCCTGACTACATCAAGTTAGGAAAGTCAACAGATGTGTGCATCATGTTTTCCCACCTACAAAAACAGCGACAATACCATATACCCTCTATCTCCTTATAGGAATGTTGTGAGGATTAATGATAAAATGAAGCCTAAAATGATTTTAAAATGCTCTGAAATCATTTCTGGGGAAAACAGGGAGGGAATACAACACCATATTGCCAAAATATAAGGCGTTTTCTACTACTTTTCTAAAACATTAAGACTTAGCCAAATTCAACCTATTCTTTTAAATTGAAGTTGTATGAAATGATGTACATGTCTCTCCTTTGGAAGGGGAGGAAGAAAATAAGTTATTTTCCATATACTTGCTTATTTATATATTAAAGGAACAGGAGAAAAGAAACAGCAAGGCCTAAGATGGCATCTGACACTTCCATCCATAGTGCTCCCAAGTAAAGGCAGAGCACATCTTTACTCTAGCAAGCAAAAAATCTACTTAGTAAAATAAAGTCAGTATTAAATTATGGACCAACAGGCAAGTAATTATCCTGAAATTTCAACTATCCTTCGGTATTTCTTTGGCCAAGCGTAATAAAGAGATTTGACATTTCACACAGGGACAATCTGTTAATTAACAAAGAATTCAAAATTCTTATAAACAAATTTAGAATTATTAATATACTTCAAAAGCATTATTGCCTTAACAAAGGGACTGATAATAGAACTGCATTTTACCCTTCAGTACATTAAGTCATTAAGAACATACAGGAAAACACTTAGCAGAAAATCAAAACACTAAAGCCAGTTATTAGGCTAAGAAATATCAACTGTAAATAAATCATAAAAGAAATACAGCATCTCTGAAATTATATTAAGTCAATTAAAAAGGATTATGCTTTCAAACTTTAACTGACACCAACTTCTCAGGAGCATATACTTTTCATAAGCTTTCCATAAGTATGGAATTCAAGATTACTACCCAGATTCTTAGAATATTAATGATATAGTTCAGAGAAAATAGCTATACTTTCAGCTTAACAATAGTAAACAGAATTATTATAAAATAATTTCAGCAGTTTGAAAATCAAGTCAACTAAAGCAGAAGAGTCTCAAGTACACACAGCTACTCCTATCAGTTCAATTGGTGGTGCTGACTTGGTTTTGTAAGAAAAGGAGGGGGAAAAAAAAAAAAAAACATGTATATATGTCTTACTTATGCACTTGTAACATCTACCATTTTAAAGCAATTTAAATGATTACCAGTACTTTTAGGCCAGTAGCTTTTTTACCCTTCCTGTCAAGACTCCAGAATGGAGTCTTCTTTAGGAGGTAAAAAGAAATCCAGCAAATGCAATAGCTACTAAAAGCAATAAACTATTGTAATTATAACAATCCTCATAACAATAGAATTTATGGTTACAGCTATTATTTTTATTTTATAGAGAGAGAACTGTGACAAGAAGGTGTAATATATTCAAGCTCACTTGGCAAGTCAACAGCTACAAATCAGAACTCAGGACTTCAAGAAATACCAGTCCATCACCCTACCCTTTGGTGAAATTTATGAACTGATCAAAAAGATGAAAAGAAAATCTTCTGGAATAAGGAACTACCCAAATAAACAGTCTGTATGTGCGTCTAATTACACAATTAGAAGTAATACTGATGGATTAAGTTTTTTAAACATCCAAAAAATATTTATCCAGTATATAAAGTCATTTATAGATCATTTTTATCAAGATGTCACCAGGCGATGCCTATGTAAAATAATCTTGTCATAAATAATCGTAAAGTAACATAGTACTATCTTACAATGCTCTAAGATCTATTTTGTTTTAGCAAACAAGTGAAGTACTTCATAGAACTTGTGTACTTACCTTAAAGCAGGTAACACAAAACACTTAGCATTTCAAATAGCCTTGCAAAGTGCCACCTCCCCACAGATCTAGGATAAAATAATTTACTCTAGGCAATAATGACCACAGATTTCACATCTCCAAGTCTATATACCTCCTAATGGGCAGACTAGCAAAGAAAAGAAATTAATGGATCATTCCTTTTAAAATTTTTACATATTTGTAAAAAATCATTTAAAATGAACACTACCTAAATCTGAGGTTTATTCTTATAACACTGAAAATAATTCTAAAAAAATTTCAAAAATTAAAATTTCTAAATATTAAAAAAAAATCTTTAATTAAAATAAAATAATAAATTTGTTACCTAAAAGTGCCATACAACTAGTATGGAAAAATTCTTACATAAACTACAACATAAGGGAAATTAACTAATTTGTGTATACAGAACTCATTCTTTTTCAAATTAATCAGAGTTACCATAGCAAATAAAAACCCCAAGAATTGAAAGAGCAACAATAAAAACATTGAACTTACATCTAAAAAGGCTATTATAGATCTTGTTTCCTAAGTAATACTTTGTTACTAAAATAAAAAAACAGGAAGTATAATTCTATTTAGTGTAATTTTAAGTCCTGTTACAAAATGTTATAAATATATAATCCACTGTAATGTTATTTAATTGGCACTATACCAAGAAAGCTGTTATTGTTCTATACTTACTAAAGTCACATGATTAATGTCATAATGTTTCAGTCAGCTGACTACATTGTTCCATATTAATACAAAATAAACTTACTTTACTTTCAATGGTACTATTAACTAAAGAGTAAATCTCATAATCCTAGCAGAAACCTCACAAATTATTTCCTTCTCAGTCCTTTGTAAAATAAGATTGAATCACACCTTGCAATCCCAACTATACAGCAAGATTACATGCCTGTTCAGTTATGAGTTCTCTCCGGCTGTTGTCTCATTGCAATTGACTTCAAACAGAATCAGAGTGATTAACAGTACGATTTTCATTAATGTGACATAGAATACTATGTGAATTGCATATTTAACATAATCCAGATTTACCAAACAAAATGTCCACTCTGAAAATATACTTAACTTTATGCATGGGTGGAATTTTTGTAGCAAAAGTTACATTAACACAAATAAAGTGGGTAACTAAAGAAATACCAGTACGTTCAAAATAATATCTGCTTTAACTGAAATACAACTAAGAAAGCTGTTTCTTGTAGTATTCCGGTTTCTGTAAAAGTGGCTGCAAAGAACTACCAAAGTTTGGGATGCCTTAGCTGTGATGAATGCTTCTCTAATCCTATACTGAAAACAAAAACAACCCCCTGCACAGTTTAAAAGTAACATCAAGATAGCATTAATGAGAAAAAAAAATAAAATATCCAAACTCACCTTTATTGCCTTGCCCTTTAGGTCTCTGTGTAACAAGATGAAAGGTGTGGTAAAGAGAAGAAAAAGGAAGAAAGAAAAGTGTGTTAATCAAAAACATTATCAAAGATACGTTATTTTAAACATGCCGCATAGGAGCAAACCCACCATATCCTCCACAGCCACCAATTTCCCTACCACCCCCAGCCTTAAACCTCCCACCCGCCACACGGAATCCGTCTCCCAGAGCTCGCCTCTCTCAGCCCCACGTCTGCCGCCCTCGGGTTGCATCCTCAGGCCCCTGCGAGCGGTCCTCCCCCACCTCCCGCGGCAGCGCGCCCGCCCGTCAGCCCGGGCCGCTGGCTCCGGGGCCAGGTCGCACGCCCCGGCCCGAGAGGCAGGACCGCAGCAACTTGCGCCCCGGGCACCGTTATGGGGCCAGCGGCGACGGGGAGGAGCCGGGGCCCCACGCGAGGGTGGAGCTCTGGGGCTCAGGCCTTCGCCGAGGCTGGGGCCTCTGCTCCTCACCTGATCCACGCTAGTGGCTGACATTCTTCACCGCAACCCGAGAGGAGCCGCCGCCGCTACCGCCGCCGCCGCCGCCGCCTGGGCCTCTCCCAGTGCACTCACAGCAGTTAGTTGTCGCCCTCGGCGAATGATTGTTTCAGCCGCCGCAGCTGCAGCCGCTCGCTGAGAAACCACGAAGAGGGCCTCGCGCTCGGCAGTCAGCGGAAGGGGCCAGTCTTTTACGCTTGCACGCTCCTCTTCCCCTCTCGCTCTCCGCTTCTCGGGTCCACAATGGCGGACAGACTCCCTAGTCTCACTTCCGCTCCGAGCCTCCCTGACCTTCCGCTCTCCACTCTGACGTCCGCGCTCACCTCGCTCTTCCTCCCCCACCCTCCCGCTACAGACCTTGGCTCCGCCTCCGCATCGCCACGTCACTGGAGCCGGGACCCGCGGGCTGGTGGCTGACGCATGCGCTTCGGGGGGCGCGCCAGAGTGGCCCTATTGCGAACCTGCCAGGGTTGGGCTGGTGGCTTCCTTTCTCTGAGGCTGCAGAGGGAGGGTGGCCAGAGCCAGATCCCATCTCACTCTGAGCAGGAAGAAGGCTGGCGTCGGAGGCCTCCGCTGGAGGGGAAAGTGGAGCTCGGCCGAAGACGGGGGGACTGGCGGCGCCTTCCTGGTGGCTGAGGTCCGGAGCAGCGGAGTGGCGGCGCCCAGCTTCGGTGGCCGGGTCTTGATGGAGCTCCAGAGGCCCTTCTACGCCGCGTGGGCGACTGGGTGACTCAGCCGCCCTCGCGACGGAATTGCTGGGCTGTCCCCACAAGTCAGCACGTGCAGCGAAAGTGACTGGGTGAGGGATCCGCAAATAACAGAAGGGACCGGCGGAGTTCTCCATCTCCAAACCCCTGAAACACCATAGGAATAACAGTGCAACAGTAATCTCCCCTACCCGAGCTAAGTTTCCAATCGAAATTGGTAAAGTTACTTTTGTACACGTTGGCAAAACCAAAGAAAGCTCATTTGCAACATTTTGACAATTTTATTGGACTATCTTTGCAATTAAAAACAAAGGTCCCTAGCCTGATTAGCGTAGAGTGGACTCCATGTAAGGAAGTACTTTATAAATAGCCAAATCCTTTGTATTCTTCAAAGTCATTCAATTTAAGGGCTAATTTTAAAAGTATAAAATTGCTGAATCTAAGAATTAATCTTGTGGTTTACTGTGAACACTATTTTAGAAGCACTGAATAACAGAACTGAAATTTGAGAGGTCGCTTTTCCTCACTCATTAAGAAGCATATGTTAAGGTCTGTCTGCTGCCCTTACTCCTCCACAGGTCCTATGCCACAGGTCCTATGTCACAGGTCCTATGTTGAGCATCCTTGATTTCCCAAGACTCACCTCACCCTCTGTTGAATTCAGGACTCTTCAATTTATATTCCACTTGCATACAAACCTTTTTAGTTTTAAAGAATTTTCTGATATGTGCTTTGAGGGGGCGAGTTGAAAACTAATAAACGAGGACACATGAAAACTTGCAGGCTCTGATTCTTAATTTTCATAGAAGCATGTCTCTGGAATCCAATTGGAGTTTAAATTCTGCCTGGCAAAATTAGTTTATAATCTTGGGAAAATCACTAAACCTAAACTTTAGCTTCCTCTTGAATAAAATAAGGTCTTATATGTACAATTCCTAGCACAAAGTAAACTTTCTACAAATTATGGCTATGTACAGCTAGTTCCTGCTTCCTTGCTAAGTGATTCCCAGAATGATAGTAATAGCTTACATTTATTGAATGTTCATTATTAAGTCAGGCACTATAATAATCATTTAAGTCCTCACAGCATCTTGTGTGTTAATTGGTATTATAAAAACTGTCACACAGTGAGGTTAAGAAAGAAACCCCCCCAAAACCACAACTACTTAGTCATTGTGAGAGCCATGATTTGAACAGTAAATTGAGCTCCAGAAATTGTATCTAGCTACTGTATAATACTGCCTAATTATATAATGTTCTAAGGAGCTTCTGTTCTCTTTCACTCTTGCCCCTCAAAAAACTCTTTCCTTGGGACCTTTCTTCCAAACAATGAGTTTTGAACTTGTTGAACAGAGTGCTAACTAACCTAAAATATAAATCTGTTTAACTTAATACTCAAACCCAGGGGCCTACTGCATGTTAGGCAATCCTCCTATGACAGCAATTTTCCCAGCCTCCTAACTTTTCAAAGTACAAAATTCGTAGATAGAAACTAACTAAAGCCATGTCCCATGCCTCCAAGAGTCTGTAGAAGATGTTTTGAGAAATGCTGCTTTAAAGTCTAGATTGTGGAAAAAAATGTGCTCTCCTACAGAGCCATAGGGATAGCAAACTTGTGGTCAATATACCATAGTGTAAAGCTTGGGAAAAAAGAGGGAAGACTGGATTTAAGTCCCCCTTTGCCACTAAGTTTTGCTGCCCTTATCCAGTGACATTCCTTTCTGTACAACTATAATTTTTGGATGACTACTTTTGTCAGTTCAAATTGGATTAAGCCTCAAGTGGCATTAAGTCCAAAATAACAGGAAATTAAGATAGAAGTGAAACAGTACACACCGGTAATTCTAGCAACTAGGGAGGCTGAGGCAGGAAGATCGGGAAGTTTGAGGCTAGCCTGGGCAATTTAGCAAGACTTTGTCTTAAAAAAAAAAAGGACTAGGGATATAGCTCAGTGGTAAAGTGTCCCTGGATTCAATCCCAGTGCCACAGAAAGAAAAATGAAAGTTTGTTTTTCTCATCCAAAAGCAGCTTGGAGGCTTTGAAATGCTTTTGAATGCAAGTACTAGGCTGCTATAGTGTCAGGTATCTGGGTTGCTTCTTTTACCAAACCAAGCCTGTTTTGCCAACATACTTGCAATATGCCAATCACCAAAGCAAATTTTGCAAACAAAAAAGAATTTATTTAGAAGGCAGTAAAGTATGTGGAAATGGGAGAGCAAATCTCAAATCCACCTCCCTGAGAATAGGGTTTGGCAGCATTTATGTGATAAAGAAGCAGGGGTGTCTAAGACATAGGAAAAGGTGATTGGAGGTAAGGAAAAATGAAGTAATCTGTGGTTTGTGCATAATTGCTCAAACCTCATGGCTCTTTGTAGGAGGCAATATTACATGCTTGGAGGGTGGCGTTTGGCCCCCTGACATCACCCATCAGATGCTTGTGCAGGCCCAAGTGAAGGCTTGGTGAATTCAAATGCTTTGAGCTCCTTCCACATTCCTGAAAAACAATTTAGTTAACTGTTACTATCTGTATATAGCTGCCCGGCTTGGTGGTACAGGTGTATAATCCCAGCAACTCAAGAGGCTATAGGTAGAAGGATTGTGAGTTCAAGATCAGCCTGAGCAATTTAAAAAGGTCCCTGTGTCAAAGAAAAAAAAAAGTTGTTTCCTCCATTTATAGCAAGGCTAATGAGAGTGTATTGCTAACTGTGACCTTTAAAATCAGGATAAAAACAACTAAAATCAAGTGAAGCTAGAGGGTTTATCCAGATTTTCCCTTGGTTTACTTCTAGCCTGTTGTTATGCCATCCCGGTAACCATAATTCCATCAATGGTCCAAGTGGAAGCAGCTCCACTTACAGCCATGTAACATTCCCATCAGCAGGAATCAAGGTAAAATAAATAAATAAATAAATAAAAAGAGCACACCTTTATTGTTTTCTTTTTAAAATTTTATTTATGTGTTTGTTTGTTTATTGTCATACTGAGGGTTGAACCCTGGAACACTTTACCACTGGGCTATATCCCTGAGCCCTTTTTATTTTTATTTTGAGACAGGTTCTGAGTTGCTGAGGCTAGACTCAAACTTGCAAGTCTTCTGCCTCAGCCTTCCAAGTAGCTGGGATTATAGGCATCTACCACTAATACCAGCAGCACATGTTTTTCTTTTAACGACATTTTGTAGTTTTTGTATTTCTCACTTCTGCCTCCCTCTTATTACTAAAACATACTTTTCTGAAAACACTTACCTGTCAGGAAGCTGAAAAACATGTACTGAGTGACTGGGTACTCAGCCAAAAATCAAGTTTACCATTTACCTTAGTAAGAAAACAGGGAGAATAGATGTTGAAAGATAACTATTTATTACTGAACTATGTGCATAGTAATTTCCCAGATTCACTTTGTTACCTAACAGTGTTTAAAGTTTCCCTTATATTTTGTCAGTATTTAAGCCAAAATGTTTAAGGGTTTTTATTATCTTTAAATAACATAGTAAGTGAACCAAGAATGGAAAACTTAATTTGAGGATTGAATTTTCTTTTCTTTTCTTTTTTTTTTTTTTTGTTACTGGGGATTGGACTCAGGGGCACTCGACCACTAAGCCATATTCCCAGCCCCAGCCCCTTTTTCGTATTTTATTTAGAGAGGGTTCTCACGGAGTTGCTTATTAGCATTTTGCTTTTGCTAAGACTGGCATTGAACTCAGGATCCTCCTGCCTCTTCCTCCCAAACTGCTGGGATTACAGGCATGCATCACTGCACCCACCGATTGAAGCATTTTCTAAAGGAGATATCCTCAAGTATTATGCTTATAATAGTTGAGGAGGATATTGAGTAAAACCAAAACTAAAGAAAGAAACCTGTTTCGAAACAGGTTAGGATCTTTCTCATTCATTCTTATGTTTACTGCAGGGAATTTTACAATGAGGTGGAAAGTACAGCAGAAAACTTCCCATGACCTTAGGTTTACTTCAAGCAGTACTTCTCAAAATTGTTTCCCTGGAGCCAGTGACAGCTTCTGGTAAGAACTCATTACAAACGAAGATTATCAGGACCCAGGCCATATTTGCTGAATGTGAAACTCTAGATTTAAAACCAAAGGGCATATTTTTTTAAAAAACTAATTTTTATGTTTAAGTGATTTTTAAATTTACAGAAGTGTTGTAAAAATAGTACAAGAGAGTTCCTGTATATCCTTCACTCAGCTTCCCCAAATGTTCACATCTTACACAATCATGGTACATTTATCAAAGCAAGGAAATTGCCATTGGTACAATACTACTAACCGCAGACTATTTGGATTTCCATAGTTTTTCCACTAATGTTCTTTTTCTGTTCCAGAATACCAATGTTACATTTCAGCACCATGTCTTTTCTCTTCCAATTTATGACAGTCTCTTGGTCTTTCCTTCTCTTTCATGATTTTCAATAAAAATTATAGGAGGCCATTGTTTTGGACCAAGCTTCTGCACAGAGACTAAAATAAAAATGGAGTCACTCATGCTTAAGTTCCACATCACCAAGCTGAAACTAAACTGTTTATCTGAACTTCCCAGAAATCAGGATTAGAGATGACAGCCAAATTTTCCAGACAGTATAATTTCAATTGGCATAAAAATTAAGTTCTCTCTGCTTTCATCCTTACAGAGAAAAAGTCATCTGCAGTAACCTGATGTTAACTAATGGGTTAATATTCTTTCTTCTTTTTTAATGGTTTTCAGGTGCTACTTTAACCAAGTTTTATACTAGAAGGTGGTGGGGATGGGTGTAGAAGATAAGGATTATTTTCAAGGAAATCCACCAGGCACATACTCCTTCCTGCCCCAAAGTGAATGACCTAAGCTTCAAGAGCAGAAAAAAAAAATGCCTTCCTTCCCTGAAGAATCCCATTCCTGAGCTGCTAGGATAGGATATTTTTTGCTGGGGGGGACAGGACGGGGCAGGGGGAAGGGGTGGTAGAGGGAACCAGGTGAATTTTTAAATTCTTCCCAGTGCAAACTATAACTACACATGTAGGAATCCCTCCTAAAAACAACACCCAAATCCCAGTCAATCCCACATGAGGCCAAACCACCTTCCCAAGAAAAATAGCAGCTGATGTTCATGTCATAACGTTCTTCCTAGTAGTGAGCCTATAAGCCCTGTGAGCTGGAGCATTATGACCCCCATACAACAGACGTGGGCTTTCTCTTCACTAGCTCTCAGCTGCTGCTGCTATCTGACTATAAAGAGGCATCCTGGGCATGCATGTATTGGGTGTTATAAAGGACAGAATGAGCAGCAGAGCAAATCCCATGTGGTTTGGAGATTGGGATTATATGATGGCAGTTTTAGTCAAGGCTCACGGTGGGACCATAGGGCCCTGTGTCCTCTTTTCTAGGCAGTTTCAGTTCAAGTCAGCTTTAGAGGCAAATTCCAGCTGGTCTTTAAGGCTCACCACCTGGTTGTGTGCCTTGCCCCGCAGCTCTTCCAGCCTGCAATCCTCCTGAGGCTCTGAGATGGGTTTGTCCACTTCCACAGCGGGGGATCTGTTCCTTTGATTACTATTCCAGGTTGTAGGTGATAGCCGAGACACCAAAGGCCACAGGAAATGTGACATAAGGAGCATAGGTATGTATCATAATCCAGAGCAAGCCACAGGACATCTGCAAACACTTCTCAGTCTGGCCTTTTTATTCTTTGCCTGCTGGAGGGACTCCCAGCAGCCAGCAGAGCATAATGGCTTATTTTTCTATTGTTCTGTTGCCTTTTACCCTCTTTACAAGGAAAGTAACTTTGTGTCAAATCCCAAAGGGAGAAAGGGTTGAGAAATTAAAAAGATATAAGATTGGTCAAGAATTACTGAAGCTGGGTGATATGAGTGGAGACTGATTACATACTATTTTCTCTACTCATCCATTAGAATATTTTTAGAATAATTAGCTTAGAAAGACATAAAATTACAGGTTTTTTGTTTTTGTTGTTGTTGCTGTTTGTTTGGTTGGGTTTTTTGGTACTAGGGATTGAATTCAGAGGGGCTTTACCACTGGACAACATCCCCAGCCCTTTTTATTTTTTATTTTGAGACAGGGTCTTGTTAAATTGCTTAGGGCCTTGCTAAGTTGCTGAGGCTGGTGGTGATCTTCCTGTTGGCCTCCAGAGTAGCTAGGATTATAGGTATGTGCCACTGCACCCAGGCTATAGTTGATTCTTGTCATTTGCAGCAGTTAGATTCTATAAAGTTACCTCAAATACTCAGCTATCACAGAATCATTAATCCCAGGAGTAAATGAAGGCTATGTTCCTGCAAGCCTTTAGTAACAATAGTTTTATCAATGGATCAATTATGAAACCTTGTTTGATCAGTGTTTCTGTTTAAAGACACCTTATTTAGTATAAATTGTTGATTGATTAACACTGAACTTGAGAGTCACAGCACTATAACCCTTACCTGAACCAGACTTATAAAACAGATTTATTTTCTTTTTTAAACTCATAACATTCTCTTGTGCTAGTTACACTAGATTAAACTCTAGGCTTGCAAGTCATCTTATTTTATTTATTTTTGCAGTGCTGGAGAAGAAACGGAGAACCTCTCACAGCTATAACTATTGCTGTACCACTGAGATACACACCCAGCCCTTGGGAACCATTTTAAACAATCAAATCACCAATAAAAACTGAAAATATATGAAAAATGGGCACTAAATAGGCCACAAAAAAGAAAACATGCTCATAGTATAAGAGTTAAAACGAAGGTAGAGCTTTCCCTGATTAATATCAACTTGGAATGCACTCCTCCTACTGAATTTGGGTATGTCTGTGACCATGAAAGTACTGAAGTGTTGATTTGGGAGTTGCAAATAAGTTTTAACTAATAAGCATATACACAAATATAGAATCAGCAAATGATGAGGGTTGGATTTAAATTGATAATCAGTGACTGATGCATTGTAAGTTATAACTAAGTGTTCCTTTTTGTTAGTGCAGACAATGATATTTATTATTTATTTATCTTAAATTTTGGTAGTACTTAACAAGGCCTCATGCATACTAGGCAAATGATTTACTAGCCAACACATCCTCAGCCCTTTTTTATTCCTTTTAATTTTGTGACAAGGTTTTGCTAAATTGCCCAGGCTGCCTTGAGTCTGCAATCCTCTTTCCTAAAACTCCTGAGTAGCTGGCCTGCACCAACAAGCCCAACTTGAATTATTTTACTTTTTCAGTACTGGGAATTAAACTCAGGGGCACTTTACCACTGAGCTACATCCTGACTTCTTTTTATTTTTTATTTTGAGACAGAGTTTGCTAAAATGCTTAGGGCTTCACTGAGTTGCTGAGACTGGCTTTGAATGTGTGACCTCTTGCCTCATCCTCTGTAACTACTGAGATTACAGTTGTGCATCACTATACCCACTTTGAATTATTTTTAAATTTATTTTTTATTTTTTAAATGAAACATAGTAATTATACATATTTGTGACATACGACTAAACTGGTCAGGGTCACTACAAGTGAATTTGGGGACTAAATAAAGACACAGACACAGAAAGTACTTTTTCTTTGGGTTCAGTGACTGCTTCTCAGCCACAGCTCTCACAAGGGAGGCAAGGCAGGCAAGGCAGGCAAGAAAGAGAAGGAGCAACTCTTGAACCCGAGTTTTATTGGGAAGAGCCAAAAAAAAAAACAACAAGGGAGAGAATTGAACAACAGCAGATGGGGTAGAGAGGGAAGATGGGAGGGGAGGAGAGGGGGGATAGTAGGGGATAGGAAAGGTAGCAGAATACAATAGTCACTAATATGGCATTATGTAAAAATGTGAATGTGTAACCGATGTGATTCTGCAATTTGTATTTGGGGTAAAAATGGGAGTTCATAACCCACTTGAATCAAATGTATGAAATGATATGTCATGAGCTTTGTAATGTTTTGAACAACCAATAGAAAATAAATAAATAAATAAATAATAAATGAGGCAAGGGGTCAGGTTTCAGGGGGTTGTGTCTAGCTTCATGAGGCCTTGCAGTCAGCAGATTGACTGACATCTTGGAAGGTCACACCCATCTCATGTGCTGTGTGATGATCAAAGGCAGAGCAAGCAAAAGGGACACATATGTGTACAGCCCAGACAGAATAGCAACGTCAGTCCAGTCCTCTTTGTGTGCTCAAAATGCTCACAGCACACACCCACAGCCCATGGCTGGCTCCACACACATATTTCTTGAATACAGTGTAACATTTCAATACATATATATACAATGTGTAATAATTGTATCAGGATTATTGGCATATCTGTCACCAAGAACATATAATTTTTATTGTGTTGGAAATACTCAAAATCCTTTCTACTAGCTATTTTCAAATAGTCAGTTATTATCAACCATTGTTATCCTACTGTGCTATAGAAAATTAGTAGTTATTTTCTGTCCAGCTGTACCTCTACCATTAACCATCCTGTATCTCTCTCTTCCAGATTAAGTAGCAGTTTATATGAGTACTGGTTCTCTGAATCAAACATATTAGAAAGCAACATGTAGAATGAGTAAATATATCATTTGTAACTGGTTAAAAGTGATGGCTGTATACAGAAAGATGTACTTAACTTCCTAGACAATGAAAAAATTAGATTTAACTTATATGTTTTAAAATTACAACGTTTATGTCAATACTAATCAACCACAAATTCAAAAAATTGTTATTAAATGAGATTTGTGCTGACCTGAATTTCACATATATCTCAAATACAGTATTTTTAGAAATACATTAAAATTGAAATATTAAAGAATTTCAATTATCTGCATGTATATTTTTGTATTTTGTTTGTTTTTGCTATTTTTGTTATTGTTGTTGTTGTTGTACTAGGGATTGAACCCAGGGCTTCAGACATGCTAGACATCACTCTACCACTGAGCTTCACTCCCAGAAGTTATTTTAATCTTATTTTGAGACAGGATCTTGGTAAATTGGCCAGGCTGATCTTGAGCCTCCAATTCTCCTTTTATAGCTGGGATTTCAGTACTGCCCCATCCAGTTCAGCTCATCTATTCTTCTAAGTGTAGCTCTGATAGACGGCCTAAAAATTTTTTTATCTTCATAATTAAATAACATTTTCCCCCAGTGTGTTCTGGCCCTTCCCCCTTCCATAGCATGTCTTCTAAGGAAGGACAGGTAATATATATATTCCATTTGCAAAAGAGTAGATTTAGGCTCAGTTTGTAGCAGCAAATAATACAGGTATAGAACTAGAATTAGAACTAGATTTTCAGATGGTTAGGCCAGTTTTCTGAACAAGTTTTTAGGCAGAGTTTTGGAAAGACCTCTGTTTTTTTTTTTCAAAATAACTAAATTCATGTGCTAATATCCTAAGTGTTAAAGAGAGCCATAGCACTCAGGAATTGGGCCTTAAGTAGTAGATGGCATTTATATGAGCAGTGGAGAAGGAAAGCCTAGATAGTGGGAGCATAGTAAGAAGCAGCATGAAGCAGAGAGTCAACAGTGGTTTTATGGGGTGGCAGGAATCCTAAAGAAATGCCAAATTCTCCCTGAATGACCTTAGGAGCACTTTGGGAGAGAAGTCCCCTTGATCTTGCCCTGCACCCCAAGAAGGATTGAGATATCAAAAGAAAACTCTGTCCTAGGGGTCATGAGAGTATGACCAACGGGAAGTAAGTGACCACCCATTTCAGCCCATAAGGGTGAGAGGGGAATAAGGTAGCTCTCATCTCTGAAGCTCCAAACCCGATCACTGATAACTCCTCCACCCTGGGTTGGGATGGGAGACTGGCTGCAGGCAGGAAGGTCTTAGAAAGGAAAAGGATCAAATGGTGCCAGAGGTACCCATGCAGTGACTGTAGCTGTTTCTGCCACTGTAAGAGTGACAGCACAACAGATGTTGCATCACATGCCTGTAATCCAGTTATTCCAGAGGCTTTGGCATGAGGATTGCAAGTTCAAGGCTAGCCTAGGCAATTTAGTGAGATCCTGTCTTAAAATTGAAAATAATTTAAAAAAAGGGTTGGGGCTGTAGCTCAGTGGTAGAGGTCTTGCCTATAATGTGTGAGAACTCTGGGTTTAATCCTAGTAGTATTGCAACAAATAACAACAACCAAAAAAAAAAAAAAGAACAAAACAAAATGCCAGTATAATAGTCTACTGGTAAAAAGGAGAGTGTCACATGGCTAGATGGCAGTATCCACACACCTGTGAGCAGACAATTACAAACTGTTGATGGTACCAGAGGGGAAACTTTTTTTTTTTTAACGCTACTGGGGATTGAATGGCACAGGATTCTTCTACCACTGAGCCACACCCCCATCTCTTTTTATTTTTATTTTGAGACAGGGTCTTGCTAAATTGCCCAAGCTGTCCTTGAACTTGCAATTCTCTTCCCATGGCCTCCTGAGTCACTGGGATTAGAGGCATGTACCACCACACATAGCCAGAAGAGCATTTTTGGAACTATTTAGCAACTCTGGTGAACACAGATTTGAGGACTATAGTGCCCCTAATTCTGTATGGGAATGCTCAATATTGTGATTTTTATTCTTCACCCAGGCAGGGGCAGCTTAGAGAATGGTCTGTTTAGTTGTTCAGGTTTTTCTGTGTAGAAGGCCCTTCCCACCGCCCCCCACCCCCATGGTGCTGGGGATTGAACCCAGGGCCTTGTGCATGCGAAGCAAGCACTCTACCAACTGAGCTATATCTCCAGCCCATTTTTTACCTGTCAACATTTTCCCATTTTTTAAGGCCTGTTACTTTGTCTGTAAGGCATTCTCTGATCTTACCCATCATAATTAATTATCATCTCCTCCCAACTCCTGAGAATTTTTCAAGCAATAATTATATCAGTCTGACTCATAAATATGGTTACTGAGTGCTTATCATATGGTTGATTTTGTGTCAATTTTTTACATGTTAATTAACTTAGCACTCACTGTAAGAATATCTTTATTTTATAGGAGACAACTGATATTTAGAGAAATTTAATAACTTGTATGATGCCACTTGAGTCATATATTAGTTTGTAATATGCCAATAAATATACTCACACGTAACAAGGTCTCTGATGCAAGGATTCTGGCAGAGAGACTGTCCAGGAAGTTTTCACAAGATCAGAGAGGCATATACCAGCAGGCTCTGGACTAGGAACACCTGAGTTTTGTACCCTTGCTTTAGCATCTATCAGCTGTGTGACCTTGGGCTACTTTTTCTATGCTTTGGTTTTATGTCTGCCCTTTAGTGTTCTTGGAAAAGTTAAATGAGCTGTATGTTCAACACTTGGCACTAACCTTGGCATATAGTAAGCATTCAATAGTGTTAGTAGTTATTACTATCATTATCATAAAATATGTGCCAAGATGTCTGGAAGAGCTCCAGAATTTTACTGAAGAAATCTGGGCTCATGTGCTATTATGGTCTGAATACCATTTTTTCCCTCTTGAAATTCATGTTTGAAATTGGGTTGGATGGTTGCAATGGATTGCACAGTGGGATGAGTTTGAGTCAGGTGGATGGAGTAGATTTGAGGGGATTAAAGCTTTCCTCTAGGGAATGGGTTAGCTATCATTTGAGTTTGGCATTCTTTCCATCTTCTACATCTGCCCACTTGACTTTCCACTTTCCACCATGAGTTGAAGCACCATATGACACTTGTCAAATTCAGCTGCCCTATCTTGGACTTTCCAGACTCTAGAAACATAAGCTAAGTAAACTTTTTTCCATTATAAATTACCTAGTCTCAAATATTCTGTTATAATAACCAAAAAATGGACTATGTACAACATGTCACAAATTTGCTTTTTCAGGAAGTATTACTGCAACAAGTATTTTAAACTTACAATTTTAATTTATTAAGTTTTCAAATGGAGTAAAAATATTTTAGGGTTGTTTTGAGGGTTAAGTGAGAAATCACACCCAAAAATGCTTTGTGAGAACTGTGGGCAAAACTCAGTGGTAGAGTATTTGCCTAGCATGCAGAAAGTCCAGGTTTCCATCCTCAAGACCACAAAAACAAACAAACAAACAAAAACAACTTTATGAAACTATTAAATGCTTTATAAATATGTTGTATCAATTTTATTTATTATGAGCGGATCTTTAAATATTTTGAACATTTTATCTACTGTTTGAACGTTAGGATTAAAGATTAATAAAATCAAGCTAGTCATGGTAGTGCATGCCTGTATTCCCAATAATGTGGGAGGCTAAGGCAGCCACCTTTAACATTGAAGCCAGCCTTACAAACTTAGTGAGACCCTGTCTCAAAATAAAACATAAAAAGTACTAAGAATGTGGCACCTGTGTTCAATCCCTGGTATCCAAAAAAAAAAAAAAATCAGACTATCTTAATTAATTAATTATTTTTAAATACTTTTTTAGAGGTATAGACCTTTATTTTATTTATTTACTTATATGTGGTGCTGAGAATCGAACCTAGTGCCTCACACATGCTAGGCAAGCACTCTACCACTGAGCCTCAGCCCCTTTATTTTTTATTCTAATTTTTTATATATGACAGCAGAATGCCTTACAATTCATGTTACACATATAGAGCACAATTTTTTTTGTCTCTGGTTGTATATAAAGTATAGTCACAACATTCGTGTCTTCATGCATGTCATTTATATATAGAAATGCCTTTGATATATGGTGTTGATTTTGTATCCTGCTACTTTGCTGAATTCATTTAGTAGTTCTAGAAGTTTTCCAGTGGAGTTTTTGGGGTCTTCTAGGCATAGAATCTTATCATTGGCAAATCGTGCTAATTTGAGTTCTTCTTTTCCTATCCATATCCCTTTAATTTCATCCATCTGTCTAATTGCTCTGGCCAGTGTTTCAAGAACTATGTTAAATAGAAGTGGTGAAAGAGGGCATCCCTGTCTTGTTCCAGTTTTAGAGGGAATGCTTTCAATGTGTCTCCATTTAGAATGATGTTGGCCTGGGGCATTTGTCAATGCCTCCAATATTCTCTATTTTATTGGATTACAGGTTTTCAAAATAATTTCTAATTATCTTCTGTATTTCTGTAGTGTCTGTGGTGATATTTCTTTTTTTATCATGTATGTTAGTGATTTGAGTTTTCTCTCTCTCTCTCCTTCTCTGTTAGTGTGGCTAAGAGTCTGTCAATTTAACTTATTTTTTCAAAGAACCAACTTTTTGTTTTGTCAATTTTTTCAATTGTTTCTTTTGTTTCAATTTCATTGATTTCAGTTCTTATTTTAATTATTTCCTGTCTCTTACTGCTTTTGGTGTTGATTTGTTATTCTTTTTTCTAGAGCTTTGAGATGTAATGTTAGGTCATTTATTTGTTGACTTTTTCTTCTTTTAAGGAATGAACTCCATGCAATGAACTTTCCTCTTAGTACTGCTTTCATAGTGTCCCAGAGATTTTGATATGTTGTATCAGTGTTCTCATTTACCGTTAAGAATTTTTTAATCTCCTTCTTGATGTCTTTTGCAACCCATTATTCATTCAGTAGCATATTATTTAGTCTCTAGGTGTTGGAGTAGTTTTTATTTTTTATTTTATCATTGATTTCTAATTTCATTCCATTGTGATCTGATAGAATGCAGGGTAGTATCTCTACTTTTTTGTATTTGTTAAGAGTTGCTTTGTGGCATAGTATATTGTCTATTTTAGTTAAGGATCCCTGCACTGCTGAGAAGAAAGTGTATTTGCTCATTGGAGGATGAAATATTGTATATATGTCAGTTAAGTCTAAGTTATTTATTGTATTATTGAGTTCTATAGTTTCTTTGTTCAGCTTTTGTTCAGAAGATCTATCCAGTGGTGAAAGAGGTATGTTAAAGGCACCCAGAATTATTGTGTTGTGTTCAATTTGACTCTTGAACTTGAGAAGAGTTTGTTTGTGAACATAGATGCTCCATTGTTTGGGGCATATATATTTATAATTGTTAAGTCTTGTTGGTGTATGGTTCCCTTGAGCAGTATGAAATGTCCTTCTTTGTCCCTTTTGATTAACTTTAGCTTAAAGTCTACTTTATTTGATACGAGGATGAAAGTCCCTGCTTGCTTCCATGGTCCATGTGAGTGGTACGATTTTTCCCAGCCTTTCACCTTCAGTTTGTATATGTTTTTTCCTATGAGATGAGTCTCTTGGAGGCAGCATATTTTTTTAATCCAATCAGCTAGCCTATGTCTTTTGATTGATGAGTTTAGGTCATTAACATTCAGGGTTATTATTAAGACATGGTTTGTATTTCCAGCCATTTTTGTTCATTTTTGTTATTTAATTTGACTTGGTTTTTCCTTTGATTATCTTTTCCTTTATTGTAATACCTCCCTCTGCTGATTTTCATTGTTGTTTTTCATTTCCTCTTCATGGAAGATTCTGTCAAGGATGTTCTGTAGTGCAGGTTTTCTAGCTGTAAATTCTTTTAACTTTTGTTTATTATGAAAGATTTGTATTTCATCATCAAATCTAAAGCTAAATTTTGCTGGATATAAGATTCTTGGTTGGCATCCATTTTCTTTCAGAGCTTGGTATATATTATTCCACAATCTTCTAGCTTGCAGGGTCTGGGATAAAAAAAAATCTGCACATAACCTAATCAGTTTCCCCCAATATGTGATCTGATTCTTCTCTTTTGCAGCTTTTAATATTCTCTCCTTATTCTGTATGTCAGGCATTTTCATTATAATGTGACTTAGCGTGGATCTGTTGTGATTTTGTACATTTGATGTCCTGTAAGCCTCTTGAATTTGGTTTTCCAATTCATTTTTCATATTTGGAAAAATTTCTGATATTATTTCATTGTTCATTCCTTGGGTTTGGAACTCTATTCCTTCCTCTATCCCAATAACTCTGAAATTTGGCCTTTTTATGCTATTTCTTATATCTTGAATGTTCTG
Organism: Marmota marmota marmota; assembly: GCF_001458135.2. Taxonomy (NCBI): domain Eukaryota; kingdom Metazoa; phylum Chordata; class Mammalia; order Rodentia; family Sciuridae; genus Marmota; species Marmota marmota. The sequence continues at coordinate 16,379,676 of NW_026000093.1, forward strand.
CTCATGGTTTCTTACCATTTTCACTGTGTGGTGTACATTATTTTCAAGATTATATATTTTGTTTTCATTGTCTGAGGTCCTGTCTTCCAAGTGGTTTAATCTGTTGGTGATGCTTTCAATTGAGTTTTTAATTTGGTTTGTTGTTTCTTCGGGATTTCTGTTTGGTTTTTCTTTAGAACCTCTATCTCCCTATTTAAGTAATCTTTTGCTTCCTGTATTTGCTTATGTAGCTCTGTGTTGAAATGGTCTTTTACTGCCTGTATTTGCTGTGTTATATCATCCTTTAATTCACAGAACATTTTAATCAGTACATCCTGAACTCGTTCTCTGTAATTTCATCTGCTACGCTGGTCGTGGATTCTAATAATGTGGCATGTTGATTTGTTTGGGGCACTTTCTTCCCTTGTCTTTTCATGTTACTCGTGTTTCTTCCTTTCTAGCTCTGTGGATCCGAGGCATTACTATTTTTACCCTGTAGGCTTATAGTGCCCCTGTAGGGTTCCAATACCTCACCTGGGATCCAGGGTTCCAAACTAGTAATTGCCCCGACTAAAGATGGTGATGGAGGTGACCCAAGATGGAGGCAGCTGCTTTCAGCAATGGGGTTTCTGGTCAAGTGAGGGGAGGCAGGCAATGGTGTTGTGCGATGTGTTCGGAGAGGAGCTATGTGGCATGCAGTCTTGCAGCTGTCAGCTTTCTTCAGAGCCTGTGAAGTCCACAGGTGCAGGCAGGCTACTGTCAGTAGGGGATTATGGCAGTAGATGCCAAGTCCCAAGATGGAGGCAACCAGGGGAGCCCCATATTAGTAGATGGGGGTCCACACGGGATTGGTGGTGGGAGTTCCTGCATGTGCGTAGCAGCTGAGTGTCCTTCATGGGAGCAGCATCTGGGAATTCTGCACCAGTGCTGATGCCAGTGGTCCCGCTAAGGCACCCTTGAGACCTGCATGGGTGAGTAGCTGGAATACTGGAGTCCTTTAATAACACTTAGGCCTGGCCCTACATGGCGTGGTGGCGGTGATTCCTGAGCGGGATCAGCTGTGAAGGGGTCCTCTATCACTCTCAGCAAAGCAGTATTCCCACTAGTTGAGACCTGGATCACAGAGCCACACAGAATGCTGCCACCCTCTGGCCCGCCATCTTGGATCCCTATCTTAATTTTTTTTTAAAAAGAAGATGTATTTTGGAGAATTAAAACTTATAAAATAAAGTGAGAAATAGTAATGAAATACTACATTCAAAGTAAAGATGAGTCCATAATTCTATACAAGGCATCGAATAATAAGAATGTATGGATTTTTCACTCACACATTTCACTTGTGAATATGAAACAGAACACTGATTTTGCAATATCTATCTGTTTTCATCCAAAACCTTTCTTCTATTTTCCTAATACTTCCAATTTGCCTCTTGACACTTTTTTTATATTTAACAAGCAGCTAGACTTCTGTTTGTTTTCAGGAAAAAATGTGGCTACAGAAAAAAAAAAATTTAAAAAGGAGAAAGGGAAAATTCTCTGGCCAGCTTTTCAGTTTTACAAAGCAGAGGCCTAAAGATAAAAAGCAGAAACTGAGGAATAGATAAGAGAGTTAGAAGATATTAGTAAAAATACAGAATATAGTTTCTCTTCCTCTTTTTTTTTTCCTCTCTTCCTCTTTCACATCTCTTTACACTATCTGTAAACAAGAAGCACCAAAGTTGAGAGTTCAGAATGGATGAGAAGAGAGCTTGGGAGAGTCCTCAGGAAAGAAGCTGCACCTGCAGAAACTCAGGGCCCCCCTTGCTTACTTCTGGGGACTTAACCTCCCAGCCCAACTCCAGGGGAGCAGAGAGATCCTGAGGATGTTGCTGCCATGGTGTGTCCTCACAGACATGGGTCTAGACAACCTCATGAGAAGGTCCCCAGGGGCTAGAAGCAGGAACAAAGTTAGCAGAATATGTTCCACAAAGCCAAGAAGGGAGACATGAGGAAAGAAAACCTGGCTCAAACAGTGGTGGAATAGGAACATGAAGGTCTCCAGAGAAATCTGCTTGGACTAATCCAAAATGGTGAAATGAGAAATGGATATTTCAAGAGACTGAAATGTCAGATGACACAAGATAAATGAACTTCTTTTCAATCTCAGCTTCATACAATTGAGAGAAAGTTTTATGATTTGGATTTTTTTTAATAGAGTCTTACTGTGTTTTTCAGGCTTATCTCAGATTCCTAATTTCAAGTGATCCTCCTACATCAGCCTTATGACTCCTGGAAGTATCAGCCTGTGTCCCTGTACCCAGCTCTGGTTTGAATCTTAAATTCCTCCCAAAGCCTTTGTGATGAAGACTCTATCTCCAGCTGTCTGGCTCTTGGGAGGTGGTGGGAACTCTTTAGGAGGTGGGGTCTAGTTGGATGAATTAAATCCATGGGAAGCATGCCCTAGAAATGAATATTGGGACCCTGGCTCCTTCCTGCTATGAAGTAAGAAGTTTTCCTCTGTCATGTGCTTCAGCCATGATATACTGTACTGCCACAGGCCCAAAACAACAGGCCAAGCAACCATTGATTGAGTAATAAATGTTTCCTTCTTCTAATTTGAATTTCTGAGACACTTTTTCATGGCAACAAAAACATGACTAACAGAGAGGAAGATACTGATTGAATTGATCAAGACAAAATTTCTGCCAACCTCTAAGATAACTTCATGAAAGGAAAGTCAAGGTGAATTGTAGACATTAAGACATGTTTCTTGCACACCTGAATTTTTAGATGGGGATTCTGTCCTAATATACCTGATTTATATATTTGGTCCACAAAGCTCAATTGAATTCAATTAATAATTACTGAGTGTTAATCTTGTGCCAGGCAGTGTCCCTGCCCTCATGGTGCTTATTGTCCAGTGGGAATTGAAGTTCTAAAAAATAACTGCAAGCCAAACAAATATTTCCAAAAGGGAAGTGCACTAGAGCATATAGCAAAATTATCCCAACTCTATAGTGGTGTAGTAAATGCTTCCTTGAGGAAATAAGGTTAAAACTGAAACACGAAAAATAACATGAAGAATCCCTGAAAAGAAATGTGAGAGGGAAAAGAATAAACAAAGGGAAATAAGAAGGAAGAGCCTGTTTCAGAATTTTTATTGTTGTTATTGTTGCTTCTACAGTACTGGGGATTCAACTCAGGAGCCCTCTACCACTGAGCAACATTCCAGCTCTGCTTTTTAACATTATTTATTTATTTGTGTATTTAGGTACTGGGGATTGAACCCAGGGGTGTTTAACCACTAAGCCACATCTCCAGCCCTTTTAATATTTTATTTAGAGACAGAAACTTGCTAAGTTGCTTAGGTCTTTGCTAAACTGCTGAGGCTGGCCTAGAACTTTTGATCCTCCTGCCTCAGCCTCCTGATCCACTGGGATTACAGGAGTATGCCACGTACCCAGCTCACTTTTTTTTTTTTTTTTAAAACAGGGTCTCACAAAATTGCCAAAGCTGGCCTCATACTTGGCTTCTTCCTGCTTCCACCTCTGAGTCCCTGGGATTACAGGCATGTGCTACCACACTCAGCTAGATTTCTAGATTTTATAATGTTAGATTTTTTAAAATATTTTTTTATTTTAGATTGTGTTATCTTATTTTTAGATTGTTATTATTTGATTTATTTTCTACATAAGTTTGCTGGAAAATAGGGTAATATAGCATATTTAGGTCAAAAACAGTGAGAAAAGTGTAACCATTGTTTAAGATAGCATTCAATCACAATGTTCCAAATTAACTCGAAATGACTGAGTTTGAGAGTAAAAATATTTCACTCCCACACCCACACCCTGTGTCTATTTCTACATATTATCCATAGCTTTACATTGTGTGCAGGTGGGGGTTCTCTTAAGGCTTTGGAGAGTAAGTGCCTTTATAATTTCATCACTGTCTTTCACAGCAGTTTATGGTGTTTACAAGAATAAACATATTTAGAACTTTAAACCACTGCCACTGAAACTCATTATGTTCCAGGTGTTTCTTAGGATCAGAATATGATAATTTGTTTTACATTGGATTGGAGGTCTCCATCAACATTTCTTATATTTTATCTGTGTATATTGGTAATTTGGAACTTTAAAGTTCATTTAACTAATGCTATCAACTGTGACCTCTATAAAGATATATAGTCTGTAATATTGCTGAACTAATCTGTTCTGTCCTCAACTTTTTTTTTTCTGGTACTGGGAATTGAACCCAAGGGTGCTCTACCTCTGAGCCATGTCTCCAGCCTTGTTTTATTTTGTTTTCTTTGTTAGAAGACATGGTCTTGCTAAATTGCACAAGCTGGCTTCTAACTTGTGACCCTCTGCCTTGGCCTTCCTGGTTGCTGGGATTACAGGTATGTGGCTTATACCTGTATCCCAGCAACCAGTAAGGCCGAAGCTTGTCCTCAACTTGATTGCCATTGCTCCACAAGGGATCCAGCCCATTATTTCTGTTCTTTATCCTCTGTGTTCCACTAAGTGTTAGTCTACCAAGCCCTTTTTATTTTACTTCCAAATCTCTCTCCAATATGTCACATTCTCACCATTACCATGGCCCCTTGCTTAGTGACAGCTCACATCATTTCCCACTTGGACTGACACCTGTGAGCTGCTCTCTGCCATCACTTTCCACTCTGCTGCCAATGTTTCAGATCTTACCACCATATTTCTTCCCTCCTTAAAACCCATCATAGTCACCCTTCACCTAGAGAAATTGTTCCTAAACTTCATTGAACCTCTAACCAGAAAAAGAGTCTTGAATATCCATCTCCAGTGTGGCCTAATTTTTCGTATTCATGTACTTGTATTCTTGTGCTGTCATTTTTAGGTCTAATAATAATTATATCACCAGAAGAAAAAATTAAATATGAACTAAAAAGTAAAATTGTTATCTCTCCTCATTCTAAAATACCCATATTAAATTGATCCACTCTGTAACCCTCTCAGCTCCTGTTTTTTCCCCCATAAATCCCATTAACTTACACACAGATGTGTTCCTTCCTTCTAGTCACAATATATCCCTTAGAATTCTCTCCATGTCCCATAGTCATTTTTTTGGGGGGGTGGGGGCAATACTGGGGATTGAACTCAGGGGCCCTGGACCACTGAGCCACATCCCCAGCCCTACTTTGTATTTTATTTAGAGACAGTGAGTTGTATTTTATTTTATTCAGTGAGTTGCTTGGTGCCTCACTTTTTGCAGAGGCTGGCCTTGGACTCGTAATGCTTCTGCCTCAGCCCCCTGAGCTACTGGGATTACAGGCATGCACCACCACACCTGGCCCATAGTCACTCTTGTTCTGTGTCTTTGTACAGGTTGTTCCCACTACTTGAAAAATCCTTTTATACTTTCATTCTCCTCAGTCACTTCTTCACCTAATTCATGTTCATTTTAGGAGCTGAAGTCTAATATTACCTTCAATGATATCTTCTTTAATCCTCTCAGGCAGAGTTGAATACCTTTCTCTGTGTTCCCATAACACCCTGGGAATCCTTTATATGGGCCTGTGTCCTTTAAGTCTTCTTGAGGATAAGATCAGATAGTTCTTCTTTAATTGACTGGCCTAGGCTCACTACAGCCTGTATCTAGGTTATCCCTGAAGGCCCATGTGTTAAAGGCGGAGTTTCCAGCTTGGTAATATTGGGAAGTGACAAAACTTTAAGAGGGGAGCTCTAGTTGGCAGGGGCATCTTTGGGTTGCTGGAGTTGTGGAAACCCGGTCCCTTCCTCTCTTCCTCCTGGCCATGTGGTGAATAGTTTTGCGCTGTTGTGTACTCCCACCATGATGTGCAGCCTCACTACAGGCCCAAAGCTTCAGACCAATTGATAATGAACTTAAACCTCCAAAACTGTGAGACAAAGTAAACCTTTTCTCCTTATAAGTTGATTTATCTCAGATATTTGTTATAGTAACCAAAAACTGACCAACACAGTCACATTACTATTTAGCTGGAAAAAATTTGGCCACAGTATTTTGGAGAAAAGCAAGCTGGTCAACACATCATGGAAATGGCATCGTGATGTTTTATGCATCTTTAAGCATTGTTACCTATTTTTATGTTTCCTTTTTTTCTTTCTTCCCAATGACAAGATTGTACTCCTTAAATACTAGTTTATTTTCATCTAATTTTAGCTGTTTTTCCCAGTCTGTCATTTCAAAAATTTAAGACAATCTAGACAATCTATGTGTCCAACAGTTGGTAGATAGCAGGAATAAACATGTTAAACTTTAGGAAAAAAAATGATCCATGTTTTTAATTACAAAAATATGTTTGCATTTTAAAAATTTATTTTTACCTCTTTGGTGGTATTGGGGATTGAACCCATGGTCTCAGGCATGCTGGGCAAAATATCTTACCACTGAGCCCCATTCCCTGCTCTAGGTTTGTATTATTAAAATACTTCCTGCTCTTAATAGAAAATAAAAAAACATAAACAAATGAACAAAAGCAAAAGTCAAATTTTTATAATCCTTCAGACAACCCCTATTTGAAAGAAGTTAGGAAGAGAAGAGATGCACGTAAATGAGAGATTAGTGACTTGATTGCCAAAAAAAAAAAAAAAAAAAGTGCTCCTGATAAGATTTGGAGGAAGTAAACTTGATGTGAACCTAGTGGGATAGCTTGAAATAAGTGAAGGACTCCCCTGAAGGAGAAAAGAAAAATGCCTATGGCCCAGCCTTCCAGAATGTTCCTGTTGTGATGGTGTTCTGTTGTAGCTAATCTGATCTTCCTACCTCAGATCCAAGTACAATTCACTTATTTTATTCACCTCCCCAAAATCTAAATAAGTCAAGCATAATTCCTCAATCTATATTTTCCTCTGCTTCTTTCTTGCAGCCAAATAATGTTCCTCATGCTTCCCCTGAATTGTTCTGTAGCATTCTCTTGACTTGATGTCCTGTGCACGAGTTATTCCTATAATCATCATCACCTCTCATTGTTGATTGAGATATGTCTACCTTTCAGAGCTCACCCGAAATGCTTCCTTCTCCGTGGAGTCTTCACTTCCCACCCCTCACCATCATCTAGCTACATGGAGTCCCTTTTCCTTGGAACTCCCATAATATTTTGTATTTTGCTGTTGGCCTTTACCTTCCGGAACTGTGAAAAGAGGACAGAACAGTAAAATTGCAATATGTGACAGTGCTTTGGAGACTGAAAAGCAATGGAGAAATAGATGATGTTACTGTTATCTCATCCTCTGACTTAGATTGTAAGCTCTTATAAGGTCAAACTATATTTTACTCAACTTTTTGTTCACATTGCCTAACATGATCTCCAACACGTTGCTAGTAATAAATATTGGCTAAATAGCATATGGTAATTCTCTTCTGACTTCCCTTATTTTGGATTCTTGAGGAGTTTCCAGGGTTCTTAAAGAGACGCTTCTTGTTTTTGCTAATCTAACATCCACATATTTTGCACAAGTCTCTACATTGACCACGGATATAAAATAATCATTCTCTCCTGGACTTTGTGAGGTGTTGATGTATAAAATTTATTTCCAGGCATTGTGCCTGACTGTCTACTCGGTGTTGCATAGATAATGAGGAGTTTTCTTGGGATTTTAGACCTAAATCAGTGTATGTGTGATATAAGATTTATGACACAAGGCCCCTGTAATATCCTCAGAACAGAGGCAGGGCTAACAACACTATGGTGGAACCCAGGGCCGCTGAGTGATACATCCCACAAACCTGCATTCATTTTGGGGTATCTGCTATGCATTCTAATATTGCAGATATTGTTTTATGATTCCACTAGAAGATTTCCCCTGCCTCTAACTTCACAGAAGACATTTTTTTTCCTATGCCAGCATTTAATATGATCTAGTTCTTTGTGTTCATTTAAAAACCAATAGAGCTCAACATAAAACAAAGATGCTTGGCTCTCTTAATCTACTGTTTGTGGACCTTACTGGACTACTTGTCAGATGACACAAATTTTAGTGTTTAGAGTGTAAGTTCCCAGGGAGGGAGGTTTGAGACAAATCATCATTAGATACAGAATCATGATGTTAGATTTATTCATCAGAACATTTCTTTCATAGATGTGCACTCATTCATGCATATGTTTACAGAAGCATGTTTGTTTCTGCACAGACCATTCCTTTCAGTTCAGTGCCCATTTACTGTAGTCTTACTTTGTGCCAGATACCATACTAGTTTCTGAGGATAGAGAGTTGAATGAATTGTAGCCCTTGTCTTATGAAACTTACGTAAACCCTCCAATATGCCCAGGAGCTCACAGTGAATTGAGGAACATCAGTAATTGTAATTCTCCATGAAATGCAGGTGGTAGACACAAAGCACAATAGTAGTTCAGAGGAAAGCAATGTTATCTCATCCTAAGAGAACCAAGAAAAGTTTTACAAATATGGAGAGAGTTTGAGGAATGAGCAAGGATTCAATAGGCAAAAGCAGGGATAGAGGGCATTCCAAACAGAGAGGTGTAAATTTTGTGGACCTTTTGGAGTACTGTAGTAAGTAATGTATGAGCACCTCAGGGGATGTATAAGAAAATCATTTAAAGTAACTGTTAACATATTAGAGCTTCTATGTGAAGAGAAACACTAATTAATCTAGGATGAGATGCCATATCCCTGTCAGATTAGCAAAAAAAAAAAAAAAAAAATTCAAAAATTCTATATACTCTCTTAAGGTTGTAAGAACATAAGCATCCTCTATATTGCTGATGGGAATGTAAATTGAAACAGTCACTAAGGAAGGCACTTTTGAAATATCTATCAAATTATAAACATGCAAATCCTTTGATTTAGCAATCCCCCTTTTATCCCTAAGCCATATCCCCAGTTCATTTTACTTTCTATTTTGAGACAGAATCTCACTAAGTTACTGAGGTTGGCCTCGAAATTAGGATCCTCAGGCCTCAGCCTCCTGAGTAGATGGGATTACAGACAAAAGCCACCACTCAAGTCTCTGGGTTTTCTCTTCCTTTTCATATTAATGCCTTTCAAAGACCAAAAGCTTTTAATTTTTATTACATCCAATTGTCAATTTTATTTTTTATTGCTTATGTTTATTGCGTGCTATCAAAAAAAATTTTGGCTTTAATCAAAGTCATAAAGATTTTTTTCTTTTCCCATAAGTGTCTATAGTTTAGGTCTACAATTCATAATTTGTATGTGAAATATTGTTTATTTTCAATAAAAAGTTTTTTTAAAAAAAACATTCCAACTTGGTTGATCTTTATTTTAATGTGACCATTATTATTACTCCATCTAGTGGATGGATGTTTAAAAACATTTAATCTGTCAGTTCAAACAGCAATTAAATTTAAAAATTCCTTAGTTATTTAAAAAATATTTTGACAAATATTTGGAAATCATGGTATAGTTTTATTTTTCAATTATACATAAATATATCCACTACAGAAATTCTCATATCTCCACACACTTAGAAAACTTGAAAACAGCTTAAAAAAAAAAAAAAAAACTTAAAGTCTTGCATTTTAAAACAAAACACTTCAGTGAAATACAAACTTTTTTTTTTTGGTACAGGAAATTGAACCCAGGAATGCTTAACCTCTGAGCCACACCCCTAGCCCTTTTACTTATTCATTTATTTTGAGACAAGGTCTCCCTAAATTCTTAGAGCCTAACTAAGTTGCTGAGGCTGGCCTGGAACTTGTGATCCTCCTGCCTCAGCCTCAGGAGTCACTGGGATTACAAGCGTGCACTACCACACTCAGTGTGATACGAATATTTTAGGATTTGAAAATATAGCACCTTCTGTTTACTTAAAAATTAACTGACACTAGGAAAGGTTCAACTTTACTAATTGATGTGTGTGTGTGTGTGTGTGAGTGTGTGTGTGTGTGTGTGTGTATGTACACACTGGAGATTGAACCCAGGGCCTTGAGCATGCCTCACACTCTATCACTGACCTACACCCCTAACTCTTTATTTTCAAAACAAACTTTTGAACAAGCATATAGAATTGAAATATGAGTATTATACCTATATATTTTTGTGAAGTTTCTCTTTTCCTTTTTTATAGCCAAACATCAAAATAAGCTGATTTGTCACTCAACTTTTGGATTGTTCTATGAAAAAAAGGCTTACTCAAAATATAAACATTTTGCATATTCACTTAGCACTCAACAAAAATATTATTACTAGTAAGAACAAAAAGGACTTTTATACCATTAATAAAGTAAAATTAGTTTAAAATTATTGTTTTCTTCTTTATACTACACTATAACATGCTTATCTATATTGTATAATATAAATAATTTAAAAGAAAAAATATATATATTCTTAAATGAATTACTTAGTTTCTGTTGAGTTCCTATATTCTTATCTGTAAAATGAATGGTTTTGATTATGTAATCTGCTCAACTTGAAAATTCCTTCATTGTGTAATTTTTTTCTACAAGATCCTGTTTTTTGGCCCAGTTGTTTACATTTTTAAAATACCATCCTTGGGACTCTTTCACATGTTTAAAAACATGTAAGACCTGCATTTTCTTTGGAATGCAGATAGCTCATTTTCCCCTGCTTGAGGTTAATCCCAAAATTACACAAAACTATACCTTTTAGGTAAAAATTACCTTTTTCCCTTTGGAGGATATGGGAGGCAAGGAGGCTACTTAGGTAGTATGAGTGTTTGAAAAATAAGAAGAACATTTAAGGCAACGGAGGAAAAAAAAAACACAGATGTAGGGAATAACAGATATTTATTTTGAGAAAAGAAATGACAGAACTTGATGACAGATTGGAGATATGAGTGATTTTAATAGAGTAAATGTTTATTTTTACCCCAAATTCATATTAAAGTCCTAAGCCCCACTGTGAAGATAGTAGAAGATCAGGTCTTTGAAAGATAATTAGTTTATGGGGGTAGAGACTTCATGAGTGCAATTAGTGCCCATATAAAAAGGAACCCAGAGAGCCCTCTCACTCTTGCCCCCGTGTTCCCCGTACAATAAGAAGTTAGCACTCCATATCCCAGAAATGGTCCCTCACCAGAACCCCACAATGTGGGCACCCTGATCTCAAACTTCAAGTTTCCAGAACTGTAAGAAATAAATTTCTGCCTTTTATATGCCACCTAGTTGATGGTACTTTGTTATAGCAACCTGAGCAAAATAAGAGAGACATTGTAAACAGAGCAAAAAATAATTTAGAAAATTCTCATTTTGGAGATTAGAAGAAGGGTGATATCATAAATTTTATAAATATGTCAGAAAGATGCCAGTTTGTGATTGAAGAATGTTGAGCTAGATTGCAAACGTTAAATTTGAAGTAATTTTGGTATAACTTATTGGTATAACTTATTTGGTATAACTTATTATAATTTTTCTCATTTTAAATTAAAAAATAAATTATGACAGGGAAAAATGGGATAAATTGATAAAGATCAGATACAAAAAAAATAGGAAGAAAAACACATTTTAAAATACTGTCCTTGGGCTTCTTTCACATGTTTAAAAACATGTAAAACCTGCATTTTCTTTGGAATGTAGATAGCTCATTTTCCCCTGCTTAAATTTAATCCCCAAGTTACACCAAAGTTAAAGCTTTGAGGTAAAAATTACCTGCCGCAGTCCGGCTGGGCACAAAATAACCGAGCCACCACAAAACCTTGTAGATTCAAACAGCAACTCTTTATTCCTCAACTCTCACCGGTACTCTCACGCACGTTCTGGGAAAAATACACTCCCTCCACCGGGCTCTGCGTACTAATTCTCTCAGAACTCTGCGAGAACTCAAGGGGGGGGGGCCTGAGGCAGCCCTATTCCCAGCAGGATCCACCCTAAACCTGGAGCCACCCTAATCCCTGAGCAGGGTCACCTTTCAACCAAAAATGCCATGTGTCCTACTTGGCTATGGCTCTCAGCACTTACCTTTTTCCCTCTGGAGGATATGGGAGACAAGGAGGCCGGTTAGATGATATGAGTGTTTGAAAAATAAGAGGAACTTTTAAAACAATAGAGAAAAAAGTACACAAATGTAGGGAATAACAGGCATTTATTTTGAGGAAAGAAATTGGAAAATAGGAAAAGAATGTAGTCAGGAATTCACCAAAGAAGACAAGCAAATGAGCAATAAACATGAAAAATGACCAACCTTATAAATAAGAAGTGTGAAAACAAAATAATAAAAACTTGTACTATAGATTATTAGGATGGTTTAATCCAGAATTATGTTGCTTCTTTGAAGAAATGGTTGTGTCATAGAATTAGACTCACAGACACTTAGAAGCCCTGACTTAAGTGTGAACAGTTTATGGAAATGAGAACCTAAGGTGAAGCTAGAGGGTGGCAGGCAGGCTGGCTGGGGCACAGCAGGGTGCTGTGACTTCACCAGGAGCCAGGAATGCCTGAAGAATGACAGAAGAATAAACAAAGACCAAATTATGTGGAGAAGACAAGCTTTTACAAATTTCAATGATACAACTCATTTCCAAAGATGAAGAAAAAGCTATTTGAAACCCATGGAAGGATTTGTGGAGGTTTTATGCAAATACTACAGTACTGTTTTGAGAAGGGACTTGAACATCCACAGATTTTGATATCCAGGGGGGTCCTGGAACCTGTTGAGAGCCACAGTTTAGTTGGAATGACGCCTGGCATTTTGCTAGAGGGAATGGTTGAAAGGTGACCCTGCTCTGGGATTAGGGCGGCTCCGGGATTAGGGCGGCTCCTGCTGGGATTAGGGCGGATCCTGCTGCCTCAGGCGCCCACTACTTCGGAGTTCCCTGGGAGTTCTGGCCGGGTTCCAGGAGTGTGTTCCCGGGAAGTGTGTGTAGAGTGCCGGTGAGAGTTCGGGAATAAAGAGTTGCTGTTTGAACCTACAAGGCTGTGTGGCGGCTCGGTTATTTTGTGCCCAGCCAGACTGTGGCAGGAACCAATCCCCTTGAGATACTTGAGCGATGATTGTACTGAAAAGTACCAAAGTTTCAGAATCTCAGGTGTATCAGTACAGAACATAAAGTCTGTCATGTGCATTCCAAAGTAGAAGAAATAGAGAGTTTTGAAAATCCAAGATGCCTTAAAAATTCAACAGATCCTTTTAAAGACAAAACCTCAGGAGAAAGTGCAGAATTTCTTTGTTATCATATGGACTCTGTAGAAGAAACTGAAGAACAACATATCCATGATAAGCACTCATTTCAACAACTTCTCGAGGGTCATTTTATGACGTCTTAATTTTGATTAAGAACAATCGCAGCTTATTTGCTAATAATGTCCTTCTGATGGACTGCTGATTTTTTTGGTGTGACTTCCTTCTATTCTAACTGAATGTTGCTTAGATCCCTATGAGTGCCTCCAAAATTTTGCAGGATGACATTGTTGAGACATACTGCCTCACTCTGTAGCGTGGAATTTCAGGGCCTCTGGCACTCACTTATCTGTGCTTTGGAAAGAAATTAAGGAAAAGAAAAATACTCTGAGGAGAATCAAACTCTCAGCATACTTTTTGGATCATCTCTCTCCTTGGAGAGGAAACCACATGTATTCAGGCACAATTTTGTTGTTGTTTGTTTATTTTATTTCTTCAGTTTTCACAGAAGGGGTCAGACCTGAGTTTTCTGATAACACACATGGATCTATGTTGAACTGAAATCATAGAAAATCCTCAATTCAGGTTAAACATAAGATATCAACTCAGTGTTTGCTGAGATATTATCAGTGCTTTCGCTGAGAAATGATGATGTTTTGGAAGACCCACCACAGCATTGACCCTCCACAGGGGATCTTGTAGCAGATGTTGCCAGTACTGCCAACTCCCTGCCCACTCATGGCTGAGATCTTGTCCTTCCCACCCCCTCCCCCAGCTGTGCACACTGTTGGCTGCTGACAGCTTACTGTCTTGTTTCAGAAAGTATCCTCAGCAAAAAGGCTGCCTTCCCCAAGGTTACCCCCCCACACCCCCAGAGACAACTTGCATCCAGTTACTGGTTGGAACAGGAATGCAGTTCTGTCTCCTTCAGCCAAGCTGAAGGGCTCCCCAGCTCCAGAGCTTGCACTGGGATCTATTGAGGCCCATCCAGCTGCTACCCCAATTTCTTCTGCACCATCTTACCTCCCTCGCTCCTCTCTGGTGTAGAGTACAAGCCTAATAAATCCCCTGCCTGTACATTGCCATCTCAGATGCCATTTCCACAACCTGAACCCAGACGTGCTTCAAATATTCTTTCAGAAGTTAGGTTAGATGGCTTTCTTGGTAGGTTACTATTGGTCACCAAAGAATTTGTAACATTAATTTTCTTTGAGGGAAGTAATGCCATGAGGAATAGCTCTGTGAAACTTGTCATAATTTCTACAAGTTCATTTCTAGGGAGTTTATTCTAAGAAAATACAGTCATCTTTTGGTTCAAGAACCCCATGGATATAAAAATCCAAGGATAGTCATGTCTTCTATAAAATGACAGTGTTTACATATAATATACCCGCATCCTCCTTATAGACTTTAAATCATCTCTAGATTAGCTATAATATTTTATACAGTGTAAATTATATTAAATCGTTGTTATTCTATATTGTTCAGAGAATGACAAGGATAAAAGCTTGAATCAGGTCAGTGAGGATATATATTTTTCTGAATATTTTCAACCTGAGATTGGTTTAATCCACAGATATGGAACTTGTGGATTCAGAGGGGCTAACTGTAGTTGAACCCAAACATGTGTAAATACAGATAATTATTTTAACAGTTTATAAATAAGGAAATATTGGAATTTTTAGTACATACACATTAGTTAAAATTTCTAAACATGTAGCATATATCCATTTTTAAAATTTTTTGGGAGATGCTGGGGATCAAACCCAGATCTTCCTGCATGCTAGCCAAGAACTCTACCACTAAGTTGCATCCCCAGCTCTGAAATATATTCTTTAGTGGTGGAATTGAGGTTTTTTTGTTTGTTTGTTTTGTTATTGTTGTTTTGGTACTGGGGATTAAACCTACTGAAAGTTTGCCACTGAGCTATCCCACCTCCCAGCCCTTTCTATTTTTTATTTTGAGACAGGTTCTCACTAAGTTCTGGAGTCTGCCCTTGAACATGTGATCTTTTTTCATCCTCCCAAGTCATTGGGATTACAGGTGTGCACCACCAAGTCCAGCTATAAATGAGTTTTATCCCTTTGTACTTTTTTTTTTTTTTTTAGTACCTGGGATTGAACCTAGGGTGCTTGACCACGGATCCACATCCCCAGTTCTTTTTATTTTTTATTTTGAGACACAGTCTTGCTAATTTGCTTAGGGCCTGGTAAATTGCTGAGGCTGGCTTTGAACTTGTGACGCAGCCTGATGCAGCCTCAGGAATCACTGGGATTACAGGCGTGTGCCACTGTAACCCCCTCCTTGTGCCTTTTTATATCTGTAAAATACATGAACATGTCTTAAATTCATAAGTAGAAAAAAATAAAAAATATATAAGTTTTACAAGTATAAAGTTGTTTATATTTTTAAATAGGGCATGCCAATTTTCTTTATTACTTTAAGAAGTAGTTATAAATTATATTGAACTGACTTTTAAATAAATCATTGTTTATTTTTCATTTTTCCATGTTTGAAAGAGTGCTAGAAAAAAAAAAACCAGCAAAACAAATGTACATTTTTTTCCTAAATTTCCACTAGGTGGTGGTACAATGAAATTAATCTTTTTTTTTTTTTTTTTTTTTTTTTTTTT
>NW_026000093.1:16395360-16406942 GCF_001458135.2 Marmota marmota marmota
TAATTTTTTTTTTTTTTTTTTTGCTTTGTTTTGCCTCAAGCATTTGAGTCTATGGGAGTTCAAAGTGTCACTCATTTCCCCTATTCAATCTCTTCATATATCATCACCAATTAAAGGAAGTCAGATCAACTCATTACAAGTCTAATGTTGATTTAATGCAATACTAAGGAAAGGACATCTCTTAAATATTATAAAAAATAAATTAACATGCTAAATGATAATATAAGCACTGATCTATTATAAACATTTAATAGGCATATATCTAAGCTGTATAAATTGAGTCCTTTGTAAGTAACTGGAGGTATGTGGACCATTATTCATGAGCCACTAATTTACAATATAGTATTTTTAGAAAATTGTATCGGTAATTTTATTATCACTAGCAGTTCTTAACTTTCAAATATTCAGCTACAATAATCCAAAATTATGGAACACTGCCGATCATATGCATATTATTATGGATAGCATTTAGAGCAGTCTGTGTGCTATTGTTTGGACATGGGATGTTCCCCTAAAAGCTTCTGTGACAATGCAGAAATTTTCAGAGGTGAAATGATTAGACTGGGAGAGTTGTAACCTCATCAGTGGATTAATCAATTTGACAGATTAATAATTTGGATTACTGTGTGGTAACTGTAGGCAGGTGGTGCATGGCTGGAGAAAGTAGGTCCCTGGGGGAGTGTCCTTGGGGATTGTAATTTGTCCTGGCGCCTGGTGCTTTATCTATGTATCTACTTCCTGGCCGCCATAAACTGAGCAGTATTCCCCTGCCATGCTCTTCCACCATGTTGTTCTGTCTCACCTTGGGCCCAGAGCAATGGAACCAGTTGATCATGAACTGGAATCTTTACAGTAATGAGCCTCAAATAAACTTTTCCACCTCTAAGTTGTTTTTGTCAGGTGTTTGGATCACAGCAACAAAAAGCTAACTAATACACTGTGCACCAACCATAACTTAAGATATCCCTGTGTGCTCTGGCCCAGAGACCCTTTATCATTGAGGCTCATTAAATTTCCTCAGCTGCATATTTAGCTGCTCTGATTCATGGTTACAGACATAACATAACAAACATCATAAAATTATCTCATTTAAATATACACTTTAGCCTTTTTTTTCTGGTGATATCATTGATGAACACAACTGAATTTTAATACCAAAAATTATAATCTCATGGCATTAAATTGAGTTATCAACTGAAAAATATGCTGCAGTGTATTATCTATGAATACACTTATGAAGAGTCTACAAAAGGTTTATGTGGTAGGCTGAATAATGGCTCCCAATGTATTCATGCCTTAATCCCTGGAGCCTGGGAATGTCACCTTAAATGGCAAAAGGAACTTTGTAGATATTTTTTAAATTAAGATCTTGAGGTGGAGAAACCATCCTGGGTTAACTGGGAGGTTCTGATGTGATTACACTAGTGGTCAGAAGAGGGATCCCCGGGGAATCTAGTCAGGAGAAAAGGTGAAGTGTTGCCAGAAGCAGAGATCAGAGTCGCATGCTTTAAAGATGAAGGTCACAAAGCCAGAGAATACAGGCTGGAAGCTGAAAAACCACAAGGAAGTGAACTCTCCATTAAAGCCTTGAGAGCAAGGCTCTATAAATACAAATAAAACTGATTTGGGACTTCTAGCCTCCAGAAATATAAGAAAATAAATTTATGTTGTTTTGAGTCACTAAATTTGTGGCAATGTGTTACAGGAGCAATAGGAAGTTAATAAGTCACGTATCAGTTCCCTGCCCAGTTACATATCCCTATTGGGGGTTATAAAAAAAATCAAATATTTCTTATTTATTTAAAAAAATGAAATTTACCAAACAAAATCTCATCTTTAGTATTTCTTTACTAGCCTGACTTTTTTTTTTTTAAATAATAAAGCCTTTCACAATTCAGTCAGGATACAAATAAATAAAATGCCAAATCATATGATTTAAGAAATGATATGTTAACATACGATGTTATCTGTTTTTTTCTGGACCTCAGTGTTTTTTAAGAGGTAGAAATACTAGTACTCTTTCTCATAAAATAATTAGCTTATATATCTCATCAACAACATTAGCCTATGTCAGAACATCTTATATAAAAATGAGACCAGAGATGATACTAGTGTTCTGAGTCCCATTTGCCCAGTGTTGAAGATTGAACACCTGAGAAATGCTGAGGCAAGCACAAAAGTTTTATTTAAAGGATAGAAGAGAGAGAGACAGACAGACACATTCCTCCATAGAGGAGGGGGTCCAAAGCTGATGCCCAAGTGTTTGGGGTGTCCTGCCCCTTTTATCCTTTCTTCTCATGCTCCCCCTCTTAACTTTCCTACATGGCCAAAAAGGGGTGAGTCTCCATAACTGCCCAGAGGGCAGGAAGGGAAGGGAGCCTCCCTCCCAGGAGGTACTTCATTAACAACTCCATTTTGGGAGGAACAATTCTCTGGATGTAGGTAACCTTGGCAACAGGCTGGAGGAGGGGGAAGTGCTCTTGAGGCATTAGCATTTATTTCCTTTTGAATCAGGCCCCATCTTCCTGACACAACCATTCATTACCTACTCTGACTGTCCTTTTGCTGCCATGTCCTTAATCCCCTCCTTGAGAAGAGAATCTTTACTGCTGTAAGGGGACATGGATTATGACTCTGGCTGCTTCCAGCTGAGAGGGGTCTATGTGGAGCAAGCAGTTTGGGTTTCCCTATTAGGAATCAGATCAGTCAAGGGGTCCATAGTAAAAGCCTCATTTGGAAGCAACAGGTTTAAAGGTCAATTGAGAGGCAGATGATCTATGAGAGAGACAAGAAGATCTGAGCACTGGAATAAGATGAAAACAACAATAAGTGCTGCAGCACGTGAACATGTTAATGAGTCTGATGATGATGACAGAGATTAAGAATGTTTTCTTCATCAGAGAACCAAGATCTAAGAAGTTGTTCCCATGCCAAGGCAAGTGAGGGCATGCCCTCTATTTGAGAATGTAAATCTTTAAGGATATTAATTTATATTGCCAGAGTTATCAGGAACGTAAACACGAATATACTTAGTTTTTATAATGTCATAGAGGTCCCCACAAGATATAGTTATCTAATGTCATCTGATTTTTGTAAAATATCTTTTTATTGGCATAACCTCTGTGTTTAGTAGAGATCCCTTTATTTCTATTACTTAGGGCTAGATAATCATACTATCAAACAGAGTAAGTTGGTCTATGTAGGAGGTTAAGAAGATTTATAGGCCTTAAATTGACTAAAAAAAACCTTCTCATTCTGATAGTCTCTTTTGATAGTTATTAGGCACTCCTTTTTACAGATTCCTCTTTTATAGCCTCCAGTCTTACTGTTGGAGGGGCTAACACAAGTGTACATATTAAGTTATAGTAAAAGAACTATTTTTTTTTCTTTTAGTGCCCAGGTAAGGCTCTGTTTTGGTAATAACTTGTTTTGAAAGGTGTTTAAGATCAAGCTGTTCAAATTGACCTTGTTCCCATCTACTGTTGAGGGTCACCTGAGTTTCCTCAATGGGTCACTCTTGGGAACTTGAGAGCAACCTCTTAGCTACTCTAGTGTCATCTGCCAGGATGGGTCAGGGTCTTGTTGACCATGTGGCCTCTCTTGCAAACATCAGGGACATTTTCTTCTCCAATGACCCTCCTCTTTGCAGCATGTGCTCTGGTTGGCTTTCTGTTCTCCAGGGTCTCATTGATCCTCCTGATCAGGAGGTCATGAGGCCCAGAGACACGAAGCCCTTAAAAGAAGTTCCCTGGTCTCGCACGTGTCCTGCATGGGTGAGGAAAAGTGTTCCTGTCCAGCGGGATGGGCTGACTGAGAAATAAAAGCTAAGAAAATCATACTACAAAATAACCAGAGGACACAGAAAAATAGTTTCAGAGCGCGGGCAGCAAAGGGCTAAGCTGAGAAGATGGGTGCAGCTTCTAACAAAGATGGAGCCTGAGCTTGCTTTATTTATAGTGGTACAGATCAAAGGGGATTGGTAGGTATAAGGTTTCAGTGTGGGAGGATTCTTGTCTTAGTGCTTGCTTCTTCACGAAAAACAGGAAATAGGTGGGGGTATGCAGGCTGTTTGGCTCTTAACAGATCATGCCCATCTCTGGTTTTGTGTGGAACTTTTTGCAGAGCTGCGTTGGAGATCACATATATTGGGTCATCTTACCAGAAGGAGTGCCCTGTGAGTTCCCAAATACCAGATCTTCCCACTCAGTAGCTTCAGTGACAATCTAGTCCATGCATATTTCACGGGTGGCTTCCTGCACCCTGGTTTCCTGGGTTTGAGCTGACCTCAGAGGGGAAAAAGCCAAATATTGGCTATTTTTTTCTTTTATTTTCTTAACTTTAGTCTCCAAGTTTTGGTCTTAAACATCCAGCAAGCCAGTTTCACCTGTCTTAAAGTAAGAGTACTGAGTTTTAAATTTAATGTCTATAACTTGATCATGATTTACCCCTTCCAGTTATTGAGATCAGTATTAGTACTAGAAGTTAGCCTTACATCTGTCTGTTCTTTGGGGAGCTGCAAATGAATTGTGGGCATGTCTCAGACATCTCTAAAAGAACTCTTGGTATAATCTCACTGATCTGAGATTGCTCCATTGCCTTGACAATGTCCAACTCAAAGAGAATTCTATGATACTGCGGAATTTATTGGTTCAGACAGACTTAGGTTCAAACGCAATTCCCCAGAGATGGAAAGAGATACTAGTGTGCCCAAGGTGCCTTGAGGCGCCAGCTGCTGGGAGGAGGAAGAATTACTGCACAAGTGATAAGTCTCCAATCAGGCCAACTTCCCCACAGCCTCTCCCTTCTTGTTTACCTTGAAGAACCGGGTTCATGAGCCCTGTGGCACTCCCCACAGGGATTGACCGCCTGGTGCAGGTGAACTTCTCTTTCTAGCTCTGCCTAAGATCCCACACAGCACCTGAGATGGATGTGACCTACCAAGATGTCAATCAACCTGCTGACTGCAAGACTTGAAACCTTATCCCTGCCTTTGATGTACCCCCTTAAATAAACCACCGGAGCCATCTTTTCCCTTTGTCTAGTTCCAGAACCCATGTGGACTAGATCTATCAGGGGCTTTGCATTATGTGACTACATTTCTGAGTATCTGTGTTTTGTTACTTATTAATT
Organism: Marmota marmota marmota; assembly: GCF_001458135.2. Lineage (NCBI taxonomy): Eukaryota > Metazoa > Chordata > Mammalia > Rodentia > Sciuridae > Marmota > Marmota marmota. The sequence continues at coordinate 16,400,491 of NW_026000093.1, forward strand.
ATATGAGATTACAAATTTTAGAGTGGTTTGGATTCCCCTGGGCAGAAAGAAGAACCCCTTATTGAGATGCTGGCCATTGTCTTCCCTGTGAAAAACCCCTCTGCACAATGAATTCCTTTGATATGTTTCACTATAAATAAAGCATTTGAGGGCTTCTTCCCTTTGTTAGAGTCAGACCCATCATGTCATTGCCCATCAAGCTCTCACTTAATTACATTTCTCGTGTCTTTTTTGGGGGGCAGGGGTACCAGGGATTGAACTCAGAGGCACTCAACCACTGAGCCACATCCCCAGCCCTATTTTGTATTTTATTTTAGAGACTGAGTTGCTTAGCAGCCTCGCTGTTGTTGAGGCTGGCTTTGAACTCACAGTCCTCCTGTATTTTACTTCTTAATACCACATTTTCAGCCTTTTATTTCCATCTGGCCCACACCTCCAATGGTTGCTTATTTCCTTACTGAGCAGGCTACAGTGACACTCTCCTATGGATGATGGCCTATTATCTCAAGTTAACTCAGGTTGTTATGTTAGAAGTTATACTTCTGTAAAGTACTAACAGATAACAGTTATAAAGTTTACAAGGAAAATACAAAATGAATAAACAGCAAAAACTATTTAGTTTGTATAATACCTATGAGCCAAGAAACATAATTTTTATAATCCCAAACCATTACTTTAAACTTTAGTTTGAAGAACACCAGCTTGGTAAAATATACTTCTAAACGTACATTTTAAAGACTTGTATACTTGGAAGATATGAATATATCTAATATTCAAAGAAGCCAGGATTATACTGATGTTCTTACATTAACCAAGTTTAGCTTTTAAAAAATTTTAGAGTCAGTATTATAGTGTAATACTCTAAAATAATAGTTGTTGTTTAACCAGAGTTGTACAAACCTTAATTCCTTTAAGACCAGTTGTTCTAAAGAATAAAACTTACAGACATGAGAAAATATCTTGATAGGTAAGAGCAGATTTATGTTTTAAAAAAATCTTTGTTACTTCGACCCATAGAAGATTAAATTCTATTCTGTATCAGTACATTAATATTTGACCTTAAGAAAAAGCCTTAAATAACTTTAATTGATTGTGCTAATTATATATAACCACTTTAATTACACACAAACTCTTTGCAATTTACTCTTCTGCAACTTAGACATTCTACAACTTTTTACTTTACATGCAGAGACTTTCTTATCCAGAAACATTTCCTTTTTCCTTCTACTTTCCCACTAAAATATATTTCCATGCCTAGAACCTTCTTGTATCTCTTTCCTAAATTTTGACCCCTTTTTAAATTTATACACTGAAACAATCCTTATGAATTTAGATAAGTTACTCCAATTTAATAATATAAAATACTTTTATGATTTTATAGTACTTTAATTAAAAAACAACTGAAACTCTCTTATACTCTTTGTGTATAAATTACACATGATAGAATCTTGACTATTAGCAACCTAGTTTTTAGTGAAAACACAGAAACAAAGTAATCTCAAACCCTTTTTCATTTACCAATTTATGAAAACACACAAAGTGTTTAAATTTAGGAAGTTTAGGAAGTCAAAAATACTTGATTTTATATTTAGCAGTTGATGTTTTAGCACTTCACCCTTGCAAATTAATCAGATATCCCCTCTAACAAACACATTTATGAGTAATCTCATTGATGTTAAATCCAATTTACTCATTTTTAACTGTAAAAACCAAGTGTAGTTAAGAGTACTAACTTTAAAGAAAAATCAAAGAAGCAATGGATATTACATTCAAGACATTTTATAGAGACCAAAACTCTGTTAATTGTCTGCCTAGAAAAACTCACATATTTACTCGTATATGTTTACCTAACTTAAATTGAGCTGTTCTCTTTTTAAATCACATGAACTGAAAGGTAATTGGATCCATTTTAAATTTTAATTTAGGAGTACTCATTTATCTATGCCAATTTTGATACCATGTACATGTTATATGGACATGAACACATATATATAGACACAACAATATGATACACAGGTGTATACATATACACTAAAATAGGAAACAAAGATCTTGCAAACAAAGAACTCCACAAGTAGAGGGCAATGCTACAGATTTTATTAAAACTGCTATTAGATTTAATCTGTTAGAAATTAAAATAGAGCCTATAAGATCTTTACATTATGACTTAAATATAGGGCAGGCCTGTAAAGTTGGAAATGCTAAGCATAAAGTCTGACAGCCATGGTAGACACGGAATTCAAAGGTTCAAGTGGCAACTTGTCCTCAGTGGCTATCAGATTTATTCCCAACATCACCATGTCTATGTCCTTCTTAGGATTTTGTATTTAAGAGCTTACTTTTGAAAAATTGGCCTTTAAACAAAGACAGAGTGTAAAACCTGTATAGTTAGAAAAAAATAAGACTGATCAGAAAAATACATTAATTTAGGCATGCAGGATCAAATGTGAATTCACCATAAAACCATGAGCTTAAAAATAGAATTAAAAAAAGAAAACAGGATTCCTAAACAATGATACAACCATAATTACTCTAGTAAAGGAAGATGCAGAATATCTTTATCAGATTAGAGTTCACTTTTTGGTTCAGATTACAGTCAGTACAGATATTCAAAGAATGTGAGAGTCCTGAAATCTTCAAGTAAATATTTTCAAGGTAAAGACTTGTATGTATGAGATCATTCCATTTTTCCTCCCTGTGCTATAGAGTTTAGGGAGGAACTTGTTAAAAAAATAAGGGTGGTAGAGTTGACAGCAGATAAGATAGCCAGCCATTTGGGTCCCAGAGTGGCTTGAATTTAAAGGTGACCACCTTTATTTCCTTTGGTCTCAAATTGGTTCTCTGCAAGCTTTCTAAGTCTTGTAAGCTCTGTAAGTCTCAACAATTTGCATTTCAAGTGAAAGCCATCATAGCCATCAGAGAAATAGAGATCTGGCAGAAGCTAAGTAAGGGAAGTTACTGTTTTGAGCAAAACCTAATGCACAGGGCATTTTAACCATTTTATTTTTATTTCCCCAACTAGTAATCAGACCAGATTGGATACAAAAAATTATGAGACATCACCTCTCATTACTTTTGAATATTCAAAAACAAACAACATAAAGAGAAAAGAAGTACTGAGGAATTGTTTCTTTGGCTAGGGGACATCTCCCTGATATTGGAGCCTTTGGCTCCAGGAACTTCTAGTGGTCAGCAGTTTCCCTCTCTCCTTCCATGCATGACCTTTGGATTTAATTGCTGCCTTACCAGTCTGGTCACAACCCGTGTGTTTTTTCATGGGTAGCCATGAAAAAAGATGCAAGCCTCCAGATTATCCACACTTGCCATTGACTTATAGTTCACTGCAAGAACATGGGACCCCTTTTTGAAATGAATCTTGAACTATCTGTGTTGAGCCTTTCATTAGTTAATGAACTTTTGGTGAGAGGAATTGGGCTTCACTTAGAATGGAGGATCCTAGCTGAGCTGAGTCTAATTACATTTTTTGTGCAATTTGGGTTTTTTAAACAAGGTCTGAGAAGCCCTTTGGCCTGCATATAGGAACTTTGGTATATTTTCTTCCTTTTAACAGAACAGGGTGAACTGTAGAATGGTATTAAAATTTACATTTCTTTCTGATGGCTATGATTCTCTACCAGATAGAAAGTTGTTATTGAGACCATGTTTGACAGCAGAAGAACACTAGGGGTTAACACTGGAAATAAAGAGTTTATATTTGCTGTGGGCCAAAGGAATCTTCAGAGGGCTATGGGTATAAATCTCCCTTTTTGCAGCCAAAGAAACTCACAGAGAGCACACAGGAGCACAAAAACAACAATGGGAATCCTTACAGATTTGTAAAGGCTCAATATTCGAACAAAGAGAACCCAGGCATTTCCTTAAGAACAACTCCATGTCTCTCTCTCAACCATAGATTCTGAACAGCTAGAGTCTGATCTGCAAGGGGAGGGGAGTGCTCAGGAGGAGCAAGTGCAAGAAAGTGCAGTATGGCTCATTCAGAGGTGCAAGTGTTACTTTCACTCAGTGCCACTTAATCAGCCAGTCATCACAGGACACCCCATAAGGGTGGCTGGAAGAGGAGTTGGGGAAGAAACCTTTAAGAATCAGCCGGGTGCCCCGACCAGAATTTCACATTTGTTCCAATTCTTTGTGGTCTCCAGGCATCCAAGTGCAGACTGGGATTAGAGACACTGTGTATTTACTCCAGATGCACTCTGAGCCTGGGTAGGATAGTGAGAAATGGCTTTGGCAGAAGCCAACATGGCTGACCTGCAATGCAGGTGATTAGGAGCCATCGAGGCTATGAATCCTGCCACCCAAGTCTTGTAGAACGGCGGCCTGCATTAATTGTATTTAATTAACCAATGGGTGCCCATTATTGTCCTCCAAAAAGAAAAAAGGAGTTAGAAAGATGCACTTTAGAAAGATGTGGGGTGCATGTGAAGGAGCTTACTTCGGGGATGATCCTGGCCAAGTCCCCATCTGAGGCCAGAGATGATACCAGTGTTCTGAGTCCCGTTCACCTGGTATTGAAGATTGAACCCCTAGAAACACCAAGGCAAGCACAAAATGCTTTATTTAGAGGATAGATGAGAGAAAGAAATAGACTCCTCCATAGAGGAGGGATCCAAACCTGGTGCCTGAGGGAGTTGAGGTGTCCTGCCCCTTTTATCCTTTCTTTTCTTGCTGCCTCCTCTTCGCATCTTGCCTACATGCCCAAATGGTGGGAAAGGAGCCTTTCAGGGGGGCTGCTCAGAACAGAACGAAGGGAGCCGCCCTAGAAATACTTCATTAACCACTCCCTATTGGGAAGAACAATTCCCTGGAGCAGGTGACCTTGGCAACTGGTTGGAGGAAGGGGAAGTGCTCTGGAGGTATTAGCATTTTATTTCCACTTGAATCTGCCCCATCTTCCCAACTCGATCATTCATTATCTAAGTGGACTATCTGTTCTTTTGCCACTCTCCCACTCAAAAACATAATGTTATTAGTCTACAAACAGGTATTTTGAAACAGAAAGGAAGCTCTGGTTTGAATACAATAGATTGTACCCAGAGATTCCCTGCCATCATCCTTTGGGACAACAGAAAATTATTTCTACCTGTTAGGGAACAGACAGATGAGGATGGTGGGAACATGAGGTTAACAGAATAATTCTGTAAAATGTGCTGACCCTCACATGTTTTTTTTTTTTTTTTTTTGTCAAAAAGCAATTTACCTGATGCCCTGCCTGGCCTAAGTGGACAGAATATGTCACATTCCTCAGCAAGGAAATAACCTTGATAAGAGGAACAAACTCTACTTTGAAGAGACAGACATTTGTGACCCTTTCCAGATTCTGGAAGATAAGGATAAATCCTTCTTACCATAAAACCTGTAAAAATCATTAAGAATACAATTAGAACCACTCCTGGGCCAAGGTGATATAGAGTTTTCAAGGCGGTGGAGACTTCAAAGTTTGATATCATGCTGCTGTTAGTCAAAAGTCAAGAGTGAACTTGGCAGGACTCTCTGGAGACTTCCTTGAGATCCCCAATAAAACTGGCGTGCAGGAGAAGCACATTGTCCCTCTCCTGTCTGAGAGGACCCACTCTCTCCCTTGAGAGAGGCTCCATTCCCTTTTCCTATCCTTTCAGTAAACTCATTCTTGTTACTCTGAGAAACATAGCTGAAATCTTTCTGGCTTGATTGCAAGAATCAGGGTTTGAAAGAAGGTCTTCACACTGCCTTACTCTCCCAGAAGACCCCAGCTCTGTAACAAATGCATTAATATATCATTGCAGAATGTATTTGAGAATCCTAAATTAGAGGAATTTAAAAATTGTAATTCATTGGAAAAACATGTTACTTCTAGTGGATTTATTAACTTGTTTGATTTTTTTTTCTGAAAGAAGATTTAGCAACATGTATAAAATCTTCAAATTTGTTTCTATTCTTTGACCCAATAATTCTAGACATCTAAATTAATAAATTGAATTATATATAAAGACCTATATAGAAGAGCAGACATTGCAATAAAAATAATAAAGATTAGACTTGATATTAATAAATAAAAACTATAAAATCAAGAGAAAATTTAAAAAAAAAACAGCATCTGACTTTCAATAATGGATTGTGTGGCAGAAGATAGGCTTGAACATTTTATAACTTAACCAGACCAAAAAGACATCCATAAAAATATTCTACCTGTAACAGTGGTCCACCTCATGCTTTGAATATAGTCTTTGCTCTGCTCTGAGGTTTATTTTAAAAGGAACATTTTTTTCCTCCCTTTTCCCACTCTCCTGGTCCCTAACCTGGGAGCAGGAAACTGTCTTACCCATTTTAGCCATCCTAGGCAAATTTATCTGTCTTTGAGCACACACCCACCACAGGAATCAATTAGGAGAAGGCCTCAAAAGAATGGTTGTCTCCCAAATTAACAAGTGAATCACACCCCCCCCCCCCCCCCC
>NW_026000093.1:16407088-16409022 GCF_001458135.2 Marmota marmota marmota
CAAGGGAACACTTGGATTAGATCACTTCTTTAAAAACCCTGTTCTGGTGAGGCAGAATCACAACCTTTTGAAGGGTGAGTCTTCTGTGCTTCTCCTTTGCTAGCAAAGTAATAAATCTTCTTTTTCTTTTTTCTCAAAGCTGTGTCCTTACTAAATTGGCATTGGGGATAAGAACTGAGCCTTTAGTAAAACAGCCCAAAACAGGAGAAAACATCTTCCTCTCAAATGCACAGTGAGTATTCTCCAGGATGAAGCAGGTGTTAGTCCACAAATCAAACAACAATAAATGAAGAAGCTTAACATCAAAACTATGCAAAGTATCATCGCTCAAAGTGGTATTTGTAAAGAAATTTGCAGCTGTAAATACTTACCTTAAATACATTAAGAAGTTTCTCAAATCTATAACCTAAATGTCTACCATAAGAAACTAAAAAGAAGATCAAACTAAACCCCAAGGTAGCAGAAGGAAGGAAGTAATAAAGATTAGAGTGAAAATAAACAAAAACAAACAGACAAAAAAAAATAGACTTCATGAAACCAAAAGTTGTTTCATTGAAATGATCAACAAATTGACAAAAGTTTATCTAGACAAAGACAAAAATGGAGAAGACTCACATAACTAAAACCAGGAATAAAAGAGGAGACATTATCACAGATCTTACAGAAATTAAAGAATAAAACCCAATGCTATTGTTAGAAATAATGAGGTTCCACAAGAAACCAAACATGTGCTAGAAAGTGGGTGGGTAAGGCAAAATTTTACTTCTGCTAGGAGGACTTGCTATTTGAATCTGTCTAACAAGTACACCTGGGCAAGCAGTCCCTCTGTTTATATATCTAACACACCTCTGTTCTTCACCCTGATTGGAGAACTCAGGGGTACAATCTCTGTGATTGGATAATTTTAGAATTAGGGTGGGCAAAAGGGAAGGGCTACTATAATTGATCCAATAAAGGCTGAATACAGTATTTTGAAAATGGACCACCATACTTTCTATTTCTCACCTATAAATAATTGCATGCTAACAAATGAGATATTCCGGAGGAAATGGACAAATTCCTAAAAAAAATATAAACTACCAAAGCTGAATCAAAAATAAATAATTGAGACTTATAGCAAGTAGAAAAATTGAATTATTAATAAAAAATTCCCACAAAGAAAAGCTTAGTCCAGATGACTTCACTTGTCAAATCTGTTAAACATTTAAAGAATTAATGCTAACTCAACACAAACCCTATTGAAAAATAAAATTGTAGAAAACTCTTCCCAACTCACTCTATGAGGCCAGTATTACCTTGACATGAAAACCAAAGACATCACAAAAAAACTTCAAACCAATATCACATAATGAATACAGATGCAAAAATTCCCAATAAAATATCAGCAAACCAAATCTAGCAAATTATAAAAAATATTCAATTATTGTAATTACCATATTAATAAAGGGCAAAATTCACATGGTCATAGATGTAATAGAAATAGATGTAGAAAAAGCATTTGACAAAGTCTCATTAACTAACTAACAATACTCATATTCAACATATTAGAAATAGAAAAAAAAAAACCTTTCTTAACCTATAAAAAGGCACTTACAGAAAACTGACAGGTAGCACTCTACTCAATAATTAAAAGACTGTGTTCTTTCTACCTAACATCAGGGATAAGACAAACGTATCCACTCTCACTATTTCTACTGAAATTGTATTAGAAAGGCTAGATAGGATAATTCAAGAAGAAAATAAAATAAAAGCATCCAGATTAAAAGGAAAAACTAAAACTATTTTTATTTTCAGATGACATTGAATTAGGAATTCGGGGATAAAGAAAGATGTTGAGTCTCAAAAGAGAAGCACTCATGAACCATTTGGAATGCAGAAAATGTTCATGAGTCTTTGAAATGCAAAAAAAAAAAAAAAAAAAAAAAAAAAACCCA
>NW_026000093.1:16412489-16415175 GCF_001458135.2 Marmota marmota marmota
AAAGATTAACATTAAACAGAGATGAGTGGGGGGAGAGAAAGGGAGAGAGAAGGGAAACTATGGAAATGGAAGGAGACCCTCATTGTTACACAAAATTACATATAAGAGTTTGTGAGGGGAAAGGGAAAAAAAAAAAAACAAGGGAGAGAATTAAACAACAGCAGATGGGGTAGAGAGGGAAGATGAGAGGGAAGGGGAGGGGGGATAGTAGGGGATAGGAAAGGTAGCAGAATACAACAGTCACTAATATGGTATTATGTAAAAATGTGGATGTGTAACCAATGTGATTCTGCAACTTGTATTTGGGGTAAAAAATGGGAGTTCATAACCCACTTGAATCAAATATATGGAAGATGATATGTCATGAGCTTTGTAATGTTTTGAACAACCAATAAAAAAAAAATAAATTCTGTCCAAGAGGGATTCCAGAAGGGACTGTATTCCCCCAGAAGTAGGCCATGTTATAGACTGAGTTGTGGCTATAATTTGTCATTACAAATTTAAAAAAAACAGGAGCAGAGGGAACAAGTTCAACTTTTGGAAATTCCTCATCTACATCAGTGATTTCTCAACCAGGGATGATTTGCACTCCTGAGGACATTTTGCAATGTCTGAGGATTTTTTTGTTTTGTTTTGTTTTCACAACTGGGGCTGGGATGATGTGACAGTTGCATAGTAAACAGAGGCCAGATATGCTACTAAATATCCTATAGTGCATAGGACAATAATCCAGCTTCAAAGGTCAAGAGCGTAAGGTTGAGAAACCCTGAACTGTGACATAGAGAAAAGGAAGGAGTCAGTATTAAACATCTGTCAGAAAAGGGACTGTGGTATTCTTGCATAACTCTGCAAATGTACTAAAATTGTACACTTTAAATAGATGAGTTATAATATAGTGAATTATATCCCAATAAAGCTGTTATAAAACAATGGTCAACATAGAAATAAATTTACAGTAGAAAAAAAAATTTTAACATATGTAACCAATATGTTGGAAAGTAGCACTCATGAAAGTTATGTCCCAATATGAATTTATAATCTGAAGTAAATCCTTTCTCTCTCCCTCTTAGGTAATAAAATCTTATGATCACTTAATTTAACAAATACCTTCAAATAAGAAATTAAAATATTTCCCTAAATATTCTTCCCAGGGATGTAACTATGTGGTAGAACACTTGCCTAGCATGCTTGAGACCCTGGGTTCTAGCCCAATCACAGCAAAAAATAAATAAATAAACAGATAAATAAATAAGAAAGAGGAGGAGAAGGAGGAGGAGGAGAAAAAGAAATTAAAATATTTAGTAGTCTTATGTAATAATAAAAACCACAAATTTGATTTGGATTTTAATTTGTCCCCAATTAGAGTTTTCTGCAATTAAGAGGAATAAGCTGACAGTTTCACTCATCCAACATCATCCTCTGTATTATGGCCCTTTCAGGGTTTAAAGAGACCAGAGAAGAAGAGGAATATAAGATAAGGTAGATTAGAGAGCAGAAAAATGCTCAGTTAATTGCAATTGATGTAAATTTATGTTTAATATCTTGTAACTTCATGCTTTATATTTTGAGGAGCTACAAGGATGTTTTCTAAGGTGGGATGGGACATTTTGTATTCAAATTAGCAATGTATGAGAATTCTACTTTTTTCTACATCCTTGCCAACACTTGCTATTATCTAGCTTCTTAAATTATATCCATTCTACTATATGTGAAGCGATATCTGATTATGGTTTTGATTCTCATTTCCTTGATGTTGAGTATATTTCAATGTGCTTATTAGAAACTGTTATCTCTTTTGAAAAAATGTCTGTTCTTAGCCTTTACCCACTTTTAAATTGAGTTATTTCTCTTTTTATTATTAAGTTGTAAGAATTCTTTATGCATTCTAGATGTGAGTCCCCAATGCAATAGATGACTTGTAAATATTTTCTCCCATTTTCTGTCTTTTCACTTTCTTGCTTGGTATCATATGAAACATCAAAGTTTTGAATTTTGATGAAATCCAGTTTATTTATTTATTTTTTTGACTGTCATTTGTGCTTTTCGTATCATGTCTAAGAAAGCTTTGCCTAACCTAAAGTGTTAAAGTTTTACTTTTTTATTTTTTTTATTGGTTGTTCAAAACATTACAAAGCTCATGATATATCATCTTTCATACATTTGACTCAATTGGGTTATGAACTCCCATTTTTACCCCAAATACAAATTGCAGAATCACATCAGTTACACACTCATGTTGTTACATAATGCCATATTAGTGACTGTTGTATTCTGCTACCTTTCCTATCCCCTACTATCCCCCCTCCCCTCCCCTCCCATCTTCCCTCTCTACCTCATCTGCTGTTGTTCAATTCTCTCCCTTGTTTCCCCCCACTTTCCCCTCACAATTTTGTGTAACATTGAGGGTCTCCTACCATTTCCATATGCTTTCCCTTCTCTCTCCCTTTCTCTCTCCCCACTCGTCTTTGTTTAATGTTAATCTTTTCCTCATGCTCTTCCTCCCTGTTCTGTTCTTAGTTGCTCTCTTTATATCAAAGAAGATATTTGGCATTTGTTTTTTAAGGATGGGCTTGCTTCGCTTAGCATAATCTGCTCTAATGCCATCCATTTCCCTGCAAATTCCATGATTTTGTCATTTTTTATTGCTGCGTAATACTCCATTGTGTATAAATGCCACATTTTTTTT
>NW_026000093.1:16418696-16422605 GCF_001458135.2 Marmota marmota marmota
GGGGAGCCGTTTGCCGGGTGGGCGGGGCCGTTCGCAGTGGGGGCGGGGCCGTTAGCAGAGCTGGGAGGGCACAGGCCGTCTGCCGGGCGGGGACCCTTCTCGAAGCGCAGGGCCGCTGGGGGCCGCCTGCAGAGCCCGGAGGGCGGGGGCCCCCGTTTGCCGGGTGGGCGGGGCCGTTTGCAGAGCCAGGCGGGCAGGGCAGTTTTGCCAGCACCATTTGTTGAATAGGCTATCTTTTTTCCAGTGAATGTTTTTGGCACCTTTGTACGACATAACTGTATTTAAGTGGGTTTGTTTCTGTGTCCTCTATTCTGTACCACTGATCTATAAGTCTATGTTGATGCCAATACTATGCCATTTTTGTTACTATACCTCTGTAATACAGTTTAAGGTCTGATATTGTGAAGCCTCCTGCTTTACTTTTATTTCTAAGAATTGCTTTAGCTATTCTGGGTCTCTTATTTTTCCAAATAAATTTTATGATTGCTTTTTCTATTTTTATGAAGGATGTCATTGGGATTTTAATAGGAATTGCATTAAATATGTATAACACTTTGGTTAGTATGGCCATTTTGACAATATTAATTTTGCCTATCCAGGAGCATGGAGATCTTTTCATTTTCTGAGGTTTTCTTCAATTTCTTTTTTTAGTGTTCTGTAGTTTTCATTGTAGAGAACTTTCACCTCTTTTGTTAGATTGATTCCCAGGTATTTTATTTTTATTTTTTTGAGGCTATTATGAATGGGGTAGTTTTCCTAATTTCTCTTTCAGTGGATTCATCACTGATATTAGGAATGTGTTTGATTTATGGGTGTTGATTTTATATCCTGCTAAGTTTGCTGACTTCATTTATTAGTTCTAGAAGTTTTCTGGTGGAATATCTTGGATATTCTAGATATAGAATCATGTCATCAGCAAATAGTGATAGTTTGAGTTCTTCTTTACCTATTGTATCCCTTTATTTTCTTTCTTTTGTCTAATTGCTCTGGTTAGAGTTTCAAGGATGATGTTGAATAGAAGTGGTGAAAGAGGACATCCTTGTCTTGTTCCAGTTTTTAGCAGGAATGCTTTCAATGTGTCTCCATTTAGAATGATGCTGGCCTTGGGTTTAGCATAGATAGCTTTTACAATGTTGAGGTGTGTTCCTACTATGCCTACTTTTTCTAGTGTTTTGAACATGAATGTGTGTTATATTCTGTCAAATGCTTTTTCTTCATCTATGAGATGATTACATGATTCTTGTTTATAAGTCTATTAATATGTAAATTATGTTTATTGATTTCCATATGTTGAACCAATCCTGCATCCCTGGGATGAACCCCACTTGATCGTGGTGCACTATCTTTTTGATATGTTTTTGTATACAATTTGTCAGAATTTTATTGAGAATTTTTGCATCTATATTTATCAGGGATATCCGTCTGAAGTTTTCTTTCCTTGATGTGTCTTTGGTTTTGATAGTGATATTAGCCTCATAGAATGAGTTTGGAAGGGTTCCCTTCTTTTCTGTTTCATGGCCTACTTTGAGGAATATTGGTGTTAATTCTTCTTTGAGAGTCTTGTAGAACTTGGCTGAGAATACATCTGGTCCTGGGCTTTTCTTTGTTGGTAGGCTTTTGTTGGCGTTTTTTTAATTTCATTACTTCAAACTGATCTGTTTAAATCGTGTATGACCTCCTCATTCAGTTTGGATAGGTCATATGTCTCTAGACATTTGTTGATGTCTTCAATATTTTCTATTTTATTTGAGTATCATCATTGTATTTTTATTTATTTTTTTTTATTCTCAGCCCTTCCAATACCTGTGCAAGCAATAATCTTATTAATTTTCCTTTCTTGGAAATGTCTAGAGCTATGTCTGATTTCCTGATTGACTGCTGAAATCAATCACATAATCACATATGCTTGTTCCATTAGTCAGAATTCCAATGGAACATGTCTCACCCAATTGCAAGAGGATGTAAACTGGGTCCAGCTACAATTACAGAAGCAAATAACAGATATGAATGGGACATTTAGTTTTCTTCAGACTGCCCAATGAGGCACAGTAAGTTGCGAAACTAGCAATTAGGAGATCAAGAAAGCAAGACAAAAAAAAAAAAAAAAAAGACATATGACCTTAAAGAAAATACAGGAATATATAACCAAAAACCTAAAATAAGCTGATTTTTAAATTGGGCACTGATACACTTGTATTAAATTATCACTTGATGTCCTATAAATATAAACAGTCATTATGTCAATTAAAACCAAAATGAAATTTTAAAAATAAGTAAATTGAACATTGAGTGTGGCTCTAAGTTTTCTGGAAGTTAAAGTATATAAAGAAACATATTGCTATTTTTAAAAGTGTGTTGGATAGTTTACAGTTTGTTCTATAATAAAAGAGCATTTATTCCACTGATCACTGTATGGTAAATATTGGTTTTTCTATTTTTATTTATTTATTTATTTTATGTTAGATTCTGTAAACAAGTCAGGATGGCGCCTGGCAAATGTTAGAGTCTGTAAACAAGTTTGGATGGCGCCTGGCATTTTGCCAGAGGGAGTGGTTTGTGAAGTAACGCCATCGAGCCATTAAGTGTGGAGATTCCTTATTGGTTGACTGCTGTATGGAGTTTATGTTAATTAGATAAGCTGTGTAGAATGTATAAATACCCCTCCTGTCCTACAATAAACGGCTCCCACTCCTGCTGTATCAATCTACACAAGTTGCTCGTCACCCCCCGGTTATTTTGCTGCAGCCGGGCTGCGGCAGATGGTGGCCAATTACGGGCAGCCCCGGGACACTCGGGGGTAAGTGACGGAAAAAAAAAAAGCTGCCCACCCATAGATAGGACGGGAGCAAATCTGCTCGTTCCTAAACAGACAGGGCGAGAGAGAGAATGACCATTTTGAGAAAATGGAGAAGATTGATACAGTATGTTTGTGTCCTTTTTTGTCTCCGTGTATTGTATTGTCTTTGTGATGAAAATATGGAAGGGGTGAGAAGTAAATTACTAAGGGAAGGAGGCACCCCAGTGGAACCAAGAATAGTTACGGCATGTGTTGATAGAAGCCCAGGAACTCTAGTCAGAAAGGAAAAGAAAGTTCAAAAGAAGAAGGATTATCAGGAAAAAAGTTGCAGCAAAAGGCTATTACTGAATAATTTTCGTTACTGGTGGGTGTGTGAATTGGCGCGGCAGCTGCCACGTGCGCAAGCCGGTCTGGCACAGCAAGGACTTTCCAAGCAGCGGCAGCTGGCTCTTCCCTGCCCCCCTGCCTGGGGAGCAGGATGCCACTGCGAGAGCTTAAATCCAAACCTGACCTGGAGGCACAGTCTCGGGGGCTCTTGCTCCCTGTGCCTGGAAGCAGTTTGAGTCCAGGACTCTCCCCAGGGCCATCTGGGGCTGCCCGGGACACTGCAGGCGGAAGACGCCTGTGTCCCTGAAGTTTGATCATTTCCAAGGCCAGTAACTACAATGGTTCTCCCACACCTGGAAGCTAATGAGTAATGAGTGCCATTAAGGCCTATTTCAAATGTAAAAAAAACAAACCTTGAGATAATGTACTAAATTGTTCAGAAGGTTGTTTTCTTAGTGCCTGCTGGAATACTACAGAATTTTCTTTAGCCATCCGGAGTTCCTGCCTTCGCCCCAGTGCCGGTGAAGACGAAGGTGGAAGAATTTCCAGTGTTGCTGAGAACCGGACGAGACTTTGGAGCAAGCTAGCTGCCTGCAGAACTTACCTGGACTGTGATTTACCTGGACTGTGAGTTAATCTATTGAGACACTGCTTTACCTGGACTGAGACAACAAACTGTAATCTACAACAAATTGTAACTCCATGTATCTTTGCAAATGGTGTCATTGCTGGTATAATTTTTCCAAGGGCTTCTTGCATGGAGCCATCAATTGGCTTGGTATTGT
>NW_026000093.1:16422985-16447365 GCF_001458135.2 Marmota marmota marmota
CCCCCCCCCGTTATTTTGCTGCAGCCGGACTGCGGCAGATTCTACAGTGCTGGTGTTTGAGCACGAGGATGCTATACCACAGAGTTACAACCCCATCCCTTTATAAAATTTTTTATCTTAAGACAGGCTTTGTCTTAAGGTAAATTGCCAAGGCTGGCCTGGAATTTGGAATCTTCCTTACTCCCGAGTTGCTGGGATTACAGGTGTGGAACATTTCTCCATGTGGCAAATATTAGAATAATCTCCACAAATAATATTCTGAAATTATGATTATACATATGTTCATAAACCTCTTTTCTCTTCAGTTCTAAACATTTCTATTTCTACTTTAGATAAAGTATCAATTGTTTAGAAACAAATTTGCATTCTTCCATTATTTTCTAAAGTTCAAAGCATGTAGTGCAGTGTTTACAGCTAGAATAAAATATTCAAAACTTGAATGCCTGATATTGTTTACTTTTTTTTTCAAGAATAATATTGGTTAATAGCAGTGCCTGGAATTTTCAAATTACTGCTATTTCTTTAACTTCAACATTTTTTAAATTTTAAAGTTGGGTAACGTGATTTATTTTTTAATTTTTTTAAAATATTTATTTTTTTAGGTGTAGATGGACACAACACAATGCCTTTATTTTTATGTGGTGCTGAGGATGGAACCCGGGTCCTGCCTGTGCTAGGCGAGCGCTCTACCGCTGAGCCACAATTCCAGCCCGGATAATGTGATTTACATATAGCAAAAAGTAATTTGATATGCTATTACAATAGGCACTTGATACATTTGCAGAAAGAAAGAAATAGTTGAATCCAAAAATACTACATCTGCGATTACCAATTATATGCTCAAAAACTTATCATATATATGCAATTTCCCATATCTCTAGATTTCCCTTGTTTGTAGATACAGATTACGTCATATTGTCTTATTACCTGAATGTCTAATACCTGGAAAAATTCCTTCTGACCCTGAAGAATTCCCTAGAGGCCCCAGGTGCATATCACCCACACTCACTCATTACATCATATACCGCCTCAAACCAGATGACCTCTGTTGGCCTTAATCACTCCACCTCTGCATCCGCCCCCATAAAGATGGAGCATTCTGCTTGTTTTACATGGCCATGGTTCTACCCTACTGTGAATGCCATGCCCTAGTCACTTTTCCTGGACCTGGAGCCAGGAGGATGCCTCCTCTCTCATTTGTCACAGTCAGTTGGGAATCCCACAACAGAGATTTCAGGCCTTAATTTCAAGTTTACCACCTTTTCAATTAACATCCTTGTATGTTTGGCATCTTTTCACTATTATTGGCATAATTGGCATTATTATTTGGTACCCGGTATTGAACCCAGGGTGCTACACCCTGCACTACATCTCCAGCCCTTTTTAATTTTTATTTTGAGACAGTGTCTTACTAAGTTGTTTAGGGCCTCACTTAGTTGCTGAAGCTGGCCCTGAACTTGAACTTCTACCTCAGCCTTCTGAGTTTCTGGGATTACAGGCATGTGTCACTGTACTCAGCCAGACCTTGGTATTCTCGTCCAATTATTTTCTCAGGCTAAATCTCTGGGTCAAATTGTAAACACTTTGTCACTGCACTTAATCACACATTGCCAAACATTTGGACAGGTTGTGCCAATTCATCTTCCACCTCTCCTGCTGTGCATTAAAGTATTGGTATCCTAATGCTCATATCAACAATCATGTTGAGGGCTGGGGTTGTGGCTCAGCAGTGGAGTGCTCACCTAGCATGTGTGAGGTCCTGGGTTCCATCCTCAGCACCACCATAAAAACAAATAAAATAAAGGTATTGTGTCCAACTATAACTAAAGAATAAATTTTTAAAAATCATGTTGATCTTTATTTTAACCAATTGTAATCTGATTATTAAAAATAGCATTTCATTGTTTTATATATTTGGTTATAGTTTATATAATTTTCTTGAAGATGTATGAATATAGTTACACAGAAATGCACTTTTGGAAACTTTCAAATCATGAAAACACCAATTTTGTGAAGTATAAACTTAAGTGAATACTATTTTGAAGGATTTGAACCTGGCTAAAAGGATGAAAGTTAATTTGCATAAGTGATCCTCAGAACTAACTCAAAGGGCAAGGCTAAGTAAACACATACCAGAGTTGGTCTTTGGATATTTACAACACTGGGTAGTGTACTAAAGGCCACCATTGAGTAAACAACAGACAGAGAGCTCCTTCTCTCTAAAATCTTTGCACACAGACGCTCCTATTTCCAGAGTGTGACAACCAATAAATGATTTTTCTGTAATAGAAGAATTACATATTAACATTTATCTATAAAATATGGCAACTTAGCATTGTTCATAATCTTAATTTGGTGTTAAATAATAACCAGAGCACCGGAAATGACTTTCCTCATATAAAACATCTTTCTCAACTTTCTTTTCTTTTCTTTTTTTTTTTTTTTCAGTACTAGGGATTAAATCCAGGGCTTTCCATTCTGGGATGCATCCCCAGCCCTTTTTATTTTTAGTTTGAGTTAAGCTCTGTCTATGTTACCCAGGCTAGCTTTGAACTTGTGATCCTCCTGCCTTCTGAGCAGCTGGGGTTCCTGGCACAATTACACCTGCCTCAACTCACATTCTGCTGCTATTTCTCTGCTTGGTGGATGGGGGCCATTCAGAGGAATTTTCTTAGTGCTAATTCTACATAGATCTACAGCCTGTAGATCTAGCTACTTGTGTTTATTATCCACCCCCCCGCCAGCTCTTGCATGACAAAGGCCACTTTATATTTTCTAACCTATATAAGGTAGGTTAGAAAATATAAAATACTGTCATTTAAAACATTATAGGAAATAAAGAAAATTTTAGACTAATAGAATTTTCTAGAACTATAAAGCAGATGCCTAAGAAAATATCTAGTCCAGTTCCTTCCTTGTTTATACTAAAAATCTGCTGAAGTATGTATTAAAGGTAAAGATTTCCAGACATCTTCCCTGGAGATTCTGATTAATAGATCAAGATGAGGTTAGAAATCTTTGTCCTCAACAAAAATCCATATAAATTCTTCTAATGTTTGGTCAAGTTTTGAGATATTGTCTTTATTATAATTTTTTAAGTTGAAAAAACTATGCAAAACTCCTGTATAGTTTAGAAATCATCTGGGTTGCAGAATTTATTTCACACCTGAAGCTCAACTGTAACTGTAGAAATTCCATAATCAAACAACCACCAACAACCTTAAAAAAAATTAGCTAATTCTAATCATCAGGATTTACTAGTGCCCATATCCCTGAATTGATCTATTTAGAATATTTAACTTAAAACTTTTTTGAATTTTAAATAGAAGATCAACACAGGGATATGGACACTGATAGGCAGGATTTAATTTAATTTAAGGCTAAACTAAGAAATGAACAAAATCAGAAGTACAAATGAAGTTGATTTTAACCAAACTAAGCTGAATTTAATCAAACTAAGCTGATGAAACCAAACTATTCATAAAAATAGTTCTTTTAAACTTAATTAGAAAAGGATTTTTATCATATATATAGCTCTTAGGAATACATAAACAAGGGAAGTGCTGTATTTTTTATATTAAAACTGACATTTAATTAGGGAGTGAAATGCAAGTTACTGAATCAGAGAAGATATCTATAACACAAAAAAATGACAAAAGACTTGTATCAAAAAATTTGAAACTCTTGGAAATCAATATGAAATGACAATTTGACAGCAAAACAGGGAAGGGACTTTAATAGTGCCTTTAAAAGTGAGACAATCTTCAAATAATCAAAACATACGAAAAGTTACATGCATTGTCATTAGAGAAATGAAAATTGAAATCTCAAGGAGATTCTATAGTATACCCACTAAATTGGCTAAAAGTAAACAGGCTGACAATAGAAGATACCTATGGGGATACCAAACTCAGACACTGTTAGCCAGAGTAAAAACTGGTACAGTCACTTCGGAAAACTGTTTCCTATGATCCATTAAAGCTGAATTTTATGCATCCTCTAAATCTCTATGATTTCACTTCTAGATTTAAACCTAAGAGGAATGCAATTGTCTGTCAAAATATGTGGAAGCGCTGTATTTTATTGAGTCTAAGATGCATTTGTTTCACTTTATTTTTTTCCCTGCAGTACCCAGGGCCTTATGCATGCTAAGAAAGCATTCTTACCTCTGAGCTTCATTCCCAGTCCTTTCTAAAGTTTTTATTTTGAGATAAATTCTCCATAAGTTAACCAAGCTGGCCTTGAACTTATGATCCTCTTACCCTAGCCTCCCAAGTAGTTAGGTTTACAGATATGCTCCACAGCCTGACATGTTTCACATTATTGTATTGCTGAAATCAGGAATCAAGAGATACCTTATAATCAGAAGTACCTCAACATGGTATCATAGTTAAATTGGCAGAGTACTAACCTTCAGAACATGTATAAAATATGTCCTAAGTTTGATCCCCACTGCAAACAAAATAAAACAAAAAACTTAAACTTCTTCACTCTCAGATACCCTCTATTTTATATCACCCTTTAATTCAGTCATCCATGCTCATGTTTCCCACACAATTAGCACTCCCTAGGGCATTGAAAGGCAGCATTTGTTGAGTCCGAAAAAGGAACACATTGGATGCAGACTTTAAGCCAGCTTTGCAATTAAGTAGAACCATCTTATTTTGACAATAGGAATACTGATAAATATATGTGATTCAGCAATTCCCCCAGTTGTCCTCCTTGACCTTTTTGTTTATACCCATAATTTTGGGGGTCACAGGGCTGAAAAGATTACATTAATTGAAATTTTATGGAAAACAGTTTGTCAGATTCTCAAAACATTAAACATAGAAACTACTAAATGACACCGGAAGACTATTCATAGGTCTGTGTCCAGTAAAAGTGAAAGTGGGAACTCAAAAAGATAACTAAACATCAATGATTATAGCAGCTTCATTTATATTAGCCAAAATTGGAAGCTGATACCAAAATCAGGCAGAGACACATCAAGGAAAAAATTTTTAGACCAATATCCCTGATGAACATTGATGCAAAATTTCTAATAAAATTCTGGCAAATCATATAGAAAAAAATATTGCACCCTGATCAAGTGGGGTTCATTCTAGTGATACAAAGTTGGTTCAACATACAGAATTCAATAAATATAATTTATTACATCAATAGACTTAAAGATAAGAATCATATGATTATATCAATTGATGCAGAGAAAGCATTTGACAAATACATCACCCTTTTATGTTCAAAACACTAGAAAAACTAGGTATAGTAGGAACATACCTCAGCATTGTAAAAGCTATCTATACCAAACTCAAGGCCAACATCATTCTAAAAAGAAAAACATATTGGAAACATTCCCTCTAAAAACTGGAACAAAATAAGGAAATCCTCTTTCACCACTTCTATTCAACATAGTCCTTGACACTCTAACCAGAGCAATTAGACAGACAAAAGAAATTAAAGGGATATGAATAGGAAAAGAACTTAAACTATCATTATTTGCTGATAACATGATTCTATACTTAGAGGATCCAAAAAACTCCACCAGAAAACTTCTAGAATTAATAAATGAATTCAGCAAAGTAGCAGGATATAAAATCAATACACATAAATCAAATGTATTTCTATATATCACTGATGAATCCTCTGAAAGATAAATTAGAAAAACTATCCCATTCACAATAGCCTCTAAATAAATAAATAAATAAAATACTTGAGAATCAACTTAACAAAAGAGGTGAAAGACCTCTACAATGAAAACTACAACATCCTAAAGAAAGAAATTGAAGATGACCTTAGATGACAGAAAGATCTCCCATGCTCTTGGATAGACAAAATTAATATTATCAAAATGACCATACTACCCAAAGTACTATGCAGATTCAATGTGATTTCAATTAAAATCCCAAGGTCATTCCCTATAGAAATAGAAAAAGCAATCATTAAATTTATTTGGAAAAATAGGAGATCCAGAATAGCCAAAGCAATTCTTAGCAAGAAGAGTGAAGCAGGAGGCATCTCAATACTAGACCTTACGCTATATTACAAAGCTATAGTAACAAAAACAGCATGGTACTGGCACCAAAATAACATAGAACAATGATACATAACAGAAGATACAGAGACAAATGCACACAAATACAGTTATCTCATACTAGATAAGGGACCCAAAAATATACATTGGAGAAAAGATAATCTGTTCAACAAATGGTGCTGGGAGAACTGGAAATCCATATGCATCAAAATGAAACTAAATCCCTATCTCTCACCATGCACAAAACTCAACTCAAAGTAGATTAAGGGTCTAGGAATTAGACCAGAGAACTTACCTGCACCTAATAGAGGAAAAAGTAGTCCTAAATCTTCATCTCGTCAGATTAGGTCCTGACTTCCTTAACAAGACTCCTAAAGCACAAGAAATAAAATCAATAATCAATAAATGGGATGGATTCAAACTAAAAAGCTTTTTTTCAGCAAAACAAGCAAACAATGAGGTAAAGAGAGATCCTATATTTTGGGAGCGAATTTTTGCCACACACACATCAGAGCACTAATCTCCAGGATACATAAAGAACTCAAAAACTTAACACCAAAAACCCAAACAACCCAATCAATAAATGGGCTAAGGAGCTGAATAGACACTTCTCAGAAGAAGATATACATTCAATCAATAAATATGTGAAAAATGTTCACCATCTCTAATAATTAGAGAATTGCAAATCAAAACTACTCGAA
This sequence comes from Marmota marmota marmota, assembly GCF_001458135.2. Taxonomy (NCBI): domain Eukaryota; kingdom Metazoa; phylum Chordata; class Mammalia; order Rodentia; family Sciuridae; genus Marmota; species Marmota marmota. Next base: position 16,429,721 of record NW_026000093.1, read on the forward strand.
GATTTCATTTCACACCAGTCAGAATGGCAGCTATTCAGAATACAAACAACAATAAGTGTTGGCGAGGAAAGGCACACTCATAAATTTCTGATGGGACTGCAAATTGGTGCAATCAATCTGAAAATCATTATGGAGATTCCTTAGAACACTTGGAATGGAACCACCATTTGACCCAGCTATCCTACTCCTTGGTCTGTACCTGAAGGACTTAAAATCAGCATACTATAGTGACGCAGCCATACCAGCTCAATTCACAATAGCTAAACTGTGGAAGCAATCTAGATGCCCTTCAATAGATGAATGGATAAAGAAACTGTAGTATATATGCACAATGGAATATTACTCAGCATTACAAGAGAATAAAATTATGGCATTTTCAGGTAAATGGATGGACTTGAAGAATATCATGATAAGCGAAGTAAGCCAATCCTACAAAACCAAAGCCTGAATGTTCTTTCTGATAAGTAGATGCTTATCCATAATGGGGGGGGCATGGGAAAAATGGATAAACTTTGGGCAAAGGGGAGGAAAAGAAGGGGAGAGCGTATGGGGGCAGGTAATATGGTGGAATGTGATGGATATTATTACCCTATGTACATGTATGACTGCACATATAGTGTGACGCTACATCATTTACAACCAAAAAAATAAAAAGTTGTGCTACAATTGTGTACAATGAATCAAAATGCATTCTGCTTTCATATATGACTAATTAAAATAAATGAATTAATTAAAAAACATGGAAACAAGCTAAATGTCCATAGACAGATGAATAGATAAACAAATGTGGTATATAAACAAAATGTGAGAGATGTACGTATAGAACACACACACACATATGTACACACACATTGAAATATTATTGAGTCATAAAAATGAGTCTAATTTGATATATTCTACAACATTTATGGACCTTCAAAACTATATTGGGTAAAGTAAGTCAGATACAGAAGGATAAATATTGCATTGTTCCATAAATACCTAGAACAGAAACATTTGAAAAGACAGAAAGTAGAATAGAGGTTCCTGAAGGCAGGGGGTAAAGGAAGAGGTGCATTGTGGGTTCATGGGTTTAGACACTATCACATGTGAACTGGGCCTGGTGAGTGCGATATAGTCATCAAACAAGGTTCTTTGGTAAGATGCTGCACAGCAGAGGCTAGATGACGTTATATCAGGTGCAGCTACATCAATGACATTCAAGTCTGGAACATGGTGAGAGATTCCTGCTGAAGTGAGAGATAAGTGGATGCTCTGGCTATTTCCCACCACAATAAAAATGACAACATTTGAATGATTCTTTGGATATTGGAGGCAAGATATTACAGATGAGTGTCTCTAATCTGAAAATTCAAAACCTGAAATGATCCAGAAATCTGAAACTTTTGAATGCTGACATTATTTCCACAAGTAGAAATCTCACACCTGACCGCATGTGATGAGACAGTCAAAATGTGGATACACTAAAAATATAAGATAAAATTACCTTTGAGCTATGTGTATGTGTTTGTGTATGAAACATAACTTAATGTTTCAACTTGGGTTCCCATCCCCAAGGATTCATTATGTATATGAAATATGGATTTCATTTTGCATATGAAAATACTATCATTCAGATGTGGTTGGAGTATCCCCTAAGAGTCCACTGTAATTAAAGCCCGAGTTCACAGGGTGACACTATTGGGAAGTGGTGGAACCTTAGGGAGATGGGGCCTAGTGGAGAGTACTTGGTTTGCTGGGTTGTGAGGTGGTTCTTTTGTAACCATATGAGGTTTCATAAGAGGATTATTATAAAATGAACAAGTCTGGCCTCATCCATCCTTACTTCCTCTCTGTTCCTGTTGGAGATATCACCACTTGTTCCTGCATGCATTCCTGCTCTGATATGCCAACCTCACCAAAAGCCAAACAAATGGGGCCTGCCTGATCTTGGACTTTGGTGCTCCCAAATCATGAGCTACAGAAGACTTTTTCTCCTTATAAGTTAACTGTCTCAGGCATTTTGTTGTAGTAATGAAAAACTGAATAATACACTAACTGTACAAAAATATGAAATCTGAAACACTTCTTGTCCCAAGCATTTTGGATAAGGAACACTCAACCTATACCACATTTGAGCATGCTGCTCTAACTCATTTATCATCAAGCTCTCAGGTGGCCAGTGTTAATGGGACATGAAGTAAGAGAGGGTTAGCAGAAGGTCCAGGCTGCAGCACCAACTGCATTGCCATCTGGCCTTGTGATCTACCTGAGGTACTGGATTTGTCTATGGTATTGAGACAATCACAGTGTAGACCCCTAAGTATTTTCATTGAGGTCATACATGCCCTATTCTGCACACAATACTCCATTCAAACATCAGCTCCTCACTTGCTATTGGGACCTGGTGGAGATTAACTGCCTGATCATGAGACACCAAAGTAACTATGAAACCTGAACTGCCCATTATGAACTGTGTATTTTTTGATATACTGAAACATAAAATTGTATGCGCAGCTGCATGCTATTTTTTAAAGTAAAGTGTCTCTACAAATCCAGGCTCTGGCAGACCAGGAAACAGATAAATTTCATATGTAGGTTGCTTAAAATCCCATAGTATCCATGTCTACTGCTTTGCTACCTCTTCTAAAACACAATAGTAGCCTTATGAAGACCCCCTTTAACTAGTTAATAGAGGAAAGAAGAAATGTGGCCCAGTTTAGGAGCAGGCCTACACTGTGATGATACCAACTATATGAGGAAAACTGCTACATTATAGCTCCAATCAGGGTTATCCCTCACAGTGATAAAGGGAAATCTTCCCTGTGGACAAAATTCAGGTGGCACGTCTGATAGTCTGCTTCATGAGGGAGGAGAGAAGGCCTGAGATACAAATCTCTTCTGATTGTGGGCAGTGGCTAATGGTTTGCCAGATAAACAACTTGGAAAGAAGAGTACTGGAGAACTGGCAATCTGGCAGATGGGTGGAAATGTATGTGTATGTACCTCTTGAGATGGGGACAGACTGGGAATATAAATCTACTTTGTTGAAAAGGATTTATGGTAGAAAGGTAAAGACAAAGGGACATGGAAGGCCTCACTGCAGAGGGGCATCTTAGGAACCAAGCAGATAAAATGACTGATTCAGTGGCTAATTCTCTTCTTCTCTCTCCAAGCATCCTATCGCCTGCTCAATGGGTCCAATTACAAAGTCTCCATGGTGACAGAAAGGCAGTCTACACAGGGACTTGGAAACATGGATTTCCCATCACTAAGTCTGATCTGGCTATCTCCTAATTTGCCATTTGTGTAAGCCAACCTTGAGCCCTAATATGGCCCCTTTCCCTGGAGAGACAATTGAGCCACTGGTCCATTGGTTACACTGAGAATTTTCCATCAGGAAGGGATAGTAATACTCCTTCGTGGAAAAGTTACCTTTTTCAGAGATAGGTCTGATTTTCTTGCCCAAATGGCTTCAGAAATACAAGTACATGTTGGCTTACAGATACCTTAGAATTTGCCTCTGACTGTAGAATTTGTCTTATAGTATAAGAAGTGTCGCAAAGGGCTCATACCAACAGAATCCACTGGTGTTGAAACCTTTTCTCCAAAATAGAATCAGTTGAGGGATCTAGAACCAAAAACTGACAAAGAATCAACCTAAAATTCAGTTACAGTGCCACCTAAGAAACAATGTACTGCAAGACTGGTGACCTTTGCTGGAGGATACCTTAAAAATATGGCCAATGCATGGTGCATCAACACTATTGCCATAAAGCAAGGCTACAGGAAATAAGGGTCAGCTATAATCTCAGTCCCTCTGAATATTACATCTAGTAAACTGCTTAAGAAATGTTTTGCTGCAGGGTGCAGTGGTGCACACCTGTAATCCTAATGACCTGGGAGGCTGAGGTAGAAAGATTGGAAGTTCAAAGTAAGCCCCAGCAACTTAGTGAGGCCCTAAGCAACTTAGTGATACCCTGCCTCAAAATAAAACATAAAAGGACTGGGAATGTGGCTCAGTGGTTAAAAGTCCCTGGTTCAATCCCCAACCAGTACCAAAAAAAAAAAAAAAAAAAAAAAAGAAGAAAGAAAGAATGCTTTGCTTACCATATCCAAAATACCTAATGCTGAAAAAAAGAATGTTTCACTAGAAGACACAATTATTATTCAATAAAATAGAAAAGGAGCCTATCCCCAAAGCCATGTGGCTTCCCTTTTCTCTAGGTAAACCATCAGAAAAGGAGAGTCATGGTACTAGCCAAAGTGATTATTGTAAATGACTAATGGGAAATTAGGTTTCTGTTACACAACAGGGACAAGAGGGACTATGTTTGCAACCTAGGGAGTTCACCCAGGAGCCCTTTGATCTGTGGTAGTAATCAATGAAAAACTTCATCAACCAGTGTCATCAAGAACCTGGAATCTGGAAATGAATGTAGAAATGAATATTTGGGTCACTCTGTCTCACTAGTAGAGAATAAAGGGTTCATGGAATAGTTAGTGGATGAAGGTAGCTTTGAATATCAATTTAGATCATATGAACAGTGAAATCATTACCTAACACAAAAATCATATTGCTAAACAAGGAATCACACAGTGTTTATTGGTCATATCTCTGTGATTAGTTGAGATTGCCTCATTGGCTCTGCTGATTTGGGCTGGGCTCACTCACACGACTGAGGATTAGCTAACTCTTGGCTGATCTGGAAGATCTTCAGGTAAGCTGATGGGGCATGTAGTTCTGCTGCAGGTATCACTTTTCCTTCAAATGGGTTAGAATTGGCACATTCTCATGGTGACGGCAGAAATGCAAATGGGCAGATGAACACACAGGAGGCCTTTGGAGATCTATGCTTGGAACTGGTGATGTCGAATAGAAGGAATCAGAAATAGGTAGAAAGGAGACATAAAGGAAGGACAAGGAAATAAGATTTTAACTCAGAAGTTCTGCATAATTCCAGGCCTGTCACTCCTTAAACAGTCTCTCTTCTAGGCCTATCACTCCCAAATTTATGGGAAATCTGTAAATCCACCTGTGCACTGCTAACTAATCCCTGATAAGTAGATTTAGTAAAGAGAGAGACAATATTTTCAGAAACTAAAAATTTATGGGATTTTCCGATACTATCTGCTGATCTAATAATGAAGACACTGAGGACACTGAGATTGACCAGATTATCCTATACCATCTTGAGAACACTAAAATGATACCTTTCCATACTTACCACTCACCAAGTTTCCTTTAAAAGAAGAACAGGGAACCCGGAAAATGCATCTCTCACTCTTGACATGGCCCACATTCTCCTTTGAATATGTATTCCTTACTTTACTCCCAAAAGCATCTCTTGAGATCACCCACATTTTCCCCTTGAATGTGTTATATCTTTCCTAAATAAACTTCTATGTCTCTTACTGGCATATGCTGAAATTCTTTTCCAGCATGTAAGTCAAGAATCCTGTTGGTCCTGAGCTGAGTTCCCCCTCCTTTCTGGGAACTCCTCAGATCCATATTGGAGATACCTCTTCTCCCATGATACAGGTATATTAGTGTTGCTGCTCATTTAGGTTGAGAAGCCCAGATACATGGGTTAAAGATAAGGACATCACATCTTTCATGAGAAATATTGAAAAATTATATAGTAAGAGACATAGATACAGAATGGAATGGAAATTATGGGCCATAGTTGAAGAGTTTTTCCCTTAAAATGTTAGGTCTCAATGGATTCTATAATGGGTTCTTCTTTTGCTCTTTCAGATGAGGGGCAATATCAGTTCCCATTGTAGTTGACTCCAACTCTAGCATACCTTGCCTACCCTTGTTGGTTTCTCTGTCTCCATCTGTTAAATAGTTCCCTTCTGGGGCTGGGGTTATGGCTCAGAGCTAGAGCGCTCGCCTAACATGTGTGAGGCATTGGGTTTGATCCTTAGCACCATATAAAAATAAAATAAAGATATTGTGTCCACCTATAACTAAAAAAAAAAAAAAACTAGTTTCCTTTTGTAAACTCTAGTCAACTATCTGAGACTCATCTGTTTCCTGCTGGGACCCTAATACAGTCTTGAATATTGTGAATGAAGAAAGTAAGATATGAATATTCATATTATGTTATATTTTATATAAAAATAAGGAAGAATATAACTAGATATATATACTATTGACCTTGAAAAGTGGGGTTAGAGGAGCTGAACTAAACGTAGTAAAAAAAAATCTGTCTATAAATTTTGACTCTCTGAAAACCTAACTGCTAATAGCTTTCTGTTGATGATAGTATCAAAAATTAACTAATACATATTTTATGTGAAAAGATGTGCAAGAAACAAGAGATCACTTTTTACTATAATATACAATTTACTGAGAGAAAAAGTGCTCACATGGAAATGATTGGCAGCACACAGCATTTTAAGCAGACATTTGCAATATTTATGCTCACCTTAGCTGCAATAGGAGGTGGTTACAAAGCTATTACTGTAGAACAATATACACTATAGCTAATTATATGCATTTATGATGTAATAATGCATCTTTATATTTGTTTATATTTCTCTTAACTGGCTCCATGTACAGTCCATGTTTGTGTCTTTAAGCTTTGGTAAATGTTAACCTTTCACAATAGAGTTGTGTATAGCTATAGCAGCAAATGATAAAACTGACTATTATATACTCATATTTTATGCACCTAATTTTTCAATTTTCTGGTCTATGTGATGCATCTGTGAGGTTTTTCAAATTGTAATCCAAATAAAATAAAATCTAGCTATAAGTGGAAGGGCATAGTTCAAGCTCATATTTTTCAAGGGTCAACAGTATTTATTTTCATTTTCAAAAAGAGAAAACAGAAGCATTAATGAACACTAAACAATAGTGAAGAAAGAAAAAAAAAATTCAATATCTGAAGGGGACAGATATTGAAACCAGATTTGGAGATGAAACCAGATATTCACCAAAAACTCATGTATGAGACAATGCAAGAAAATTTAGAGGTGAAATTATTGGGTTCTGAAAGCCTTAACCTAATAAATGCACTACTCCCCTGATAGGGGTTAACTGAGAGATGACTGCAGGCAGATATGCTGTGGTTGGAGGAGGTGGGTCATTGGGGTGTGCCTTTGTATATATATTTTGCCCATGGTGAGGCCATCTCCCCTCACCTCACTTCCTGATGCCATGTTTCCAGTTGCTTTTCTCCACCACCCACTTCTGCCCTGACATTTTGCCTCACATTGGCTCTGGAGAATGGAATCAGCCGTCTGTGAACGGAGACCTCTGAAATCATGAGGGCCAAATAAACGTTCCCTTCTCTAAAATTGTTCTTGTCAGGTCTTTTGGTCACAGCAGAGAAAAAGCTGCTGAAACACTGTAAATCACAGCCTTCTACAGCCAAGAAAACCAGTTGGAGTGCTGGCAGCTACTCAAAGCAGGGAACTGCCTGCCAGTGTGGGGTCCACAGGTCAGAGGGCAAAGCCGGGTTCTCCTGTCTTCAACTGCAGTGGTGTGTTGCAGCTCTCAGTGACAGGCTATCCCCCCAGTATTGCAGCAGACCCCAGCAGCTTGCTGTTATATTTCTTTCTAGTTTCTTGTGAATTCAAAGAGTAAAATCCATGGACAATGAAGAAAGAGTATAAAAGAGTAGGATTTATTCCAAGAAGGAAAAAAGAAGAAGCAATGCTTCCGATGAGCAAGAGGGGGCCTAATAGCAGATTTTCCATTTAGGTTTGCTGGTCTAGGGATTAATATAGTTACCAGGTAGAGTCATGAGTCAAAATCCATGGTAAACAGGTATCGGAAAAGCTTAAGGCTATTAGTTTAGCTCATGTTCTTCTGATTGTGCTCTTTTTAGCAACTTTCCTATAGTTTCTGTTCAGGTTAACCCCAACTTTCATTTTCCTGGAAAAAGGGTACTTTTTCTGTCTTTCTGGGACAAAGGGTTTGTTGGAATGCTTGGAATGTTTCTACAGGTTAATTGTATGGAGTAGCCTTTACATTAAAAAAAAAAAAGAAAAAAAGAAAGAAAAAACCTTTTTGGAGGGCCCTTTACTCCAATATCTGTACCATCTATCTTATTCAAATGAAAATACAACTCTATATCTTTTTTTTTAAACTCTGAAATCAGTTAATGTTTTATATCATATACTTAAAAATTAAAACAAAATTTCCTTAAAAAGACAAGGGAAACAATAAACTTATGTATTAAATTGTACCAACTGAGCTATATCTCCAGCCCTAAAAAATTTTAAAGATGGGGTTTTGGGGTAAAAATGGGAGTTCATAACCCACTTGAATCTAATGTATGAAATATGATATGTCAAGAGTTTTGTAATGTTTTGAACAACCAATAAAGAAAAAAAAAAGATGGGGGTTTTACTATGTTGTCCAGACAAGTCTTCACTACCTGAGTTCCAGCGATAGTTCCACCTCAGCCTCTTGAGTAGCTGGAACTATAGGCTCATAGCATCATACCCTGAATTTAAATTTTGAATATATATCCTTGATAAGATATTTTTGAATTTCTAATCTTCATTTTCATTAATTTTATTTTGACTGTGCATGTGAGGTGTTCAGAGACAAAGTTTTTATCACACACCTTACAGTAAGTGAAAAGTGGGTTAACACCTTTGAATTTACTTGTTCTGGACCCCAGGGTGATTTAATGGGAGTTAAAGGAAAATGTTCCTACATGAGTGGCAAAATATGCCCAGTGGAGAGGGATTGAGGAAAAATTATTTTTCTCCGTTTATAAAGGGAAAGAGTCAGCTGTCTCCCTTTCCCACTAAAAGGGTCTCTTTACTTACCTCCATGCCTTTGGTCTATAAATAAAATCTCTTCAGGAGACAGATGTCTACTTCTTTTTGGTTCTCAGCTTTTACTGTCTAGAGATTTCTTATAGTTCACAGACTTCATTCTTCCTTGAGATGTAAATTCCTACAAGAATATCCATCCTAGTCATTTTGGCACCAGCGAGACTTAACCTAAGGACTAAGCTGTAACCACATGGCTCTCTCCAGGAGATGAGAATAGTTCTACTATTCTCTCAGGTGAGAGCCAATATAGTGTTTTAGTCAGCTTTTTTATAGAGGAGAAAAAGTTTATTTGACACAATTTCAGAGGTCTCAGTCCATAAATGGCTAGCTCCATTGCTCTGGGCCCGAGGTAAGAACATCATATGGAGGGATGTGGTGGACATGGTCATCAGGAAGCAGACAGAAACTCTGCTTACCAGGGACCAAATATATATCCCTGTGACCCTCCCCCAGCCACATCTTACCTGCCTACAGATACCACCGAGTTAATCCATCCAAGCAGATTAACACACCGATGAGGTTAAGGCTCTCATAACCCAATCATTTCACCTCTAAATTTTCTTGAATTGTCTCACACATGAACTTTTTGGGGATACCTCATATCTGAACCATAACAACTAAATATAGGCTACAACGAATTCTCAGGATCTGTGAAGATGTTTCTTGGGGACTGAAACTCTTCTTTATAGTAACACTGGACAAATCCAGAAAAATTTTACCTACATATATTCTAAGAAAAAAAATGCCACAAAAAAATCTCTAATAGCATTCAGTAATCTTATTTTTAGTGGATTACTAGAAATATATCTAAGTTGCAGGATTAAAGCAAATGAGTAATTGTATCACTATTACAAGGCAATATGATTGTCAGTATAATATTACAAAGATAAAAATATAAAACCCAAAGTTAGAAAAACACAACAATCTTAAGGTTTGATTTAGAAAAAACTGTATGAACGCATGGCATATTTTTCCCTTTAATAATTCTAATTCTTTCCACTAAAAAATCTAGAAATTGTGACAATTCAATGGAAATAAGCAAGAAATGGAGCTTTCTTGTGTCTCCTTCAAGACACTATCTACAGCAAAAATTCTTTTGTGACTGTCTTTTGTAATCAACTTCATGTTTGGGTGATACATCTGCATTGTTACATGAGCATTTAGTTTGTTAATTCTCTTTAAATGTAATATTCTACTGTATGAATATACTGATTATAACAGACAGATATGAATGTGGGGACATGAGGTTAAGAGGATAATTCTATAAACTGGACCTACCGTGCTGACCCTCACGTCCTTCTTTTAAAAAGCAATGTACCTGTGGCCATGCCTGACAGGATATGTTGCATTCGTTAGCAAATAATTTGTTATCTGTAGGAGAAATGCATACCAAAAGACTCTTCCTGACTGATAAGAAGAACACACTACCCTGAAGGGTGATTTTTGTAACCTTTATACAAACCCACATTCCCAGGACTCAAGGAGACAGGATAATTAAAAGCAAAGCCAACAACCATAAAATCTGTAAAAATAAGTTGGGGTGTGGGGCTGGGGTTGTGGCTTAGCGGTAGAGCACTCACCTAGCACCTGCGAGGACCCTGGTTCGATCCTCGGCACCACATAAAAATAAATAAATAAAAAACAAAGGTACTGTGTACAACTAAAAGAAATAAATATTAAAAAAAAATAAGTTCCAACCAGAACTGGTCAGCATAGGCCAAAATGACCCAGAATTGCCTTGGATCCCTAAAATGTCATTATAATATTAAAATCTCCCCTTCATGGGATAATCCCATGAGCATGGGGACTTGAACATCTGAAGCAATCCTGCAAGTCAGGAGAGGTGGATCTAAGTAGGACTATCCTGAAAACTTCCCTGGAACCCTTTATAAACCTGGAATGCAGGTGGTGCATCCAATCCTCTCCTCTCTGATCTCTCCCCTCTTTCCCTTGAGTGTCTCCCCTTTGCCCTTTCCCTATTCCTTCTAATAAACATGCCTGACACTCTGAGCAACTCATCTGAAATCTTTCTGGCATGATTGTAAGAACTGGTGAGCAAGGAGATCTATGGTGGCTTAGGCTCCTCAGATGGCCTTACTCTGTCACAATACCACAATTTATCTCTTTTACTATTTATGGACCCTTTTTCTCATTCCAATTGGAATACTACAAATAGAGCTCCTATTCTCTCTGCATGTCTTTTGTTGAATCTGTGATATATGTATAAGAGTAGGTCGATGGATGAACACGGGTAGGGGGATGGTGAATGAACAGGACGCACTGCATCTTGAATGATGAAGATCACTTCACCCTGGGTGATGGCAAACCCTGCTCATTATCCTAATCCTTCAAAGTCAGCTACTACCATCTTAAATCTAAATAAATCAGGTATAACCAGCTTAAAGGACTTACCAACTTTGGGACATTTGCAAAGAACTGAGGCACTGTCCTTTGGGTGATCCTGGGTCCATTACAAAATCATTTACATTGTGGTTTTAACCCCCCTGATCACCTTGTAGGGTTCTCTTAGGGACTGACGAGAAATTTTCCAACATGGTAAAAAATCAGTGCAGATGGACTAAGCCATTCTGGGAAACTGCAGTAACTGCCCCAAATACATAATACATGAGGAGGGAGGTTTCCAAGACCAAATATAAAAACCCACCACATGGAAAATTCCAGACTGCTTTTTCTCTCGGACTGGCCAACTCCATGTTCCCTGAAGTGTACTTTCACTTCCTAAATAAGTCCTTTACAAAGCTTTTTATATCTATGTCTCCCAACTAAGATCTTTCTTAGGAGAAGACAAGAATTGAGGAAGCTATCACCTGATAACATATATAGTGCATTTTTCTTCAACAGATGGAACATATGTTATATGTATGATCACATGTACATATATGTAGGAGCGAATATTTTCAACACTAGTAAATATTGCCAACTAGCTAATGAAAACAATCAAACATTCATCTTACATTTTCAGTTAAAACTGGATTTCACATTAACAAAATAGTTGGTAAAAGAAAGTTCTTATATTGAGAAAGATTCTAATAAATGAGAAAATAAGAGTCAGAAAATGACCATTTTGCAACCCCTATCAACAAAATGGACATACCTTTGGGTAAAGGGCAAAAGAAAACTTTAAAATGCATGGATCATGGTAAAGATGCCTAGGCCAAACCATCTTATTAGCATACTAACATGGTGGGTGAACAAAGGTAGCACATACCTCCTCCTGTGACTCAAAATGAGTCACATCATGAAACACTCTTGTTAGAGTAATTGAACTTAATAAAACCACTAGATCTAACTACTGCTTACCAGAAATACAGGGAAAGAGGAATCTTTAATGATACCAAGAAAAAGCAATCAGATGAACTCAGAATATGGTAAATCCAAAGGAAAATTGACTTGGTTACTCCAAAGAATTAGTAGCATAAAAAATTGAGGGGGGGGGACTTTTCTTCACATTTAAGCATAGCAAAAAATCCAGTGAATGGACTGAAGAATATGGAAGATGACAATCCCCAATACAGTGTGACCCAGGAAGAGGGAGGGAGGAAGAAGGCAAACCACTGATCCTTCCCCAATAAATCCTTTTCCAGTGACAATGAAGCCACACATTAATCCTGTCCAAGTGACAATACAATGATCCCAAAGGAGAAAGATAAGCACTAAGTGTTGAATTCTGGACCCTCCATCCTTTCCCAGTAATAATGAGTTTCAAAATTTTTACAACCTTTTCCTGACTGCCCAAACTGGCACATCTTGCCAAAGTCTCCAATGATTAAGTCATCCCACATTGTAACCTATAGAAGCACAGACTGCTCCTATAACCCAGAGCCATTTTCTACTGAGAAAGTGAGCCCCTCCAATGCCTGACCAGTTGACTCCACTATTGGATAAAAGGGGTTGCTGATCTGTGAGGTCTGCTCCTGTTTTCAGTTATTTTTGCACTTTAGGTGGTTCTTACTTCTTAAACAATTTAAGAGATTTTTTTTAGACAATTAGAGTTATATCAATATAACCTGGGTATTAGAAAACTTACATTTTTCTAAAGTTTAGAAAAGGGTTTTTTAGTGATAATCCTCATTGTTTACCAAAACAATTAAAAATGCATTTTTGTTGTATTTACCAGAAAAATTATAAGCTCTATGCTATTTCTTTAAAATATTTCAACTTATTAAAAAAGTAGTCTCATGAAAATTGAAGGGAGGCCAGCACAGTAGAAAAGGAAATCAAGGGGAGGGAAAGAGGAAGTTCTGGTGAAAAAATTGATCAAATAATATTCTATTATATGCATGTATTATGCCTGTATGAATGTGTAACAACAAATCCTGCTTTTACATATAACTGTAGTGCACTAATAAAGTTTTAGAAGAAAAAACAAAAAAGTAGGAGAGAGAAATGAGATTGGCAAAATTGCATTCCTTGCTGAAGCAGGCTGTACACTGGTATTTGTTATTATTCTTTCTACCTATGTTGAACATTTTCATGATAAATATATTTTTTAAAACTTTAAAAATAAGGTTTCCCAAGGGATATAGGGTAAAATTTGTGTTTCAGTGCAAAATTATGCATTATGTAGATACTAGATGACACTTCTGGGGTTATTGGATTGTGATTCTAATCAAGTTATTTCACAACTCTACAAATTGTAGATAACTGGTGGCAAGGGGGCAAATAATTCCTGTTTAAGAACATGCAAATTCTGTCCTGCTTGGGCAGATCTTCCTCTCTCACTGGGGAAGCAGTTCATTTTGTTTCCATTGGCACATTTATTTCAACATTCTTTGCTCCATATAAATGTGTACTTTTAAAAATTTATTCTTTGAAGTTGGCATAACACCTGCCTGGTTTCCTCCTTATGAATGGAACAAAATCTTTAACACATGTTCATAATTTTACTATTTTTTGAAAATGTTATCTTTTATAAATAAATAAATATTTATTTATGTCTTTTCTAGGAATCTGAAAGCAAATAAATTGATTGTTATAAATTATTATGTGTGGATGAATAATTAATCATTAAATAATTTTAGAGACACTTGTAAGCTAGTTGTAAATATTTTGAACTAATTTTTCCTTACATTTTTGCTTTTATTTCTTGATAAAATTTTGGATGGTTAATCTTGGTTGTTGGTTTGACTGAACTGCCTCAAAAACTGGTGAAGTACACTTTTGAGTGTGTCTGTAAGGGGTATTTCCAGAGATGATTGGCATGTGGGATAATGAACTTAAACCTGAATGTGGGTAGCACTCTCCAATAGTCTAGAGGCTCAGATGGAACAAAAAATGGAAGAGGATAAATCTCATGCAAGCTTGATTCTTCTTGAGTGGATATGTTTTTCGCTGCTGCTATCAACTTCAGACATAAAATTACCAATTCTTCAGCCTTTGAACTCAGACTCACACCAGTGATTCTCCAGGAAGCTTCATGGCATTTAACTTTGGACTGGGGCAACATCATTTGTCCCTCTTTTTCTGTGGCTTCTGTTTTGTGGAGTGAGCATCTTCCAGTTTCCTTAGCTCTGCAGACCATAGATGGCCATTGTGGGACCATCCAGCCTCTGTCTGGGTAGACCAGTCTAATAAACTGCCTCTATTTTTTTTTTTAAAGAGAGAGTGTGTGTGTGTGTGTGTGAGAGAGAGAGAGAGAGAGAGGGAGAGAGAGAGAGAGAGAATTTTTTAATATTTATTTTTTAGTTTTCGGCAGACACAACATCTTTGTATGTGGTGCTGAGGATCGAACCCGGGCCGCAAGCACGCCAAGCGAGCATGCTACCGCTTGAACCACATCCCCAGCCCCATAAACTGCCTCTTATATGTACATTCCATTGGTTCTATTCTTCTAGAGAACCCTGACTAATACCATTAGTTCCAGAAACTCCTTTGGAATTGTTTATTTTCTTTTTGTGTGTGTGTGTGATACTAGCTATCGAACCCAGGGGCACTCTATTACTGAATTACACCGCAGCCCTTTTTTATTTTTATTTTGCGACACAATCTCACTAAGTTGTCCATTCTGGCCTTGAACTTGGGATACTCCCACCATTGGAATTATAGGTGTAGGCCTCTACACCTACCCTTTGAAATCTTTATACCAGTGGCCTATATGTGTTTTCACTAAGTGTGAGTCCTCACAGTGTATAACATGAACATAACAAATTTCAAAACACTTCAAAACAGAACTAGAGTAGCATCTTTTGAAAATTCAAGAATTCAAGTTTTTTTTTTATAGATTTAAGAAACATTGTCAAAAGACAGCACATCTTCATCATTTACCAGAAGTAATCAAGTTTAAATGTAAAAGTGCCACTTTGTATGTCTACGCCACCATTTCTCCATTTTTTTCCCTTAATGATGTACTCTTTTTTTTTTTTTTACAAGTGGACTACCTGCCAACATTGAAATTACTTCACATTCTAATTATAAGTCTCTACTATTTCCACTGCCATTTTTTTGTGTGGTATTTAGGAGTCACCTGTCACAACCATCTGGACTCAAGTTGGCTCTAGTTTTAACAAGTTTAATGACAATCAATTGATATTTTTGTGCATAAATAACAACTTTGGACTCCACATTCACATTATGGTACACTTTTTAAAAAGGATACTTAATTAGATAATGCCTTGGTATATCTTACTGAAATTTCTACCTAAATTTCCAGAAGAAGATGCTATTACTAAAAACAAGTTAGAGGTTGTTTTTGGAAAAAAACAAACAACTTTTTCTTTAAGAGAAGGAATCATGCTATATGAACTCTCTCAGTATTACTTTTAAACACTTAAAACTGCTTGAGAAGACTGGCTTCTCTTGTCTTGTTAATCATTCAGAGTTCCAAATGGTACTTTTCTTCCTGCCTCCCCTTCTCTTTCACCTAGCAAATACTCCCAATGCATCCACTAAGGCCAAGCTGCTAGGGAATCAGGTGGTTTTCCTCTGTGCTCCCACAGAGTGAGAATTCTTTCATACACTATTCACATTGACTTATCAACCTTTACTTTATTAACTTCCTCTCATTCCAAGTATAAACCAAAGCTTGGGATCCCCCTCTTCATTTATGCTAGCTTATTCACTGGCTTCTGATTACCTCCTTTACTGATATTCCATCTCCTCCCTCAAAATCCAAGACAAAGCCTGTAGCCCTTCAATCCCAGATACCCTCCTTCTCTCAGTTGTTTGATAACTGAAGACACTTAATTTCCTGCTTCAGTTGGTTTCTGTTCTGCATGTATTGCCATCTTTATACCATCTTTACTGACTTATCTTCTTTATTGTCTCCCACTCCCCCACAAGAACAAAAACTCCCCAAGGCAAGAGTTTTGTCTGTTTTGTTCACAGGAGTGTCACCAGCACCCACAGTGGGCCTAGGTCTGTCTTTTTTTTCTTTTTCTTTTTTAAATACCTTTATTTATTTGTTTGTTTGTTTGTTTGTTTATATGTGGGGCTGAGGATTGAATCCAGGGCCTCACACACTAGGCTCAGCTGTAGAGCACTAGGCGAGTGCTCTACAGCTGAGCCACAAATACAGCCCCCAGCCTAGGTTTTTCTTTAGTGAATGAAACGTCAGCTTCCATCACCATCCTCTGAACTCCTCAAAGGCAAGGATTTGATTTTGTTTTTGCAAATCTAGCATTTTCCTGTCCATACTGTACATTCAAAAAGAATTGGGGCTTGTAAGCTTTCTGTCGAAGGAACTGCAACAGACACTAGTATGGCAATATGTAAATCAATGGATGTGTAACTGATGTAATTCTGCAATCTGTATATGGGGTAAAAATGGGAGTTCATAACCTACTTGAATCAAAGTGTGAAATATGATATATCAAGAAATTTGTAATGTTTTGAACAACCAACAATAAAAAATTTAAAAAAAAAAAAGAATTGGGGCTGAGGCTGTAGCCCCAGTGACAGAGCACTTCCCTAGCATGCATGAGGAACTGGGTTCCATCCTCAGCACCACATAAAAATAAACAAATAAAATAAAGGCATTCTGTCCATCTAAAACTACCAAAAAAAAAAAAAAAAAAAAGACTTAGTTTTATGAATACCCTATTGGGAAGACAGGCCAATTCCTGGGTAGTTTTAAGCAGGCAGAAATCAAGAACAGGCCTGTTAAAAACAGCTGGTCAGATTTCTGCCTCAGTTCCAGGCCTCCTGCTCCCTACCTAAGATCCCATAGATTCTATCATATTAGGCCACTGGACACACTAGTACAACTGCAGACGTACTTGCAGGTGAGTGGTTGTGGAGTTTAACAGAATAGGTTTATGGCGTTAAAAAAAAAATCTCCCCATTTGCTAGGCATTTATTTGTATATGACACTAGCAGGGCCAGGTGCCAAGAATTCAGAAGGGTTTCCCTGGACTGGGAGGGAAGAAAGGGGAGGAGCCTGTTATGGAGGCTTTGTGGAACTGCATTTTTGAAACAATGTTGTAATACAGTTTCAGGCGCCATATGGAAAGACTAGGACTCAGGAGCGGCAGGGCCCTTAAGTCGGTTGTTCTAAGACTCTTTCCAGCTGCAAGATTCCAGGGAGGAAGGAATGAAAAAGAGGGAGGGAGGAGAACAAAAGGTCCTCTGACAGTTGATTTTTTAAACCTTCCAAGTAACTTTTGGACAGCTTGACTTTGAACACACCAGTGATTTCCCTCAGGAGGAAGGGCTCGAATTACTACTTCAAACTACTAAAGACCTGTTGAGCCCGCACGGGATCACTACTGGGATTCCTTTAAGAGGCAGCTCTCACCCTCCCGCGGGCCTGGTGGCAAGGCCGGAGGAGGGTTGTGCGCGGGTGGGTGTGCGCTGGACAGCGGCCAACAGAGGAGGGGCTGAGGGTGGCGCGGGGCCGGCGCTTTTCC
>NW_026000093.1:16447375-16470589 GCF_001458135.2 Marmota marmota marmota
GTTCGCCCCGCTGCCGCTCACCGATTCCTTTCTACTTCGATTCCTGCGCGCCCGGGATTTTGACCTAGACCTGGCCTGGCGGGTAAGTGCTGCGCTGCGCCTGGCCAGCCGGGCAGGGCGTCTGTGACTTCACCTGGATCCCTGCGGACACTCAGGCTGCCGACAGGACCCACAGGATCCTAACGCACCAAGCGTGGGCGCTCCCAGCGAGTGTAGATCTTCGAAGAAATCGGGCGCAGGTCCTTCCAGTTCTTTTGGAGTTAGTGCAAAGGGGGAAACTTAAAACATGTTGGAGCCCTCGGGGGTAATGTCTCCAGAGCCCGTAAAGTTTTGGGGGAAACTTTATGCCTTCCTCTCCCCGGGAGAAATCCTGTGATAGGAAAGTAGAAGCAGGTATCTCAGAATTGTCACATCTGAGCAGAAAAACTACGTGTGGCGAGGAAAATGATATTGCCAGTAAAATTGAAGATCCGAAGCCATACCCTAGCAAACTAGTATTATTAATAGTAATATTTAAATGTCAAGACAGTAAAGCAGCCCGGTATATTTTTGAACCCAGGGGAACGACGGGGCGGTTCTTTTATGTTTCCAAGTGTGTTACACCAGTTTGAGAGAAAGGGTGGTGAAAAGACCGAAATCAGAGATGCGACCTTGAATTTGTTACTTGGGGTTCATTGTCCTTTATCTGTTAAATAACGGTGAGAACCCTTATCTTGTTGATTGATTGTGAGGATTGAACATTAATCAGTTAAACGGTTAGAACAGGATGTGCCCAGTACAGTGCCAGGCACATGGTAAGCACTAAGGAATTGGATGGGATCTAGCCCATTTTCTGAGTGCCTTGCTCAATGTCGTTCTGCACATTGGGAACAGGGAAGTCAGTCCTAGAACAGAATTTAAATGTGCCTCATTGAGGTTGTTTTTTTTTTTTCTTTCCCTTGTTTTAAGTAAAAATTTTTTATTGAAAAAAGTAAATAGTGAAAATACTGCAGATAATACAAAATAGCAAAAAGTGCAAAACAAGTTTTTAAAAGTAACTTTCTGAAGGAAAAAATTTCTTTACCCTCAATACCCAGGGACCATGTCTGTCATTTGTCTGTTTACCTTTTCAGCCATGGCCTATATTCACATAAGCAGGTGCATGCGTGTTCTGCCTTTCTTACCTGACTTATCAAGGGAGTCGTCTCATATGACCATGTACACATACATCTTGCTTATTTTGGAGCTGCTGTTATGCCATAGAATGGGTATATTACATATTAACTAGTCCTCTGCTTTCGGATGGGATTTTACCAACTGATGCCAATGCTGCCTTGCACGCTCTTCAGTCTTTCAGTGATTCTCTTTTTTGGACTCTTAACTGTTTGCCTAGAGTACACAAGATGCAATAAGCAAGGTTTCTGTGGTTTCTTCCATCATCAATGGTGCATCTGGTATATCTTCATGCTTCCTCTGGTGCATAAATAGGGACACACCCTTATTGAATAAATTTAGGTGGGGAAATTGCTGGATGGAATAAGAAGTACATTTTTTCAGTCTTGAGGAATATCACAAATGGCTTTCCAGAGGGTTTGCACTAATTTTATCACTTTCATATTACATAGTGAGATTTTGTTTGTTTGTGGTATTGAGGGTTGAACCTAGGACCTCACACATAAAAGCAAGTGCCTTACCACTGAGCGATATTCCCATTCTGTCTTTTAAAAAACTTTATTTTGAGATAGGTCTTGCTGAATTATTGAGGCTGGCCTTGTATTAAAAGACTCTGGAGTACCTGACATTACAGGTGTGTACTTCCATGACTGGCTGAGAAATAGCTTGTCATGGTTATAACAGTATGCATGCACTTTGAGGGTAATTTTTTTCTGTGTGTGTGGTGCTGGGGATTGAACCCAGGGCCTTGTCATGCAAGGCAAGCACTCTACCAACTGAGCTATATCCCCAGCCCTGAGGGTAATCTTTAATATAGCTAACCTTTAAAAATTATTTTTTACTTTAATTGCCTATTTGCCATTTGTTCATTTTTATATCTTACTTATTCATATCTGTATATCAAAGTATCTGTGTATCAAAGAAAATCGTTCTTTGTCCTAGTTTGATGCTTGTCTTTTGACATTACTATGCTCTTTTCTTTCAGAAAGACTTTAATTTTTTTATTGTGATCAAATGTATTGATTGATTGTTTTTTGATTGCTCTTTGTTCTTGCTTTTGATGCTGGCAATTGAACCCAGGTAGGGCCTTGTGAATGCTGAGTACCTGAGAGCTACAACCTCAACCCCCACATTTGGGTTTTAGAAACTCTTCAATCCAGAATTTTCCCAAGAAATGATGGCTTCTCTTTTTTTTTTTTTATGTTGGCGTGGTTGATCTATTGAGATTTATTTTGCTGTTAGGACTAAAGTAAGAATACAGTTTTCTTTATTTTCATGAAGTTCAATGGTTATGCAAGTGTCCTGACATCCTGAGTAACAAGCTAATGTGTACTCAGCAGCAACTGAAAATGAAGATTTAATTTTAGTTCTTGTGAGGAGTGCAGTTTAAATGAGGTATTGAACATATATGTTTGGAGATAATGAATAATAAAATGGTGTGTTGGCTGATTTTTAGTTTTGCTGTTTTTTTAAGAAGTAATGTCTAAGTAGAAAAAGAAGTAAAATTTAACTTCATCCTCTGTGACTTAGATATTCTTCTGTCTTCCTCATTTCACTGAATGGTTTTTATTACACTGTGCCCTTGAAGAACTGGCTAGTAGGACTATGTCCGAATCCACTGGACACTAATCAAGTTTCTGTCTGTGACCTCTTTGTCTTAACTTTTCTGCCAACTGGAAAGGAAAGAGGAAAGAGTAAAAATGTGAAACTGGCTTTTAATTTTCCTTCACAGTGGCAGTTAACTTAACTCAAACTCCATATTCATAATATATAAGCCCTACAGTTTTTGTAGGAAGAAACCTTGAGAAGAGCACTGGTTATGATGAAATTTCTCATTATTCTAGCATTTGTATTTGAAGTTATAATGAATTAATAAGGTCTTGTAATCCTCATAGCTAACTAATATGCTTGTGAAATGCTGGGTACATTTTAAAGAAGCATTTGCATTATTTTTTCATGTTAGAAGAAATTGAGGTGTAAAAAGTAAGTAAATTGTCAAAAATCAATGTACTGATTAAGTGGAGCAGAGATTTGAAGTTGGGTAGAACTCAGGAGGGACTATGCTATCAGATATATGTACTAGCCTTTTTGGTTTAAAACAATGAAGAAGGGCTGGGATTGTGGCTCAGTGATAGAGTACTCGCCTAGCATGTGCGAGGTCCCGGGTTTGATCCTCAACACCACATAAAAATAAATAAAATAAAGATATTGTGTCCAACTACAACTAAAAAATAAATATTGAAAAATATTTTAAAAAACAATGAAAAAAAACTATCCCCAGCTCTCTGTCTTACAAATCCTTATGAATTTTACAATTGAATAGTCCAGTCCTGTCTTTTACAAGTGAATAGTCCAGTTCTATTTTTGATTTCTGTTGTTGTAGTTTGAGTAAAATTTATGCCCTCCAAAACTTGTATTGGAGTTTAAACCCCATTGTGAGGAACTTAATCAGAGTATGGTGTTTGGAGGTGAGGCCTTTGGGAAGTGATTGAGATTCTCTAAGATCATCAGGGGGGTCCCCACAACAGCATACTGATGGCTTAAAAGAAGTGCAGGACAGCCTGCTACTCCAAAGGCCTTGACAGGAGTATCTCAAATTAGAGGCCAACCTTGGCAACTTAGGCAGAACTTGTTGAAAATAAACTAAAAGAAGGATTGGGATGTAGCTTAGAAATCGAATGATCCTGGGAAAAGGAGGAAGAGGAAGAGGAGCAGGAGGAGGAGGAGAGAGGAGGGGAAACCAGTAGCAGCAGCAAGAGAGAGACCACAGTGCACACACTTGCTGTCTCTTGCCATCTGATGTCCTGTGCCACCTTGGGACTCTGTCAGCAAGAAGGTCATGAGAAAATATGGCTTCTAGGACCTTGGGTCAGAACTATGAGCCAATAAACCCCTTCTGTTTATCACTTTACCTAGTCTGTTATTGTTATTACCAACATAAAACTAAGACATGGAATTTTTAAAATCCTTTAGTTATCTTCATAGTTTACCCAAAGATTTTAAAACTTTCAAAATTCCATGGATTCTCCGTGCTAATTTCCCTCTAAATGTAATTTCTGTTTTGAAACTTACCAGATCACGTAATTTTCTTATCCATCTAATGGTCTTAGTTGCCAAGGTTGGCCTTGAACTCGGAATCCTCCTGTCTCAGCCTCTGGAGAGGCCAGGATCTCCCCACTCTGATAAAGCCATTAGTATTCAACCATGGAGGTTCCACTCTGATGACCTTAGTTAATCCAGTAACTTCCCAAAGTTATCTTTCAAGGTAGTTGTAGGAGGACTTGAAATTACTTCATTAGACCTTGTAAGAGTGGCACGAAGACCATTATTTTGTTTGAAAATACATGAAAAATATAAAAGGAATCTTTATGATAAAGTATAGTTAAAACATAACACTGTAAATATTTTTTTCACTTCTATTATTTTATTTATTTATTTTACAAAACATGCATGTTCCAATAATGAATATTCGTTTGCAGCCATATTTTTGTTACTGTGGACATAAGGTAGTTTGAGAACTGCTCAGTAATAGTTCATTTTTGGCATTTATGTAAAATATTTGCACTAATTGGACCAGTGAATTCATTTATCAGTAGAAGAGTAATAATCCAAGGTTTGGATTTCGATGTTCCACTTTGCAAAAGTTAAGTGTCAGAGGAATGAAAGTGATTTGTGCATCTTTACAGAACTTAGTTTTTCAAGTGTGTGGACATGATTTATTCATGCATTGATTCATTCTTTTGTTCAACACATATTTCTATCCCCTGGGAGCCAGCTATCTGCAGAGACCAATATGCTGACTATCCTGCCCCTATTACCTAAAAGGTCCCTTCTAACAAAGCCACAACTTTTATCATTCCTCAGGAAATAAAGGCTTTATTTCTATATAGCTACTAATATTCTGTTTCTAGCATTTTGCTTGAATCAGAATTAAAAGACCTGCTTATATGTCTGAGGAAACTCTCAAAAAGTAATGAGCATTGTAAATTGCTGTTGATACCTCTTCTAATGCTCCTGAGGACAGGAGGAGGAAGGGAAATTCATTTCCTAGAACAGAATGAGCATACCAGAACCTACAATGTGCCTGTTGTTCTTACGACTTTTGGAAAC
The DNA here is from genome assembly GCF_001458135.2 of Marmota marmota marmota. Lineage (NCBI taxonomy): Eukaryota > Metazoa > Chordata > Mammalia > Rodentia > Sciuridae > Marmota > Marmota marmota. The sequence goes on from NW_026000093.1 coordinate 16,452,638, forward strand.
TGATATTTAGGTCACCAATTATTTCTTGGTTGGCACACTGACTGACTTTTTCCCCCCTTACCTCTCTGTTTCATTTAGCTCTCAGCAATGTTCTCTCTTTTAAAGTTAAGAAGAGTTTATTAAATGTGGAGATGAAAAAGAGGGAGAGAGACACAGAGAGAGGGAGACAAGATCAGAGGAGGCAGGCCGGGTGATGCTGATGACTTTGCTCCTCCTCTCTGGCCCAGCCAGCCTCTCTCTCCCCCAGCCATTCCCAGCCAGGGACACTTTCCAGGGCTCACAATTTCTACCTCTACTTCCTGTATTATTTGTAGTTTCTCCTCCAGATCATTACTGCTTTTTGTGATTATGGTTACCATCTTTATTCTAATGCATTTCAAATATAAAATCTGTCTTTTCCTTTTTGCCTTAACTGTGATTCCACATTGCTAATAGGTGTCTTTAAACTGAAAATAAAATACTGTTATTTTAGAAAAATTGAGAAGGATGAAAATCATAAAGATGAAAATTAAAATATAATAATTTTTAAATATATCCTTTACTTTAGTATTCTTTACAGTGCATTTGTTGATTGGCCATCTCTGGTGTTTATTTTGGGGTGGCAGGTGGTGGGGTGGGAAGAATGTCGGATTCCTTAAAAACATGTTTTGCCAAGATTTTTTTAGCCAGGTGTACTGTTCCTTGGGCTCTCTTAATTCAGTTGATTGATCTCTATTCTTCTTCTTTTTTTTTTAATACTAACGGTGGTATTTCAGTTATCTTCTGCTGAGTAATAAAACATCCCAAAACTTCTTGCCTTAAAGCACAACTATTTATTTGTGTTCTCTAGTTTGGGCAGGGCTCAGTGGGGATGCCTCATCTCTGCTGAACATGACACCAGATGGGAACTTGGTTAAGCAAGCCTAACCAGGATGACCTCTCAACCTCCAGGGCTTCTCTCCATGTGAACTGTTTTCAGTCAACAATCTTACATGGTGTCTGAGTCTCAAAAACAAAACAACAACAAATTCAGAAGGTTCCAGGGTGTTTTAAGACCTGGTACAGTGTCATTTCCACCAATTTCTATTGGTCCAAGTAAAGTGTAAGGCCAACTCACACACAGGTGACGGGAATCAAATAGATCCCACTGCCTGCTAGAAGGAATGAATGTATATACCAGGAGGGGAAGACGTGTTGGTAGCTGACTTTAGACACTATCTACTCTAGGTGGCAACTGAAAATTACTAGACTGAAAATTATTTGATGAAAAACTCCTGTTACCTTAGACCCTTGATGATGGGAACTTGGGCTCTATAGATGGATGCTATCATGCTCAGCTAAAAGATACCCCAGATTAAAATCCAGATATACTGGATTTAATGGATGTCTAGGTTCATATAATGTCAAGGTTTTCCTACTGTTATCACAAAATGCTTACCAGGTGTACAATCTGTGGACAGTTTTAATTTTATTTTTCAGTTACTAAAAAACTATTATAAATGGAGAGCAGAATGTCCAGAACTAAGCGCAGATCTTCACCCTGGAAGTATCCTTGGACTTTTGAAGGCTGGCTACCATGGAGTTCTGAGATCCAGGGATCCCACTGGCAGCAAAGTTCTTATTTACAGAATTGGTGAGTCACACACAACTCTTCTTCCCCCCACCTTCCTTCTCCTCCTTCGCCTCCTCTCTCCTCATATTTTTCATTGATTGCTGAATAGAATGTTTTAGTGTCTATGTTTAAAAATTTAGGTTTCAATTTATGTTTTTAGGTTTCAGACCTAAGTCCCTTTAGGTCTTAATATTTACCAAATATAAGAAAATGTTGGCAGTTTTGAGAAAATTAACAGAATTTGGTGAAAATCCTACTTGTACTTTTCCAAACAGTCAACTGTATAAAATAAAAGAAAAATGGGAAGAGCAATAGTGGGAAAAAGTGAAAGTGCTCAAGATAAAGTGTTCAAAAAAATGTTTAGTAGGAAATAAAAAGAAAAAAAAGAATTCTGAACTATAAGATATAAGCCACATGTATTCACAGATTTTGTCTGATATGTTCATTGCTGTGTCTCAAGCACTGAGCATAGGGCCTGGTACCTGGAGAGCGCTCATTAAATATTTGTGGAATGAGTGAGTGAATGACCAGTTCAATAATGCCCAGGGCTGAGAAGCAAGGGACTCATTTCTCTGGATGGAGGAGGGTACAGTAGAGATCAAGAACCCCTGGGAATTGTTGCAGACACTTTATTCCATTAGCACCTTTTTATTTTCATGTTTTCTCTTTTTAATTACTAGGCATTCCTAGTTTTGTGAGTGGGTGCTTTATCCATTCAAGCTGCTACAACAAACTGTCATAGACTATGTGGATTAAAAAATAGCAAGTTATTTCTTACAGTTGTGAAGGCTAAGAAGTCTAAAAGGCATCAGCAGATTTGGTTTGGATGAGACCCTGTTTTCTGGTTCATAGACATTTTTTTCACTCTAACCTCTACATCAGGGGCAAAGGTCTCTCTTGGGCCTCTTTTCATAAGGGCACTAATTCCATTTTTGAAGTCTCTTACCCTCATGGCCTGATCGCTTCCCAAAGACTTCCCCACTAATATCATGACCTTGGGAGTTAGGATTTCAACATATAAATTCTTTGTGGGGGACATAGATATTCAGACTACAGCATTTGGTGACCTACAACTTCTGTTGCCTTTTTAGTTCTGTGTATGATTTTAAAAGCCGGGTGAAAGGGAACTCTATAGCTCAGTTGAAAGGACAAATAAAACCAACTTTTTGTGAACTGCATTTTATGAATTATCGTCTTATAGAAGTTTCATTCTTTTTTCTTTCTTTTTTGAGATGGGGTCTTTCTGGGCTCCCTGGACTAGCCTTGAACCCCAGGGGTTCAATCATCCCCCTGCCTCAGCCTGCCAGAGTAGCTGGGACTAGAGAGGTGTGCTATGATATCCAGCTAACTTTTAAATCTTTAAAGAATTAAACTTTATGTATTTGTATTTTCAGCCCGCTTAGAGATAAGATACTTGCCTATAATGAAAGCTTGGTATCTGGCAAAAGATATTATATTTAATTCTTGAAAGGGTATCAGATGATCTAATAGAATTATTCTGTTTTCTTTTTATTTATTTTTTGTCCCAGCTTGTTTGTCAAAAAAACAACAACAACAACAACAACAAAAAAAACACTGAGTTAATCGTTAAGCCATTATCTATAAAGCAGACATTAAAATGACCTTTCTGTTCTTTCATGTCTCCTCTAGTGCCAGAGGCTATTGAATGATTTGTCAGTCATAAGTTCCTTGAACTCCTCAGGGATAGGGTTGCCAGTGTTCGTGTTTTATTTAGCAAAGAAACCTACATATTATAAGAATATAGGGTGCCCAGTCATATTTGAATTTCAGATAAAGAATATTTTTGAAGTATGCATGGGGCATAGTTGTGCTAAATAATTATATCATATTTATCATAAATTCAGCTTTAACTGTGTGTTCTATATTTTATCTGGCAAATCTATTAAGAGTTCCCAGGAACATAAAACTGAAATTCATAGCAAGGTTTTGGGCTCTGCAGTGCCTGACTGAATTCATTCTCTCTCTCTGTCTCTGTCTCTGTCTCTCTGTCTCTCTCTCTCTCTCTCTCTCTCTCTTGTCCCTACCCCCTCTCTGTTTATGAGCCACCTGGGCAAAATAAAAAGTAAAAATGACATTTTGGTAGTGAGAAAGAAAACATGCTCTTTTGGTCATAAGTACTTCTTAAAGACTAGCCAGCACTATCTCATCAAACTTTCTATGATGATGAAATTATTTTATAGTAGCCACCAGCCACCTGTGGCTACTGAGCACTTGACATTGGCTCAGACTATTAAGTTAGTTGACTCAGAAATTTAGGTCATGAAAATATTTTGATCTGTAAACTTTACTTGGCTCATCACCCAGTGTCTGAAGGAGTTATATTTATTTTTCAAATGCTTACCACGAACCTGAGGGTTTTTAAAAGCAAGAGTAATCCCATTATACCCTCCCAAGACTCCTTCTGATTATCTTTTCTCTTTCTAGATCTTTAGGGCTTTTGTTGCTACTAGATGTTACCAATCAATACTTAAGTCTGTTAAGGTTCAGTCCTCTAAAAATATACAAAAAGTCCTCCTGTATCCCACCCTGCCCAGCCTCTGCCCCAGCCATCTTTCTTCCTAGCTCCCTCTTCTATTCTAAGCCAGACTTGTTAAGCTAGGATGTTCACCATCCACACTTTCCAATCATTCCTTAGCCCATACTGCTCTGGTTTCACTCCCACATCTGCTAAAAAGACATCAGTGACGTTTTCGCCAAATCTCATGGACAGGTTTAGTCTTATTTTACTTGGTTTCCAACACAATGAGACACTTCCTCTTTTTTAAAATATCCTTTTCCCTTGGCCTCTTTGATGCCACATTCTCCCTCAGCCTAATTGGTGGCTCCTGTCTCTTCTTCTTTTTCTCCTTTCTCCTCTTTCTCTTCTCCTTCTCTTTGTTTTCAGAATCCAAGGCCTCACAAATGCCAGGCAAGTACTCTACCAATGAGCCACATGCCCACTTGGCACCTTTTATTGAGATAAAACAGAAGCATTTTGAGCAGAAAAGGTCCATAATTAGGAACATGTCAAACTGATGACTGTGAGTGGGGTGCAGTGGTGCATGCCTGTTTTCCCAGAGGCTCTAGAGGCTAAGGCAGGAGGATCCTGAGTTCAAAGCCAGCCTCAGCAACTTAGCAAGGCTCTAAACAACTTAGCAACACCCTGCCTCGGAAAAACAAAAAAGGGCTGAGGATGTATTCATTGGTTCAACTCCCATGGGTTCAATACTTGGTACCAAAAAAAAAAAAAAAAAAAAAAAAGGAAAGAAAATTGTTACAGTGAGAGATCCAAATGGATACAGCCAGAATAGGGATCTGGTTATATGAACTGGATTCCCAAGGTTCACCTCATTCTTCAAATTCTGAAATCCCTTTTACATTGGCCTTAGCCTCTGCTTTATATGATACTTTATCTCTACCTTAACAGAGAAAAACATGGATGTAAGACAATTAATCCCTCTTTTAGATTGCCATCTAAGTATAAACAACTCCCAGATTTGTATCTTCACCCCCATCTTCTCTTTGGGGATCCAGTTCATGTGACTAGCTCCCTATTCTAGCTGTATACTTTTGGATGTCTCACTATCACCATTTTGACATGTTCCTACTTAGGATCTCTTCCATCCAAAAGGCTTCTCTTTTATCTCAATAAATGGTACCACCATTCTACCCAGTTGCCCATACCAGAAACTTTGCTTTTTGAATGCTTTACCATTACTTCACATTATGAATAATTTTTCATTCATTCTGTTAGGCACTTCATCATTCAGTCTGAAGACTTACATCATTTTTCAGCTATGGAAAAATATTTCTCTATGGTTACTATTCTTTTATTTTATGTTCTTTGTATTTGCTTTCTATATCTCTCATTAGCAGGATATTGAAATTTCTAGGTTTACCTGCATTATCGTTTAACTTTTATTCATACTCATCAACTCTTGACTTGTGTGCCAAATTGAAGAAAACTCCTCAAGTAGATCTGCCAAACCACTATTCACTTACTGGTTCTGTCTGTCATTTGTTCCATCAGATTTCACCTGATTTTAAAAAGTCTTTGCCTGTTCTTAGAATAACAGCTTTCAACATCTTCTCCCTGGCAGTATTATGTTTCTTTGAATATCTCTACCTTTCTTAACCTTACCTCAAGCTTTGTTGCCTTTATCTACTGAGTTCTGAGTTCTGCTCATCTGTTCTTTGCATATACATGTAAAATTTTTGACAGATGCATATCTTTTTTTAAAAAAAAAAATTACCTGCTTGCCAGTCAATTATTGTCATTTCTGCCTGCTGTGGCCTGTCTCAGGGGTGAAAGGGGATGGGTGAGACATATAGACAAGAAATGTCAGTTCCTGTTTTCAACACAGGTTCCCCTTGTTTTCCCTGGGCATGGGCAGTTACCTGGGTGTGCATCTAGCTGGTCATTTCCTCAACACTTCTTTCCCAAGCTCACATTTCCTGCTTAGGCCTGTGGGGACATGCCTCTGCTTTGTGCTGCTTGTCACTGAGAGTTGAGAGGATTAACTTGTCTGTCTGCTCCTCCTGCTTTTCTCATAGCAACCTCTTCAGTTACTATGGGGCCCTACCTGCTCTTCAGAATCCAGGCCCTCGGTTTTCCCTTCTCCAACATCTCCTAGCTTGTAGCATAGCCACAAGCGTTCCCATCTTAAGACACAGCTCTCTCCTGCATGTGAAGTCACCATTGCCTTTGACAGTCAAATCCAGCCTGCAAGAATTCTTTCTTTTTTCCATGCTTTTAAAAATCTTTTCTTTGCCAGGGATTTCAGGAGGGAGGAAGAAACGGATAGATAACCTTGGCCCTTAATTTAACGTTATTCAATATTCATGATCCTTTGTACATAGAATTAGTCTCCCTTTGTAAATCTCTCTGGTTCTTTATACAATGTTGAGATATGATACCCTCTTTTTTTTTTTTTTCCAGCACAATGGGACCCAAAAGTTTTTACAGCTTATGATGTATTTCGTGTAAGTCTAATTACATCTGAGCTTATTGTACAGGAAGTAGAAACACAACGGAATGGAGTCAAGGCTATATTTGATCTGGAAGGTTGGCAATTTTCTCATGCGTTTCAAATTACCCCATCTGTAGCCAAGAAGATTGCTGCTGTACTTACTGTAAGTGAATATTTTAACTCTTAGGTATCATACTTCCAAATGTTAGTTTTAAGTTTTGCTAGAGTATTTAATAGAAGCTTAAATAAAATTTCAAAAATGATACGTATAATTCAATAATGCTAACAGGAAGTGAAATTTATTTATACAAAATATTAAAAAAAACATGAAAATAAATGTTCAAAACCAGTAAACACAGAATTTATACATTTAGATAGTAATGTGGTAAAAATCTTGCTCTAGATTTAAAAGCCGACTGAAAAATGTTTATAACAATTATACAATAAAAGGTCACATAAATCTTGGTGTAGGCATAAATTGATATGACTTTTTTTTTTTAAAGGTTTTAAAAATGGTCATTGTCTTTGACCCAGTAATTCTACTTCTAGGTAAAGAACAATCTTAAATATAGTAAGGGCTTTGTATACCATCATAATATTAGTTTACTGGGGCTGGAGATGTAGCTCAGTGGGAAAGTGCTTGCCTAGTATGTGCGAGGCCCTGGGTTCAATACCCAGCACTGTAAAAAGAAAAAGAATATATATATATATATATATAGAGAGAGAGAGATAGAGAGAGTGAGATAGAGAGAGAGAGAGAGAGAGAGAGAGAGAGAGAGAGAGAGAGTTAAGTTTATGATGTGACAGGTACTTTGCTAAGTGTTTCATATGCACTACCACATAATGCACATGCTGGGCCTATGACATCAAATCATTATTTTCTCCATTTTACATATTAATAAACTCGGTTAAAGAAGTGGCATAGCAATGCCCAGGTACACAGTTTGTCAGCAGTGAAGTAAAGTAAGCTTTATTCAGTCCTGGTAATCTGTATGTACAGGTCATGTTTGTAACCACTACTTCTCCTCCTATCTAGAAAGATAGTTACTGCAGCACCATTTTTTTTTTTTTTTGATAGTACTAGGAATTGAACTCAGGGGCACTTTACCACTAAGCTACATCCCCAGCCCTTTAGTTTTTATTTTTAATTTGAGACAGGGTCTCACTAAGTTGCCTTGAGAATGGCCTTGAACTTGTGATCCTCCTGCTTCAGTCTTACGAGGAGTTGGGATAACGGCATGCACTACCACAGTATCATTTTTTTTTTTTTTAGAGAGAGAGAGAGAATTTTTTAATATTTATTTTTTAGTTTTCGGTGGACACACATCTTTATTTTATTTTTATGTGGTGCTGAGGATTGAACCCAGCTCCCCGTGCATGCCAGACAAGCACGCTACCGCTTGAGCCACATCCCCAGCCTTTTAATAGTATCATTTTTAATAGAATTTTTTTTTAATATTTACTTTTTAGGTGTAGATGGACACAACACAATGCCTTTATTTTTATGTGGTGCTGAGAATCAAACTGTGCTGAGCCACAATCCCAGCCCAGAAGAAAATTTTTTATTTTTTAAAAATTATTTGTCCAGAAATAAGAAAATGGTCACTTAAATGGTGGTATATCCATTTGATGGATCATTATAACAGTATTAAAATGCATAATGACCACATAAAAAATATATTATAACAATGAAACATAACAGTATACAAATTATTTAGGGAGCCTATTAGCAATTATATTTAAAGTAAAATTATACATATAAAAAGAGCCTGGAAGAAAAAAAACAAATTAATAACACGTCTCTAAAAGCTAGACATGAAAAAGAGCTTTGCATTAAAAAAGAAGAAAAGAAAGAAGAAAGGTCTGTGTATTGACCATATAACTTTTAGATAGGGAAACTATTGATAAGTTTTTTTTCTTTCAACTCTTAACTTTTTAAACCTTCTAAATAAGCCTATATTACTTTGATGCTAAAGATATATACCAGTACCTAAAGTGTGTGTTATGTTTTTTCAATTTTTATGAACTTTTGATTACTTACCTCTCAAAAAAATGTTGGCAAAAAAGTTAAATTATATTTGTCCAAATTAGTCATTGGTTCCCTAATAAAATGTGATGGGGAGAAGGGATTTCTAGTGAAAAAGTGTTAAGTATTTTATAGGAGAACTATTAAATATTATAATACTTTGCCTATGCTTGTTTAAGATTTTTCTTAATCTAGTGAGAGTGAAGTATCAATTAGACTTTTGTGTTGCTGGAATAAATAATTTTGGAAACAAAATAACACAATAAGTACTGTTGTAAATTTGGAAAGTGTTTAAGGAAGAGGCTTGTTTTAGGAACATAATTGCAACACTAATTTGTGTTTCATTAAGATGATTTTTTTCTTTATTTTCCGAAGGACTCCTTTCCATTGAAAGTTCGTGGCATCCATTTGATAAATGAGCCAGTAATTTTTCATGCTGTCTTTTCCATGATTAAACCATTCCTGACTGAAAAGATTAAGGAGCGAGTGAGTAAAACACATTCAAGTTACTATTTTTCTACATCAAATATTCCAACCTTTTTCATTTAAGGATCGCTTTATTATCTCCCCCCATATCCACCCACCCTCTCCATTAGTTCAATATTTTGAATATTTATTTATCAAACCAACTATTTTTGTAAATTAAAAGGATATTAGTTACAAGGCCTTGGGAAAACTGGGTCACTCATACATCCCTGGTTGGATTGCACAATTGTATATTCCCTGTAGAGGGCAGTGTGTCTGCAGTTATCTAAATCACAACCATAGCACTTTTGGGAATTTATCCTACAGATATGTCTGTACGTAAACAAAATTCTATAGAAATATTCATTGCAGGAAAACGTTGAAAACTACCAAGTATTCAACATCAGGAAAGTGAGTTTTAAAAAAGCTATGATACATTCACACAAAGGAATGCAACAAGTTTTGCAGGATGTATTGTAAAGTGAAATGCACAAAATGAAAAAAAGGGTTGATGATATGCAATCTTTTTTTTTTTAATAAAAGGGGGAGAATAAGAATAGGTCCTTATTTTTGTATAAAATTATACTAAAAAGATATATAAGAAAATAAGTTCTCGCCTGCATTAAATAGAATAGAGGTGTAGTAGCCAAGCATAGATGAGGATAGGGTTGATAGCAAGACATCTCACTGTGTATCTTGTTTTGATTTCTAACCATGTTAGTGTGATATTTATGCTAATCAAAAATGCATATTTTTCTTCCTTAATTTTATTTGTTTGGATTGAATCCAGGACCTTGTGCATGTTATCACTCAGTTACATCCCTGCGCTAAAATTGGTATTTTTCTTAATTAAAAATGTGTAACTGAAAACCACAGTGCCTGACATATAGGACTTAATGTTATGTGAATTAAAGCAAAAAATGTGATTTTTTTTACCATATCCTACAGAGCTTTATCTCAGATGGATATCTAATACTTTTTAGAATTTTTGAAAGGTTGAAAATGGAATCTGAGTTCTCAAGAAAAGCAACCACTCTTCTACATTAATCTGTAGAGAATTCTGAGATATTTGATTTAGGGTATTGCTATGTTGCCCAGGTTGGTCTTCAATTTTTGTGCTCAAGTTATCTTCCTACCTGAGTTTCCAGAGTAGCCCCAATTACAGGTCCCATCATGCCACTGTGTGTGACCACCAAGTATTTTTAAAGTCTTAGACAAATTAAATCTCAAATTATTTAAATATAATGTGACACCATGGATTATCATGCTATGTTTGAATTTTAGAAACTATATTCTTTCATTTTAAGGAAATGTAACATTTTGTACTTGAACAGAAAACTATGACCATAGAGCTTATTTATCTGGTGGGTATTTGTATTTTTCTTCAAGAACCACCCCTCAATGATCTGCTTTAGTGATGATAGCTACTTTTCATTCTAGTGTTTTCATTTTTAAAATTTTATTTATTTATTTTTGGTACCAAGGATCGAACTCAGGGGCACTTATCCACTGAGCCCCATCCCTAGCCCTTTTTGTACTTTATTTAGAGACAGGGTCTCACTGAATTGCTTAGGGCCTTGCTAAGTTGCTGAGGCTGGCTTTGAACTCATGATTCTCCTGCCTCAGCCTCCAGAGCCACTGGGATTACAGGTGTGCCCCTTGATGCCGGGTTCATTCTAGTATTTTTATAAAAGCCAATTTTGTTGTTTCTTCCTTTTTTTTTTTCTTTCCAATGTAGCTTGATAACAGCTAACCACCTCTCTTTAACTTTTAAAGATCTAAAAATAAATATTTCTATTTTAGTTTATATCCTGAGCAAGTACAAGCAAAAATGTAAAAAAAAAAAAATGGACTTAATTTAAAGAAGAATGTATGTACACAAAAGAAAGAAAAAATTTAAAAATTGAGAAGCTAAGGGAAGCGGTGAAAGTTAACATGAAGAAACTTGCCAAAATAGGGGAGAAAACAAATCTACTTTTTTCCCTTTCAGTTTTTCAGCAATACTCCACTTTTCATATTTCTCCTTTCCTGATATGACAGAATTTCTCCTCAGTTAACTGATAGTATTTTTAAAATTTCAGAGAAAATCAAGAATTGAGGTTGTGTGGCTCCTCAGTGTAGGATTCTCGTTTCATTCATTGGTCCTCATATCCTGGTGCTTATTAAATGGTTGTTGAATGCACAGATAAACATTTTGCCTTAATAGGAGAAAATTTATTTATTTATTTTAGCAACATGTATTCTTAGTTTCTACAGGTTTATCTTAACTTCAGGCCATTCGATGATCAATTTTTAAAAAAAAATTTTTTTCTTTTAGTATTTTTTTAGTTGTCAATAGACCTTTATTTCGTTTATTTATATGCAGTGCTGAGAATCAAATCCAGGGCCTCACATGTGCTAGACAAGCACTCTACCACTGAGCCATAACCTCAGCCCTGGATGATCAACTTTTAAAGTTTAAAATATTTGAAAATCAAAGGTTCTCAACAATCATAATTTCCTACTTTTGAACTAGCCAAGAGTATCACATTGACGATACCATATGAATCATTCTTCATGAACCTAACTGTGGGCTCAGAAGTATGCTTCTATTTGAATTAATACCAAGTAGGACATTTTTGTTATCTTCTGAGGTTAAGAGAATGCACGTCTAAGAAAGTAATACAATTATTAGATTTACAGCACCATAATCTAAACATAAATAAAATTCTTAGATTCACAAGCAAAATAATAGAAATAGTACATACCCTACTACTTTGGAAGTTATTAGAGTGTCTCATTTTATGAGGTTAATTTTGCCCCTGGAATTGCATCTAATTAGTGAGAGGCAGAGGGGACACCTTCTAAAACATTTTGACTATTTCAGATTCACATGCATGGGAACAATTACAAACAAAGCCTACTTCAGTGTTTTCCTGACATTCTTCCTCTGGAATATGGTGGTGAAGAACTCTCCATGGAGGACATTTGTCAAGAGTGGACAAATTTTATAATGAAGTCTGAAGATTACCTCAGCAGCATTTCTGAGACCATTCAATGAGAAGAAGCTATTTCATATGAGTGGCTTCCTCATAAAAATATGTGAGAGAGATCCTATCTGATTACATAATGAAAGAAAAAGAACAAATCTTTTAAACTAATTCATGCTTGTCTTATCTTTAAAAATGTTAAAATCTCTTATATGAGCAATATGGGCATGTGGGAGGCTTTTTTACTTTTTAAATGTATTTTTTTTTAAAAAAACTTTGAAGTAATTAAATGTTGGTATATTTGAAAGGCACAGAAGAGATTGCTGATTCTTACACATTTCTCAAGTGACTGTTCATATGTATTTTTGTATGTTTCTGGAAAGTTTAATTTTAAACAAATTTTCTGATTACATTTGTTTGGTACTAGATTTATAAATAGTCCAGTGAAAAGAAATACTATACAAATCAACTAATGGTGGAAACCTATTAACACTAATTTTTGGTGCCCGATTAAATTATAATTCAGAATAAAATCTCAATACAGCTTTATGGCTATTTCTATGGGCCATCTGATGGCTCATCTCAGGGAAATTCTATTTAGCATATTTGCACATTAGAAACTTTTGACTGAAGAATTTTTATGCCATATTATTCTATTTAGCATCTATAGGTCTCCAGGAAATTACTGATATTGATATAATTGAAACATATTTATAAAATATTTCAGGCACAGTTGGCTTTCAATTTATTCTCAAATAAATTAAAAAATATAATTTTGACTTCTGTTCATGGTTATTCTTATCATGACTACACAGATATTTGGAGAGTGAGTAATGCTTAATTGTCTTTTATAGGAACAATTTCTAGTTGAATAATCAATAGAACTACACAAAGAAAAGGAAGTGTTTATATTTTAAAAATCATTATCAATTACATATAGTATTTTTCAGGTTATTCATAAAACAATTTAGATTTACTATTATATCAATATATTCTAAATCTCATAATTTATATTTACTTAAAAAATTTGTAGTTGGGATGTGCTGTTTATATTCTAGTTTATGTCAAAGAGTATTTTAGTTATCAATAAAGATATAATCTTATCCCTCATATTCAACATAGCTTTTATGTCATAACTTTTATACTTAGTATTTTGAAATTAATTTTATTCAAAACTTAAAAATGAAAGAATATATGCACAAAATTTGTTGAGCATTTTTGTTCAGATAGTTGGGTTTCAACCTTAATCATACAATAGTATCTTTGTGCAAAGATATTTTTCTTTGTGCAAAGGTGTTTTTCTTTATAAGAAAATTAGTCTAATCAGATGAGCTGATACTTATGTTCTCTTATATGTATCTATGATAAACCTGATAGTAACTGCAGATGTTCTTTAGAGAACGTGTTTGATTTTAATTTAGCATCAGGAAATTAACACTACATCATTATATTTTTATAAAAAAATTAGATCCTGCCTGTTTTCTTAAAAAAATGTAAAGTGTTCTTTGTAAAATTATGTAACTCAAAATTATATAATTAAAAATAATAATATAAAAACATCACTTAAAAGAATAAATAATAGAAGTAACAGACATCTGTAGCTTATACAACTGTTATTCCTAGAAGATTTATATCACAGGTTCCACTGCCTTTACTTTTGGCTATTTAAAACACTTTCATATGACTGTGAAGGAATGAGTAGTTTAGCACACGAACAAAGAACCTAAAAATGTCTTTTAAATGTGATTCATCAGTGATATACTCAATAGTAAATAAAAATAATTGATATTGGTACATTTTAAGATGGGTCTTTGAAATGTTTATAAAATGAAGCAATATTCTGAAGAACATTGAAGAACAATGTGAAATGAGCAGAGCATATTATAAGGTGCCAAGGTAAATTACTGTGTGATGATTTACTGTGTTACTTTACTGTGATTGTACCAGAAGTGCCTTTAAAAAGGTCAACTCCATATGTGCTTATTGTATTACTGAACTGCACAATAATTTATTTAATATTATTCAAAAAATTAAACATCTTTCACATAAACCATGGTATGTAGAGTCTTTTTTTTCCATTTTAAAATACAAACATAGGGCATTTTTTTTGAGCTGCTTTTTCTTTCACAAAATTTTAAGAAAAACTACCTCCAGTTGTCCAGTATTTAAATGTCAGTTTTTCTGATACCTAATTAAGTTTTAATTGCAGGCTGATTTTTCCTGCTGCGTGATCTTCCCATAATATCTTTTGATATAAATAAGGACCAATTTCATAAAGCTAAGCCATGAACATTTAAGAAGTTAAAACTCAAAGCAAAAAAACTAAAAACAAATGAATTAAAAGTCCCCCCACTAGCAGAATAGACATTATGATTGATGTATGTACATTCCATGTATGTATTATATGTCAAAATACATTCTGCTGTCATGTATGACTAAAAAAAATAAAAATAAATTGTATGGTAAAAATAAATAAATAAATAAATAAAAATTCTAAAAAAAAAGCAGGCAAGTTACTTGAAAGGCCACTTTTAAAAAATCTAAGTATTCAATAATCATAAAAACGCAAAATTTTTAGAAATTAGATGATGTGAAATAATATCACATCATATACACAAATTAAATAGTATTGATGAACATGTTGAATAAATACATTCTCATAAACAGAAATAAATAAATAAATAAATAAATAAATAAATAAAAGTCCCCCCACTCAAGAAAGGTTTTGACTTATTAAGTACGCATGGCTTAACTTTATGAAATTAATTAGTAGTTCTTTATGTACAGCACAAGGCATTATGGGAAGACTAAGCAGCAGGAAAAACCAGCCTGCAATTACCTAAGTCACTTAATCAGGTAATTTGATTTCTTCAATAGACTATATTTTCAGAGCAGTTTCAGGTTCACAACAAAATCAAGCACAAGGTAGAAGATAGACAATTTAGGATTGGAGATGAGGGTGGGTGGTAGAGCAATCGACTAGCATGCAGGAGTCTTTGAGTTCAATACCCAACACTTGGGGGGGATTATTTAATTTCAATTTTTATTTATTTGTTTGTTTGTTTGTTTGTTTATTTATTTATGGTACTGAGGATTGAACCCAGGGCTTCACACATGCTAGGCAAGCATTTTACCACAGAGCTATTTCCCCAGCCCAGATAATTTAATTTTGAAACAATCTGCTATATAGCCTAGATAATGATTTTATTTGTCAAGCCAGATTTTTATTACAGAAATAGCATTAAAATTCTATTGGAAATATTCTTTTCCACTCACCTAAATTAAGACTTTAGATTTAAAATATCTGGATATATATAAAAAGCTCAGACAACAAAGATGCTTAAAATCCTCCTTCCAGGCCCTATATGATGAATTTTGCCATACTTAGGTGGTCCAGTAGAACTATAAGTTACAAAAGTGGATCTAGAAATGAAGGCCATAAAATTAAGTTTTCCAGGGACACACTGCCACTAATTTTCTAATTAGCAAGGACATATAACATCCTCCCCCCACTCCCACGATGATTTGCACTTGATGATTGCTTTCTTCTTATCTTCCGAGTCAAGAATATTAATTTATTATATATCTACTTTTGATAATACTGTACCTTGAATTAAGTGATAGAATGAATAGAAAAATCAACCAGATGCTACAGAGGAGAGAGAAAATATATCCAAAATAGCCAAATCAAGTGCAGCATAGCATGATGTAGAGACCATCAAAGTAATTCCAATGAAGCGTTTTGGGAGAATGATTGCTACCTGTTGTAATTGAGGATTTGTAAAGGAGGTACTATTTGAAGCAGTCTGTAAGTAGAATTAACTTTCCTATGCAGGGATGAGACAGGAAGGAAGGGTATTTCAAGAAAAGAAGTAGCACGAACAAAGATTTAGAGATGAGAAAAAATAAAAGATGTTTGAGAAATTGTAAAAACCTGCATTATTGGAAGGAAGAGCTTGGTTCAGGAAGAGTGGGTCATTTGCCCAGAAAAATCCATGTTATATTATAGCAGGTCTTTAACACCAGCTGAAGGGCACTAAAAGGTAAGTATTACTTATTTTGTGCAAGGCACCATATTAGATTCACATAATTGCATATTTGATTTTCAAAAAATAGTGGTAAGTGGCATTATAATCATTTTATATTCTTTGCTCAGAATCACAGAGAGTAAATGACAGAATCAGACTAAACTTGGCTCATTTATCAAGATGAGCTGTGCACTGCACACCAACACAATGCTCCTATTAGAACGCATTCTGCAGGCCATGGGAATGATGACCCCAGATTTTATCAATGTCTGAACCTGATCCATTTCTAATCTCCTCTCACGCAATCTACAGCAATAGCTTCCTCTTGGACTGCAGCCTTCCCATTGTTCCTTCTTTTCTCCACCTCTTCCCCACTGCCAGAATCATCTTATGGCAAGATTCCCTTTTCTAATTTTCAAGATGGTAGTACTGCACCCAGGGTAAATTATAAATTGGCACCCAAGACCTTTCATACCCAGGCCCAACCTGTTTTTCCATCCTCACATGGCAGGACTCCTGATGCCACCTTTACTCCAAGGCACATCCGCCTTTTGAAAGTATCTTCCTTTCCACACAAGACATAGAAGACAGAAAGGGGTGATGGATAGTTTATGCTATGAACCTTGGCTCTTAATGTTTCCTCTGCTCAAAGTCTTGTCTTTGCTTATTGTTGGTCCTTCCCAATTGTCACCTCAGTAGAGCCTTTTCTATCCCTCCCCAGTAAGAATTTTTTGCTCCCTTTTGTGTGTTCCCTGTCTGGATTGATAGCTGTTTACCTGCTGACCTTCCTGACCTCTTCCCTCTACTTTTTCATTGTCATGTTAGATGTTAGCTGTCAAAGTTTTTACTTATTGGGCTTTACTCTGTATTTATTGTGTACTGGGGATTGAAGCCAGGGGTACAGTCTGGCCTCTATGAAGTTGTTCAGGAGAATCATTATAAAATTAAAAACAAAACAAAACTTGTACAGCTTCCTCTCCACTTAATAAAACAATAACAACAAGTTCTCTATTGTTGTCAAGCTCTTTCGGTAGGTTTCCCACAGCTCTATTGTGTATCATGTTGATAGTGGTTTGGAAATCAGGATCAGGTCCTCACTCCCCAGCTGTTGAAGATTAAACACCAAGAAATACTGAGGCAAGCTTAGAAGGCAAATTTTATTTAAGAAAGAGACAGAACACAGAGAGCAGACTTTTCTGCAGAGAAGTTTGGGCCCAGAGTTGGGTGCTCAGGGGAATGGATGTGTCTTGCCTATTAACAGATCTTAGATTTCTTCTCCCTGTCCCTACTCCATAAGTGCCCAAGGGCAGGAAAAGAGCAGCCCAAGGGGTAATCATTAGCAATACCTTGTGTTGGGAGGAGATAATCCCCAGAGGTGTTAGCAATTGGTTGAGCTGTGAAAGTGCTGGATGGAGGTATAAAGGACCCATTTCCTTTTCTTTGATAATCAGACCTGGTCATTCACTATCTACCTGTCCTTTACCCCAATCTCCTCTCTTTCTCAGATTACCATGCAGCACCTGGGGAGATGTTGGGATCCGGAATGGGGAGTGGTCCTGCATAACCCATGTTATACTCTACTTTTCTTCTCTACTGTTGAATCTCATTCACTTGTGACTCAGGCTGGCCTCCTCTGAGGAACTTCATCTTGCCAGTCACCTCCAGAACTGTTGGATGCCCAATATTACCTGAATCCAGTAGGTAGGTGACCTTATCCCTAGCTCAATGATGATTGTCCACACTCAATATTTACTCCAAACTCTTGCCCACAGGGACATGACATCTCTACACACAAAATGCAATGAACTGGGCTGGGAGTGTTCAGTGGTAGAACATGTTCCTAGCATGTGATAGTTGTGGGGGGACTGAGTTTTTATGTCAGTACTGGGGGGGGGGGAAGGGG
>NW_026000093.1:16471059-16477907 GCF_001458135.2 Marmota marmota marmota
GGGGGGGGGGGTAGGGGAGTAAGTAATTAATAGCTATCAAGTGCCTAAGACAAGTCTTCTTGGAAGGAAACACTTCATCCTCTGAAAGGACAGTATCAATTTCCCTTTCCTTAAGACTAAAAGACAGCTTAGACTTTCTAGGATTAATGGTTATTGCCAATACTGGATCCCCATTTTTTTTTCTGCTATTGCTTCTCCATTATAACTGTGACTAAGGAGATTGTCTCTTGAGACTCCTGTTTCTGGGTTTGCATTTCAGAAATCTGAAGTGCTGTTTTTCCTTTTCTCCCACCCATAGATTCCCCAATTACTCATTATCCATTTTCTTCCTTTTACACTTGAGAGGGATGAATATACATTACATTTCCTCAGCAAGACCCAACTGTCCTCATCATCTAAGTTGCTGTGAAACTACAAAGAACACAACCTTGGGTTCCCGTTTCACAATTTAAAAAAATACAAGCCTTACTTAAAATAGAAATCCATCTCAACAGGAAACCTTAAATTGAAGGTCTTTCAAGAATCCCCAGTAGCAGATCACGACCCAGGTAGATTGCTTTACCAAGAACTAGTGTATGACCCCAAGAAGAGGTCAGCTTCCACCCTAGGCAGAAGACCAAGATCCCCTATAGTCCTATATTGAGTCGCCTCCATAGCCTCTCTTTGTATCATTCTTACTGACCGTTTATTTTTCCATCACTGTATTTAAATTTCCTTATGCCATGTCTTCTCTTTCCATTTTTGCCTTCCCTGTAATTTCCTTCTTCTCTATTCCTCATTTACCTACACTGAACATCCCCAAAACTTTTATGGAATTGATTACTTCATCTAAAAGTCTTTCTTAAAATTGTTGCTTTTAATCACCCTTCCTTTCTTGACTCAACTTTCTTTCCCTAATTTCCTCTTTCTGTCCTTAAATTCCCACGTTATTACTTTAACTGTTTTGATCCCCATGGAGTTAGGAAATTTTTCATATATTTTATATCAATTAAATAAGTATCCAAATCAAATTTGGATCACTTTTAGGAAAAGTCATGTTTGTTTTCATTTCAATTTCTCAAACAGAAATTTTCTATGTTCTGATTTCTTTATATATATCATTTACTCTGTCAATTCTGATTGAACTTGTAATTCTTTATTTTTACCCATGGAAAATGCAATTTTTAAAAAAATGTGAAATAACTCTAACACGGGGTACTGTCATCTGGGAGGACCAAAGTTTCACATATGGGAAAGTCCCAATGAAGATATTCCTCTTACAGCTATATCCCTTTTTTTCTATCTTATATGATAGAAAAGATAGCTCTATGAAAAAGGATTGGCCCCATTTCACTTGGTTATCCCCCCAAAACATGGATTTCATTCCGAGTAGAGAAGCCCAATAGTATTCCCTTGCACACTGAACAGATTCATATTACCTGTTCCATCTTGTTAGCCATTACCACACATGTAGTTCTCTTAGACTATTTCATTTCCTCTGTCCTCTTTAGTGCTCATCATTGGTCTTGACAATGCACTAATAACTGTGTCTCCTGAAGATGCAGAAGCTGATATCAAAATGCTATTGTATTCTTTTTTCACTACTAGATGTGAACCTTGAAAAGGAAGATGATAAGAGTGGTAGAAGATCTCCAGGACTTACTGGCATAGAGAAGATTTTGAACAGTTTTAGAAGGCAGTTGAACTACAAATGTAGTGAAACTCTGCACTGGTTCTCAGGTAAAACATTGGCATATGAAACTCACATTTGAATTGTTTAAGACAAATAGTTGATGTAAAAATGATGTGTCTGGCTAGCCAATGGATAGAGGGGAATTAAGAATTGTTTTTTTGAAGTAGGGAAATTTTGTCGTAGGCCCTGTCTATTATGATAATGCTATTAGAGTTATTTAAGAAGAACAAATTGTTGACAATGAACATTATTATTTAAAGGAGTCCTTAAATAGATCCAAGAGCAAAAGGTCATTGGGAATCTTTGCTCACACACATCTAAATATCAAGAGAGTGGGAAGGGTTAGGTATAGTTAGTGGCTGGGATCTCTACTATACTCTTGGCAACTGTATTAGATACGTAGAAGTTTGTTTGTGAAACTTAGAGCCTCTGTATTTCTATTCATTAGGTTCATATATATCCTGGAAACCAGACTCACTTCCAGCACTTACTAGATTCTGCTGGCTTAAATGAAGTCTCTATCCCAACAGTTTAAAATGGGGCTTGTTTTAACCAACTGTTTTCTATTGAAGGCCAGCTTTCAATCCTTAAGTAGCATATCTACCAGGAATCTTTTTTGTAGCACTTAACCCCCCCGATAAATATATACCTAAAGGATTTAAAATCAGCATATTGTATTAATGCAGCCACATCAATGTTTATAGCAATTCACAATAGCTAAACTATAGAAGCAACCTAGCTGCCCTTCAATAGATGAATGGAGAAATAAACTGTGGTATATATACATAATGGGATATTACTCAGCACTGAAGGAGAACAAAATTATGGCATTTGCAGGTAAATGGATGGACTTGGAGAATATTATGCTAAGGGAAGTAAGCCAATACCCCAAAACCAAAGGCTGAACATTCTATCTGATAAGTAGATGCTTATCCATAATGGGAGGGCATGGGAAAAATGGAGGAACTTTGGGCAAAGGAAAGGGAGTGGAAAGAAGGGCTGTATGGGAGCAGGAAAGATGGTGGAATGAGATGGACATTATTACCCTAGGTATATGTATGACTGCACATATGGTGCGATGCTACATCGTGTACAGAGAAATGAAAAGTTGTGCTGCAATTGTGTACAATGAATCAAAATACATTCTGCTGTCATATATACCTAATTAAAACAAATAATTAAAAAAGAATAAAAATCATTAAAAGAAAACAAAAAAACCTGACAATGACCTCTCAGTGAACTACTCAATGAATTTCTTCACTTGCAGGTGGTCCTTGGCCTGGTGAGTTAAAGACTCAGCTTTGTTTTTTAATTCTTTGAAATTGCAATTGTGATTATTTTGCTTTCTCCTCTCCCCCACTTCTTAAAATTAACATTGTGTTTTATTCTAGGTGTTCACTTTTGATTTTCATTTCGCATGAAACTTCATTAAATTTAATAAGGCTTTGACTACCTGTTTTTGTTTACTCATAGTGCTTATAGTCTTAAGAACAAGAGTGTTCTCGAAATGGGATTCTCTTAGGGTATAATGTCTGGCAATTAAAACTATTCTAAAAAATAAGGAAACATTCTTAAGGTATGTTAGGGAGAATTGTAAAAATTTCTTTTTGTAGATTTTCTTTGTTGAAAAATCTCATCCATTTTGCCCATCTTTTTATTTTCTTTTTTTTAGTGTTTTTATTAGTGAATTAAAATTATACAAAGTAGGGCTATTATGATATTCATGCACACACATCAACTTAATTCCTAAGTACTTCCCCTTTCACTTCCCTTTCCCATTTCCCTTTTCTCCTTGCTCTACTGGTCTTTCTTCTAGTTATTTTTTCTCTATTTTCTTTAAAAATTAACCATATCTTGTTTAATATAAAAGCCTTTTCTTCTAACTCTAGTATTGGAATCATCTATGGGTTTTCCACTTTTCTTTTTAGATACCTATTGCTATTTCTGCTTCTTTGTTGCTTTTTTTAAAAAAAATATTGTTTTAGACGATGATGGGCTTTAATTTTATTCATTTGTTTATATGTGGTGCTGAGAATTGAACCCAGTGCCTCACACATCACAAGCACTAGTCATGTGCTCTACCACTGAGTCACAATCCCAGCCCTTCTTCGTGTTTTTTTAGTAATCTTTTACTGTATTCTGAACATTGTGTTTACCTGTAGAGGTTCCTGGTAATATTTTCCACAGGGTTAGTCCTTCCTTCTTTTTGCCAGATAGGTTGAGAGGATAGTCAATCACAATCAGGTCTTGAGCTGGTTGGAGCTGGGTTGGTAATCTATTAAATTCAGCCCACCACTGTTTTATCCCCAATCCTCAGGATTGATCCTCTTGGCTTTTGACTGACATCCTAGATAGGCTCTTTATTCTCAGTCTTGAAGGTTCTGACTTTTTCAGGTCTTGTATTCATTTCCTATACTTATAGGTTCAAAATCTGACAAATGTCTTGAAGAGAAGACCCATTATATACTACTTAACAGCCCCTGTTGAGAGCCACAGCCGAAGGGGCCCCAGCAAACTTCCAGCTGCCAGCAAACTTCCAGCTGCCAGCAAACTTCCAGCTGCCAGTTGATGATTGGTTCACAGCGGCCTCAGCAAACTTCTAGCTGCCAACTGATTGGCTCCTCTGTGGTGATGCTTATTGGACTGTTTCCCTGCCCTTTCAGACCACAGAGTTGCTCATTGGGGGACTTTTTTTGGCTCTGCCCATGCAACCCAGCCAATCAGCCTCAAGTGCAGGAGGAGTGGGGGAGGTGGAGAGGCTTGTGGGAAGCCGGTGGTGGCAGTCCTGCTCTGAAGGTTTTCCTGGTGGTTTGGTGTGTGTGTTCTAAAAATAAAGTTCGTTTCTTTTGACAAGTGGCTCCTGAATTGTGCCCAGCCAGACTGCTTGTATTCATTTCCTATCCTTATAGGTTCAAAATTTGACAAATGTCTTGAAGACCCATTGTATACTACTTAACAGCCCCTCCTTCTGGTGGATTTTCTCTCCAAAGCTCTTTGTGACAATCACAGTTTTCACTGTGCCTTTCCTGCTCAGCCCCTCCAATCTCTGTACCACCTTAGAACTCAGCATGTTTCAGGGGAAAAATCAAACCATGTGTTTTATATCTTTCAATTCTTTTTTGCCAGTAGTACATTAACTACAAAAAGCTCCACGGATTTCTCTTTTCAACAGCAGTCTCTCTGTGATAGAATATATCTCTGTATCTATCAGTCAATCATATATGTATATGGGTGAAGATATTTATAACTTCTTTACAACTCTCATCCTTTAATTCCATTTTATTAACTTCTTCTGGTTGGTTAGTTTTAAACGGCATGTTTTAACTTCTATTTTCTATACACAGTCGATAATCTCATTTTATTTTCCTGTTTCTCTCTCCTTCACTTTCAATTCTTTATGTGCATTCTTTCTATTTGACAGAGCATATAATATTCACTTTTTTTTTCTTTTTTGGTGAGACAAGGTCTTACTATGTTGTCCAATATGGCTTCAAACTTCTACCCTCAAGTGATACTCCTGCTTCAGACTCCCAAGTAGGATGCCACCACACCAGGCTTTACGTTTCATTCTTTGACCCTTGTACCCATTCTATTATTTTGGTTTTAGTTTTGCCATCAAATATATTACATCAGTTGCTTTGCTAAAATTTCCAGTTACCTTTTGTTTGCATAAGTTCATGTTCTAATCAGTTTACTAAAATATTGTGAATACACTATTTTCTTCATTATAGCATGTTCAAAAATGTATCTGTAGCCAGCTTGGTTGTATATGCATATAGAACAAAAGAATCTATTTGAGTTTTTTTTTTGTTTGTTCTTTTAATGATACTCCATTTTTGCCTTGATTTTGGTTTTGCTCTTGGAACGTGTAAGATTATCCTAATAGCTTTAAGTGAATTGATTATTTTGCCTGATTACCTGGGTAAATTTTATTATTTTCATTAATGTTTTATAATTTTAAAATAGAATAAGTCTCAGAGTTTATAATTTTACCTATCACTTTTCAATTTTATTTATGGTATTCTTGAATTATAGTTATATATAGATTGTCCTGTTCCATTGCTTTGTTTTCTTCTCCTATCATAATACATGTGTTGGATTTTCTTTGCCTGTTATCCAGTACTTTGTTTTTATAACTGTATGTCATTTAAATTGCCTTGGATGCTTCTTTTCTCATTGATATTTATTAAGTTTTCATTTGAATATTTTTTGCCTTGAATAGTGGCAATTTATTCTTTGTTTTTGAGAATGTATTATTGTTTCCTTCAAATTTTTCCCCAGTTTGATCAATACTTGCAATCTTTCCTGGGTTTTGTCCATTTTGGTTTTGAATTTTTGATTCAAGTTTTTACACACACATACATCACCACTACTCCACATACATCTAATGTTTGAAGATATTTTAGTTTGGAGCTTTGTCTTAGGTTTTACTTGGTGAGAACAAAATTTTATTAGATGAAATGTTGCAATTGTGATTATTTTGCTTTCTCCTCTCCCCCCATAATTTTATTCTCCTTTAGTGCTGAGTAATATTCCATTGTGTATATATACCACAGTTTCTTTAGCCATTCATGTATTCAAGGGCATCTAGGTTGCTTCTACAGTTTAACCATTGTGAATTGAGCTGCTATAAAATCTTTTCTTTGAAAAGTAGCTCTGCATTAAAAAAATGTGCCTTTATTTTTATAGTCCTATTGTGGAGATGTTCCTAGGTAAAAAAATGTTTTCTTCTGTTGGTATAGTTGAGTGCAACTGTTTTAGTAGGTAATTTTATAGTTGTGGCAGTATGTATCTGGGATGAGTGCCGCAGTCTGGCTGGGCACAATTCAGGAGCCACTTGTCAAAAGAAACGAACTTTATTTTTAGAACCACACACGCCAAACAAAACAGCTCCTCAGGAAAAACCCTCAGAGCCCAACTGCCACCATCGGCTTCCCACAAGCCTCTCCACCTCCCCCACTCCTCTTGCTCTTGAGGCCCATTGGCTGGGTCGCGTGGGAGGAGCCAAAAAAGTCCCCCAATGAGCAGCTCCGTAGTCTGAAAGGGCCGGGAAACAGCCCAATGAGCATCACCGCAGAGGAGCCAATCAGCTAGATGTTGCTGGGGCCGCTGTGAGCCAATCATCAGCTGGCAGTCTGAAAGTTTGCTGGGGCCCCTTCGGCTGTGGGTCTCAACA
>NW_026000093.1:16479347-16484005 GCF_001458135.2 Marmota marmota marmota
CCTCTGGTGATAGAAAGGTGTTAGTAGCAGTCTCCTGTTGTAACATTCCCCCTGATGGCTTTTTCTGCTTTACACTTTCTTTCTCTGTCTTACTAGCTTGAGAGGCCTTCTCTTTTACTTGAATTTTTCTACTATAACTATAATACAACCCAAGACGATAACACCAAACAAAACTGAAACAGAGTGAAACAAAATTGGAACAACAGAAAATCATTATAGTCTTTCTATCCTCCTGAAATGTCTATCCGTCCTTTCTCTCCATCTGTTCCTCAGATGTGAGCGGTTTTTCTTCCATCTCACTCATCTCCAGGGGCAGGCAACTTAAAACAAAAATGAAGCAAAACAAAAGAAGAATCTTAAAATGGCTACCCATCCTCTCGCCCTGCCCTCAGGGGCGAGCAGTTTACCTTATCACTTACCCTCAGTCGTTCCCTGTGCGGCCCACCAAATGCCGCAGTCTGGCTGGGCACAATTCACTTGTCAAAAGAAACGAACTTTATTTTTAGAACCACACAGGCCAAACAAAACAGCTCCTCAGGAAAAACCCTCAGAGCCCAACTGCCACCATCAGCTTCCCACAAGCCTCTCCACCTCCCCCACTCCTCCTGCTCTTGAGGCCGATTGGCTGGGTCGTTTGGGCGGAGCCAAAAAAGTCCCCCAATGAGCAGCTCTGTAGTCTGAAAGGGCAGGGAAATAGCCCAATGAGCATCACCGCAGAGGAGCCAATCAGCTAGATGTTGCTGGGGCCGCTGTGAGCCAATCATCAGCTGGCAGTCTGAAAGTTTGCTGGGGCCCCTTTGGCTGTGGCTCTCAACATCAGGTGACGTGGGGTGGCTGGCATGATTTTTCTTTTGTTTTTCCTTCAGGTTTTTTCTTTTCTTTTTTTGGTACCAGGGATTGAACTCAGGGGCATTTATCCACCAAGCCACAACCCCAGCACAATCCCCCACCCCCTTTTATGTTTTGAGATAGGGCTTCTCTAATTTGCTGAGGTTGGCTTTAAACTTGAGATCCTCCTGCCTTGGCCTCCAGAGTCTCTGGGATTACAGGCATGTGACACCACACTAGGTTCTTCAGGATCTTAAAATTTCCCCCTTACTATCTTCTTTCCCTTCACTGCTATGTCTTTAAGGGGGGCACACTTCTTTGCCAATGTAGTTGATTCATTCTCAAAAGCAATTCTTATCTACAGCTTTACCTCTGGCCTTACTTTCAAGTCCTCTTCCTTTAAAGCCAATGCTGTAACCTACCAAGACCTAGGATTGTCCAGTGTTTGGCACGTAATATTTGGCATCCTCTTTCAGGGCTAAATTTTGCCTCTGTTTAGTCTATGTCATCTACTCCCATTTTCTCTTTTTCAAAGTTTCTCTGAAGTATTGCTTCCTCACTGTCCATATTCAGTCTTATAGAAGTGTATCATACTCTATTGGAAATCTGTACTTATCAGTTTTCTGGCAATTTAATGTTTGTGGTATGCTCTTTCTCCTAGTATTGCTGAAGCCATGAATCATATCATCTTCGTACACCTCATGGTTTTCTGAAGAAGATGTGAGAAGAAATGCTGGTTTAGGCAGTTGAAGTTATCCTCTACACCCAGGTATAATTTACCTCTGTTACCTCTTTTTAATAAAAATTTATCTCTATTAATATGTTCTTCCAATTTATTCATTTCCATCCATAGTCTGTTAAATAATTTATTAATTCATTCTCTCATTGATGATCATTGAATTTGTATTTAATATTTCATTGTTACAAAAATGCTACAAAGAGCATATTTGTACATATTTCCTTGTTCACACATGCATATATTTCACTAAGATATTGTCTTAGTTTGTTTGGTATATTTATAACAAAATACCTAAGGCTAGGTACTTTATGACAAGAATAATTTTATTTAACTCATGGCTCTGAAGGTTTAAGTGCATGACATTGGCATCTGCTCTGCTCAGGTGGGGGCCTTATAGTGGATGCTATCACAATGGTGAGAGTGTGTGTAGAACTGGGAGAAAAAGATCACATGGCAAGACAGGAAGCCAAGCTACTGGGAAAGTGACCAGGGTTGCTGTTTTTTTGTTTTTTTTTTTGGTACCAGAGATTGAACTGAGGGCTGCTTAATCACTGAGCCATAACCCCATTCCTTTTTCTATGTTTTATTTTGAGACAGGGTCTTGCTAAATTACTGAGGCTGGCTTTTAATTTGCAATCTGCATGTCTCAGCTTCTGGAGCTACTGGGATTACAGGTGTGTGCCACCATGCCCAGCTAGGCTTGCTATTTTTAAAACATCTCACTTTTTTTATTTTTTTAAAAATTTTTTCTTTTTAATTATACATGACAGTATAATGTATTTTGACATATCATATATGCATGGAGTATAACTTCCCATTCTTATAACAACTTACTTTAAAAAAATTTTGTAGTTGTAGATGGATACAATACCTTTATTTTATTTATTTATCTTTATGTGTTGCTGAGGATCCAACCCAGGGCTCACATGTGCTAGGCAAGCACTCTAGCACTGTGCTACAACCCCAGCCCAACAATTCACTCTTAAAAAGACTGATTCACTGCTACTAGATCATATTCACTCCAGTTAGCATTAATGTATCAATGAG
Source organism: Marmota marmota marmota (assembly GCF_001458135.2). Lineage (NCBI taxonomy): Eukaryota > Metazoa > Chordata > Mammalia > Rodentia > Sciuridae > Marmota > Marmota marmota. Next base: position 16,481,962 of record NW_026000093.1, read on the forward strand.
GCTTGAGCTGCCATGATCTAATTACCTTTCACTAGGTCCTCCTTCTTAAAGGTTTCACCACCTCAAAACCATCAGACTGAGGACTAAGTTTCCAACACATGAAACTTTGGTGGACAAACTATATTTAGATCATAGCAGGTATACCTACATCTGAAAAGTGCTAGCTAACAGACTATGTGACTCTTTAAGGGTATTAGGTAATATACACATATTAAAGATATGTAATAGCTATGTAATAACTTTCAAAAATAAATGTAATAATCTACAATTCTTCCACCAGTTAATAATTCTCCTTTCACTATATCCTTGAGTTTATTACTGAAGGCTTACATTTTTATCAATCTAATGGATGTGACATATTTATGTGCATTCTTTGGATAATTAGTCAAAGTCTAGTTTGCTTCATATTTCTTCCCACTTTCTACATATTATAAATATATCTTCCAAGTTTGTGCCTTCCCTTCTTTAATAGGTTTAAAATAAAAATAACATAGATGTTTTTAAATTTAACATTTTCAAATAAATCTTTTTCTACTAATTCACGTTTTGGGGCAGGGTGGGGGGCGGGTATTAGGGGTTGAACCAGAGGTTTTGAGCTACATTCCCAGCATTTTTTATTTTGAGCGAGGGTTTCACTAAGTTGCTTAGGGACTCTCTAAGTTCCTGAGGCTGGCCTGCAACTTGGGAACCTCCTGTCTCTAACTTTTAATAAAAGGTTTTATGAAAACCTTTTGACATCAAGGTTAGAAATATATATTGGTATATTTTCTTTTTACAATTTTTTTAAAGTTATACATGGGCACAATATCTTTACTTTGTTTATTTATTTTTATGTGGTGCTGAGGATTGAACCCAGTGCCTCACGTGTGTGAGGCAAGTGCTCTGCCAATGAGTCACAACCCCAGCCCGGTATATTTTACCTTTCACATTTACTTTTTAATCCACCTGAAGTTTATTTTTGTATATAATGCCAGGTAATAATTTATTTATTTTTCATTTGACAGCCAATTGTTCCAGCATCACGAATTCATATTTATAAAAGCTCCTTGTCTATTCAGTCATGCTCAAAACCAGCTTGGCATTTTCACAGTATCTTTCATCACACCCTTTAAGACTTATCTCTCACCACACCCTTCTACAATAGCATAATTTTCTTTTTAAACCAGGCTACTTATTGAATTCTTCCTGAAATATGTTGAAACTCTGCCCATGTTCACGCCACAAATCACGTTCTCTTTTTTCCTTACTAGATTGTGAAAAAAGTCCCTCTTATGACAAAGACATTGTCCAATTCATCTTTTCATCCTCAATATGATCAAGAAGGTTTTCAAATGCCACCTAAATTTCACATGGCCTGTTCAGGTGGCAATTTTTACCTCTTAAAAGCTATATATCCATATATTTAGAAATCTTCAAAATGCATATGATAAATAGGTATCAAAGGCATAATTTCTGCCCATGTGTAGGACAATCTGTGGTGGCAGCAGTGAGGTTTATCAGGACCAGGCATCTTTGCGGGGGTGGCCTAGACTTGCCCCTTCGAAGACAGATGCCAGGAGTCACCCCTCCTTGACCCACTTCTGAGGTGAGGCGATGCTGGCACCAGCGACTGGGTTCACGTCCTTTGTCCTGCCCTCTTCTTCATTTCCTCCAGACGCCTGGTCCCCCCAGATAAGCGGCCAGATGTGGCAATCACCTCCGAGGTCACAAGCTCTCTTTACATTGAATGTCGTGTCGTCGGCGTTCCTAGGGGCAGGCCCTGACCTTTTAGGTAGCAAAGTTCTCAGGCGACTTCTAGAACCTCTCGCCAGCCTCCCTGGCTGCTTGGTTACCACACTGGGCCGGGCGGGGACCCGCAGCTCACCCTGGAGGACCTTGGGCGGGCCGCCGCGCTTCGCACAGGCGTCTTAGAGCCGCGAAGACGGACTGTTGAAGGGGAAGATTCCAAGGAGGCGGAGACTAGCCAGTGCCCGCCTTAGGGTTTCTGGAGTCTGGGTGGAGGCCTACTGGCAGCGCTCAGCGCGGCCACGCGCGGGCCGAGCCA
>NW_026000093.1:16488509-16497141 GCF_001458135.2 Marmota marmota marmota
AGGGGCCCTGAGGCCGCCGTGGCCGCCGCGGCGCGAGCCCGCACGGCTGCAGTGCCTTTGAACTGCGGCGGGAGGCGGCCGGCGTGATGGCTAGTCTGGGTCGCCTGCTGTGCGTGGTGGGCCTGCTCCTCTGCGGGGCAGCCAGCCTGGGGCTGTGCAAATCCCACACAACTGCCGCTAAGAATCCCATCATCGGTAAGAAAGCTGTGCGGGGCCCGCAGCTGGGTAGTGACTGGGTGTCAGAGCCGGGACTCCAGCCGCTGGGCTCCAACTAGCATGTCCCCTGTGTTTAGAAACCCCAGCACTTGGTTTAGATACCTGTTTTTTAGTACAAGAGCCAGGGCTAGCCACCTTTTGTGTCGTACAGAAATGTAGGAGGTGCCTTGTAGATTTCCTTGGCCTCAGATGGCTCTTAGGAGTGGGCACTGTGAAGAACCCTGCGGATTTTCCTTTTTAATCTGTATAGCTTGGCGTTTCTACTAAAAGAAAAAAATCCATTTTTTTTTCATATTGCTAGGAATTTCTATTTTGCATCTAGGAATTTTATACATTCATTATTATATTTATTAAAATTTCTCTGGTTGGGCATGTATTTCAAGATACAATGGAATAGATTAGATAATCAAGAACTTGACTTTGTTATTTTCAGCATCAGGTGGCACTAGTGGCTGGTATGATCCTATTGTCAATTTCATCTAGTGTTAAAGTGAAATATATAATTTTTATTTGCAGCAAGCTTATTTTTAGAGTAAAATCAGTGTGCATTAACAGAACAGATGTTTAAGATAGAGTCAGGCAAAGCTACTAGGAGAAATCAGATTGGGATTAAAATTTGCGTGTGGACAATTAACATTATTTTTAGCTCAATCTATATAGGATTATTTCATTCATACTATTTTTCCTTCCACAAAAATGCACTTTATTCTGTAACTAAATAGAAAGTACATTAGTTTTTTTTTTCACATGTATGGGTAACACCCAATTTTCAAATAGGTTGCTTACTAATATTTGGAATCTGAAATGTCTTATTGTATAGCTATTTGTGATGATGGTCAGTCTTCAAGGAAATTTTTTATGTAGATAGTTGCATATTGAGCACCCAGGAAGAGGTAAAAGGAGAGAGTAGATTCATTTCCCTTTGCTAGAATTGGGTATAGCCCTAGGTCAAATACAGAGGAAAGGGAGTATACTTTTGGTCACCCTGATCAATTAAGACAGAATAATTGATCACCTTGTATGTGCAAGGCATTGCTCTAGGAAAGGCAAAGGAAGAATTCACAAAAGTTAGGAGATACCTTAATGTATGTGTGGGATTTTGGTCATGTGTCTAGGGATAAAGTACATACAGCCTAAGTTCTTTTTTCTAGGGTTGGGAAAAGTGAGTATATGTGGGAGATGGGAGCAAGGTGGATGTTGGTGGAATTTATTCTAATGTCATTTTTTTTTTCCTTCTTGCCCCTATATTCCCATGAATACCCCATGACCCGCTTTGTGGCACTTCCCCTGCCTGCTCTGTACCACTCCATTTCCTATGGCACTCCCTAATTCTTCTTTTCCTAGCCAAATTTAATTTTTCATAATGAAGACAATCTTACCATCAAGGAGAGAAACAGTCTTATTGAACACATTTTGACATTTGACATGTTATCTGAGTACCTGATATGTACCAGTTATTGGAAGAAGCTGGAAATACAGACATGATTAATACGACAGGCTCTTCCTGTCAGGTGGCCTACGGAGACATTGAAAGTGTTCCAAATGAAATGATGTAGGAACAGGTACTCACCAGGCAGACTTTTTTTTTTTTTCCTTCTCTTTTGGTGCTGGGGATTGAAGCAAGGGCATTGTGCATGCTTAGGATGTTTTGATGTGTGCTAGATGCTAGTATTGTGCGAACTTGGGTTGCAGTGATAACAGGAGGCCAGAGAGTTGGGTGGGACAGAGGATGCAGGGTCTTATGTAGTTTACTAAAGTTTAGGAACCCATTGAATGCTTAAACAAACTTGTGACTCCTGTGGATCTGTCTCTATCTCAGATCCTCTTGCTTACTCCCTTCCCTTACATGGCTCTAGTCAAACAAACTCCTTACAGTGTGACAGGCTAACTGGTGACCTTTGGTCTTGCTGTTCCCTAGCCCTGAATTGCTCTTTTCCTGGGATATTTGCAGGTGGCTTCCTTTCTCACTTCTCTGAAGTGCTGGCACAAATATGTTCTCTTTTCTTAGGGAGAACTTGCCTGGCCACCCTGGTTAAGAGATTATAAGTGAGACACCACCTCCTTTGCTTTACATTTTCTCACTCCTTGCACTTAGCCACCAGCCATCACACTATATCTTATATCTTTTTATCTTTTTTATTATTTGTCCTCCCTTCTTATTCTCCCTCAGGGAGTTTTTGTTGTTTTTTCATTCTTGTTTTCCTAGTTTGGTACCTAGCATGTAGTATAATTCAGCAATATTGAATGAATGAAGTAGGTGATAAGATCATCTTTGCTTCTGTTGGAAAACTGGTTGGATTTGGAGGGTTCCTTAGGAAAGCAGAGAGACCTTTTAATAGTCTGGGTTGGGGGAGAAAAGATGGTGCTTGGGTTTAGGTGGTGTTGGAGAGATGTGGATAGAAGATATTTCCACACTGTTGCTTTGTCCGGCAAGGAAGCAGTTGTGTCTTTTGAGTGTGTATGGGAAGGGAATGGCCACATGTTAGATTTAGGAATGTGTGCTCTGAGATGAATTCCAAGTCTGAGGTTACATAAAGGATGCTGGTGCTATTAGAGACTTCTCTGGAAGGTTTACTTGGCCTCCCAAATGTGGTGAAAGATGTGAGGCTACCTGAAACTCAGATCAGCCTCCACTATTCATTTCCCAGATTCTATGGATCGACTTGCAGGAGATGCTTCCTATTTAGTTCTGTGAATTGAAAAAATAAAATAATGATATTTTTAGTTTCAGTTTCTGACTAAGAAATAATGAGATTTGCTTGAAACTAAAACTTTTCTTAAAATTTAGGAATATTAATGCAAAAATGCCATAAGGAAATGAAAAACTTTGGAAGATATTATATTGCTGCATCCTATGTGAAGTATCTAGAGTCTGCGGGTGCAAGAGTTATACCAATAAGGTATGTTTTAGTTTTTTTTATATGGTATATAAAAATTTCAGTGTTTTATCTCCAGAATTAATGCTTTCTCTCCTATGAGTGTATCATTTTATTTAAAAGTATTAACATTGCATGTGATTTTTTTCCCACAAACCTAATGCCTGCAGTCTGTCATTAAATTGTTCAATGAATGAAGCTGTTTGTATCTATAATTTCAGTAGAAATTGTTGAAAATGAAATGGTAATTTCCTTGCCCCAGAAAAGTTGGTTCCCACAAACATCATGAAAGTAATGGGATAACTGAATTCACAATTGAACCAGCTTTATTCCTTATTATTAGGATAAGGGAACAATTAGGGAGTGAAGAAGATTTTTGAATGATGACTGTAAAAAAGTTCTCATGCTCTGGTTTAAAAGTTTGTAAGGACTAATGCAGCAGTGTTGTTACTTCACTATAAATTAATGGGGTTTTGCAAGTTTAAAGGAGATACATTATTTTGGGGATAAAATAGTTCAGTAAGAAAAAATGATTCATCTCATATTTTATTATCAGCTGAAATTAGTATATTAAAATCTCCCAGAACCCTCATCTAATCTGTTGTGATTTCACACAAAAAACACAACTTATTCTGTACAATAATTTTTTTGTATAATTCCTCAGTAAAAATTAAAACAAAGAAGTAGTCTATCTAAATATAATAACAATAAAAATCAAAGTCAAATATTACAATTTAGAGAATTGTACCACAAAATGTTATGTTTAAATTCACAAGAATTGTCTTCTTTTTGATATTTTGCATTTCAATTAACTCTCTCTACACTAAGATGAATGTTTGCTTTTAACATTAGTCTTTAATTTTTTGTAGCAAATTGAATTTTTCAAATGAAATTTTACTTGGAACATAGATGATACCAGAGTTTTAAAGCTGAGGAAGAGATTCCTGAAAGTTCTCAGCAGGACACAATATTTCAAATTTTTAATCAGGGAATTATTTTAATGCAGCTGTTTTTTTAGGGTGTTAATCCTGATAATGTGGACAGGAGAGAGGAGACAGGTTACTCTCAGGTAGCCTACTTCAGAGGCTGTTGTAGGTCTGGGTGTGAATGATGAGGACATGACCTAGAGCAGTGGTCCTGGGGTTGATAGTACAAGTCTTTAAAGAAGTCAGCAAGACATGATGACTAATAAAATAAAAGGGCATAGGGAGGAAGAAAGAGATGAGAAAGACGGAAGTTTTGAAACCAGGCATGTTTTGAAATCATACCGCTTGCAGAATAATGGAATTTATGACAGAGATGTTGACAGTGTGTCTGTCAGCATATAGTTTAATCTCCAGTTTGCTTGCTAAATAAAGTATATCATAAGGTATATTGCTTGGACTTTGCATCATGTGATCCTATAGAAATGAGGAAATACAAGGGAGCTAAATTCCCAGACTAGCATGTAAAGGATTACCTAATGTAGAATAAGAAGGAAGGGCTCACACCTTTAGTGTTGGGTTCCTGTCTGTATTGGGTTGTTGGGGGCTGCCTCCTGTAGTTTAGAGGGGAAACAGAAGAGGATGGGAGACATAGGCAAAACTCAGCGGTAGGTGAACAAGTTTTTCTTTGGTCACCTATCTTCTTTTTGCTACCTTCTCTCTCAGGCACAGGTTGCTCTCAGGTTGCCATCAGTTCTTACTGTGGGACTTATGTGGAAAGCAGTGTCCTGCCTCCTGAAAGGGTAGTGTATGGCAGCCATGGCTGCTTCTGGTTTAAAAATGGGTTTCATTCACAGTGTTTTAAGACATTTACAAAATCTGAATATTTGGCTTCTGTTGAAGATGATTATCTGGATTTTTTTTTTTTAATTTTTGTGGAGTGTCATTATATTGCCAGGCTTTCTTGGTTTCCTGGGCTCAACTGTGATCTAATGTTGAATGGAACACGTGCTGTTCATTGGCATTGGTGCCTCCTACTCATTTCCATGCTGCTGAAGCAGGGTGTCATTTACCATCATTACCAGGCTTAGCCATTTTTTTTTTTTTTTTTTAGTTAAGGAATGAACTATTTCTTCTATCTTTTTGAGAGGCTTTGTTTCAAGAAATGCCTTACAACGTGCAAATAACATCTGTGTTCAAAAAAATGTGACCTGGTCTATTTTCTGTCATAGGCCCTTGAGGCAAGAGAGTTTGTGACATACTCAACAATTAGCCTCCTTAATAATGATAAGTGGGACCCAAAGATTCAGTCACGGACAGTGTGGGAGCTGACTGTTTAGAATAATGACGTGACTGAAACTAGCCTGCATAGCTAGCTGGCAGGAGTCCTTAGCATGTAGCTGAGTGATCTCCATCCATTCTGATTCCTGATGGTGGTGGTTTGCTCCTTCTTATTTAAATACCCATAGGGAGGATTCTGAGACTTGGCTGATTGGTTTCCTTTTTTGTTGGCACAATCTGGAGAGATTATACTTGCACATTACTGAAAACGTGTGGATTCACATTTCACCTCCCTGTGGCTTTCGAAGACAGGGCCTCTTGCCAGTTTATTTTCCATTTAAGACAGTAGTAAGCACCATTCCACTATCACCCACAGCCTTGTGATTCTCTGCCAGAATAAGATTTACTATGAACTTCTGAACCTGTACTTGTAAAGCTTACTTGGACTTAGAGGACAGCCCAGAGGGGTTTGTGTGCAGAGCACAACCAATTCTAGGCATCACAGGTGTCTGCTTGATAATGGGAGTGTTCTAACTCTTCGTAACACTTGTCCCTAGGTGAGATTTGGACTGAGGTTGGCAATAGATTATAAGTCTACTTTTTTTAGGGGGTGGAGAGGGCTTCTATTTTGCTATTCTCTTATAGAAACAAAAGACTGCTAAATGTAGGAGAGTTTTTGGAAGAATTTCACAAACATGAAGCTCTTTTTTGTTGTTCTCACATTTTACTGAATTTTATGGCAACATTTAGAGGTTGTTGCCAATTGTCATAGATTAATCACATTGGATTTATTCTGTATTCAGGATAAAAATCATTAATAACATGGTGATAATTAAAAGGTCCTTAGGGGTGTTTGCTGAAGGATGCTTCAGAATGATTTAGGCCAGTCCACCGTGAGCTGTGTGTAATCTGAACTGTTCTGGCTTTTGAGTAGATAGACCGTAGTTCCCAGGCTATTGCAGCTGGTTGATGAGGATGGAATTTGGCATTTTTTTTGTATTGTTTTTATCTTGCAGAGCTATTAAAGTAATTAAAGTTAAAATAAAGTAGACATGATAATAAAGTTCTCTATCTAATCTTTACATAAACTACTGAAAACTCTTAGATTTTTTAATGATTTTTGGCTAACAGAAATTACTGATGTCCAGTTGTCACATTTTTGCATATTAACTCATGTTTTACATAGTAAGTGTCATTAGACCATAGAAAAATACATTTACCTGTCTGATGAGCAAAACAAGGGCATAATTGTGTAACTTTCATGTAGTTTGAGAAAATACCTCTATGAAGGTAGGGAGGTAGGTAATGTTGTCTACCATGTAAGAATTATTTTTCATCTGGCTTTTGAAAATTAATGTGATAACTTTATTTGGAGGTATAATTTCTTCCTTAGGTTTCAGAAATGAATATTTTGTAAACTGTGTTTGTTTTCAGGCTTGATCTTACACATGCAGAATATGAAAAACTTTTTAAATCTATCAATGGGTAAGTTACCTTGATTCTTTGTGTATGTCACCTCAGTCCTATCAATTGGTTTGATACAATGTATGAGTGTGTGCATATCTGTTTTTGCAAAAAAATACATGAGTGGCATGAAATTAGTTTTCTGAACTTTTAAAGGAAATATTTTGCTGGGAGTTGCAAAAGTTCTATACAGAGTAGGAGGTAGATTAGAAAATATATAATTATTACATGATTCTTTTTACATGTGTAACATCTTTGTGTTTCTTTTAATGCTTATCTAAAATATTTTGAAGCAACTTTGAATAGTAGGGCATACTGCTTTGCTGAGAGGATTTATATAAGTCCTATATCTGAGGATATCAATTGATTATCTTTTGGAAGTAATTTGACTAGAACTTGGAAAAAACTTTTTTATTCTCTAGTTTCACCACAAAAGATATGATTGTTTAAGTCACAGAAAAATACTTTTAATCATTTGAATAAAGGTCTACAATACTCTTAATTGAAGGAAGAAAGTGAATGGAGCAATTAAAAACTGTTTTAAGTATCAAGTTGGCAAAGATCAAAAATTTGGTAATACTCCAAAGTGAGGTTATGTGGAAACAAGTATTCTCGTATTTTATTAGTGGGAGTGTAAATATTCTATAGTATTTGGGGGGCAATTTTGTAATATTTATTGAAATGAGAAATAAACATATCTTTTGACCCAGGAACTTAAAAAAACTCCCAATTTAGAAGTTACTTAATAGTTCATCAGGTGATTATAAAGACTATAATCATTTAATAGACTACCACGCAGGAGTTAAAATTTAGTAAATCTAAGCCAGGCATGGTGATGCATGCCTATAATCCCTGCAACTCTGGAGTCTGAGGCAGGAGGATTGCCAAGCAACTTTGTGTGTCCTTGTCTCAAAATAAAACATAAAAAGGGCTGGAGATGTAAGCATCCTTGGGTTCAATCCCCAGTACAAAAAAAAAAGGAAAGAAAGAAAATAAAAATTGGTATATCTATAGATGCTGTTTTGGGTTGCTGTTATCATATGAATGTTAATGATATGTGAAAAACACAAGGCACTAATGGTGCATATGGTTTATTTACTATTTGCTTTTGGTTTTAAGATATTGGTGAGGAGATACACATAGTAATTTGTATCATATCAGCAAAAAAATTTTAACATTGTTTCAGGGAATGGGGTAGGATGGAGTGTTTTTACTATAAAACTTTTTGAAAAAGAGCTCTATTGTTACTGTTTTTACTTTTAAAAATCATGTTTCTGTATTGCTTTTTTTTTTTAAAGTTATTTGCCTTCAGTTCAGTTTGGTTCAGTAAATATTTACTGTAAAATCAGTTCACTTTAGTAGAACATTTACAATGCCTGTTATGTGCAAAGTACTTTGACAAGGACAAAGATAAATAAATTCAGACTAGAATATAATTGAAGAAACCCCCAAATATACTTTTGGAATTACTTCATCTTTTCCTACTCTCTCCCACCTGCATTCCTATTTGGTAAGGAATCTGAAATAGTAGTTGTGTAGATAGGAATTAAAAATTTTTGATAACTGGCTTGTCCACATGCCCAGTGTGCCTTCATGGAAACCAAGCAGTGGCTCTTAAATCAGCAAGGGGATGCCTTCTGTGTCTTCCCCACCAATATTAGGCTTTGACACCAATTCTTACTCCCATATGATCATACTTTCCTCTACAGCAAGGCACTGGAAGCTGGTCTCTTAATTAGGGAAATCAGGGGTTGTAATTTACTGTTTCTGAATGTCACCAGAAAAAGAGCAATACTCAAATACAACTTTAAAAGAACCTTTTTTTGAGCTCTGATTATGCAGAAGACCTCATACTGTTTTGCGGGGGGGGGG
>NW_026000093.1:16497188-16638748 GCF_001458135.2 Marmota marmota marmota
GGGGGGGGGGGATGAAATGGATGAAAAGAATGAAATGGATGAAGCACCCTGCTTCAAAGGAATTGTCATTTGAGAGGGACAGTGAAGTTTTACTATATGAAAGAACTTTAATGAAATTAGATACACCAAATTTGGTCAAAGGCAGCTTTTAAAAAATATATTTTTTAACTTGTTCTAATTAGTTATACATGACAGTAGAATGCATTTTTGCCATGAGAATGTGTGTGTGTGTGTGTGTGTGTGTGTGTATGGGGGCAAAATGCATCTTAATTGGTGTTTCAGAATCCTTTTCCCTGGAGGAAGTGTTAACCTCAAGCGCTCAGATTATGCTCAAGTAGCCAAAATATTTTACGACTTGGCCATACAGGTAAATATATGTTATTTCTTATCATTCCAGATGGGTTTTATCAGTTTCTGTGAGGATGATTCTGTTTTTAAGCACATGGTATTGCTTTCTTCACAAGTAAAGTAGCCTCATACCCATTAACTTTTGAGGCCTCTGTTTTCCAACAGCCAGTGGCTACTTCCACTCTTTTTTTTTTTTTATGTTTGTGTTGTCTTCTAATTCTTGGCTTCTATGTGTGAACCACAGTCTTCATGTGGCTTAATAATTCTGCTATCTCCTTCTGTTCTCTTACCTTTTTATTACATACTGGGCATTGTTCCTAATTTATTAATTTATTAATTATCTCCTCTTGAAATCTGCTTTTCTTCCCAATCCATTCAATCCTGTATCACCTTTCTTTGCAGTTACCTTAAAATAATTAATTTACTATGCAGAGACTCTGACTTTTCCTTTGTAATGTTGCATATTAGGCCCACCTTTGAACCATAGCTTAGACCCTTACTGTTTCTCCCCTTAACTATTGATACAATTTCCTAATTAATCTTGCTGGCCCTAGTGTCTTGCCAACTCTTTCTTAGATATTTCTTGAAGTGACTGCTTTTAGCATTTGAGACACTTGCTTGGAAACTTTTAATAGCTAAGCTAACCTACGACCTTTTATAGCCACTGGGTCAAGATATATAATGGGTCCATAGCTCACTTTTTCCAGCCTGTGTGGGAGTTTGGTCTGAAGAGAGACTGATAGTCTACTTATGGATCATGGGCAAAGTTTTAGAAATCCATGTATAAATCTGGTAATGAGAAACCACATGTGTAATTTTTGTTTGAAAATGTTGAATAAACTTGGTTTTCTTTTTCTTTCATTCTGCAAAGAGTTATGATAATGGAGACTATTTTCCTGTGTGGGGCACATGCCTTGGATTTGAGGAGCTCACCTATCTTGTTAGTGGGGAGTGCTTATTAACTCACACAGAACACACTGTTGCAGTGACATTGCCGCTGAATTTCACTGGAGGTGAGGATACACTTTAACCCCTTTAAAAATATATATTGAATAGAATTACTAAGCAGCAAGTATCAAAGTAAAAAATGCTTATATCTTTGATTTTTAAAGTATCTACACAGGCTAAAGATGTGAGTGATGACCTTTGTATTCATTTTTGAGAATGATTTAAGGAATTTTAAATTCTGATATCTCTTGCTCCCAGTGATAATTGAGATCATGTGTGGTTAAGAACTCTGAAACTGGTTTTGAGTCCTAGTTTTCTTACTTTGGACTTGGGGAATCATCTAACCTCTCTTACCTTCAAATTCCTCATTGAAAAGGGGGTTCTACCTCTTAGGAATTTTTCCTGAGAGAGAATTAAATAAGATTTTTGTTGTTGTTGTTAGTGTGTTAAGTGATTTAAATACAACTCTTTATGTTGGCTATTATTACTACAGTGTCAACATTTTCCCCATGGTTGCCTACTTTGTTTCAACCCCAACTGTGTATACTGTAATTTAATTTTGGCACTAAACATCTGGATTTTTTAAAGTTATTTGCCTTCAGTTCAGTTTGGTTCAGTAAATATGAATGAAATGAAAGGGTATGTTCCCTAGCAAGAACACCTTATTTCAGATGGGAAAATCATATTCCCAGGCCACCCACTCTTTTTACTAACTTCTGAAAATTTGGGGTTTCCCAGACTTCTGATGTTTGTAATTCAGTACAAGGAGTCACAAAACTCAGGAAAGTACTGCATTTGTTTAACAACCAGAAAATCCATTGAGCTTTGGTGCCCAGGGTTGGTTTTTGTTTTGTTTTGTTTTGCAGTACTGGAAATCGAACCCAGGGCACTGTATCACTGAGCTACATTCCCAACCCTTTTTATTTCTCTTTTTGAGACATTATTTCTCTAAACTGCAAAGGTTAGCTTTGAACTTGGAATCCTGCTTAATCTCCTAGTCACTAAGGTTATAGGCATGCATCCCCATTTTGCAATGAAATACCAACAAAAACCCTTGCCTGTCTAGGTTTTTTGTTGATATTTCATTGCAAAAGCATAATTGATTGAATCATTGGCCACATAATTGAACTCAGTATCTAATTCTTCTTCCATTCCCAGAGGTTGGTCTTCTTAAAAGTTAGAGCCTTCTTATCATGTGGTTTGTCTTTTTGGTAATGAGCTCCATCCTTAGATACCCCGAGTTCCCTTATTCGAAATAACAAAGACGCTTATCCCTCAGAAAATTGCAAGGGCTTTAGAGGTTTTATCAGGAACCTAGAATGAAGACAAGACATATTCTTTGTTATATCACTGAGTGTAAGTACATAATGATTCTTGTACATTATTGAATGTATAGATTCTCAGAATTGAATTCTACCATTTCTTATTCTCATAAGAATTTTGGAAGGAAAATAGTAGTAGGCATACAAAGAACTTACAAAATGCTTTATGCTTTTGAAAGGTCTTTCTTATTATCTCAATTATTTTAAAAACCTCTACGGAAGAAGGTATGTGTTTTCATTCAGATTATTTAGGTTATATGGCCAAACCCAGCTTATACAGAAAATCAGTATTCAAGGTACTGTTGTTCTCATGGAAGCTGTTAGCTAGAAGAAGGGGCCTGGTTTAGAACAACTAGCATCAGAGCCTTGAGTATATCAGGATTTTTTTTTAATGTAATCTTCAGTTGTTATTTGAGTCTATGTGTCTGACTACAGAGGCTTCAATGTTGACCACTAAGATATATTGCTGCTTTGATCTGTTTACCGAGCAAAAATTTTTTGGAATAGTTAATGTTCTTTTCTACATTGTTGGTATTTTAAATCTTTTAAGTTCTAGATACCTTTTAAGATACATTGGAAGTTTGGGATTCTTTCCTGGGAAAACAATTATATAAACACTTGGAAAATTCTACATGTTTTTCAGAGATGTCTGGGGAATTAGAGTTAAGATTCTCCTCTTACTCTATGGCCAGCATACAAATTCTTATATCAGAAGAATTTTACTTGTTCATATTAATACTCTGGAAGAAAAATAATTAATCCTGAAACATATTTGGATTTCTGTTAAACAAATTTTGTGTTTGTTTGGAGTAATCCTGTGGTATTGACTGTTTTACTTATGTGGTCATGGTGATTATGTCTTTATAATGACCTTTCTTTGGCTGCAAAAAATGACTTAAGGGGATTTTATTTTTCTTGGGTTTAAATTATGTATCTTGTGCTTAAATTACTTTAGGTACATTGCAGAGCAGAATGTTCCAGAATTTTCCTGCTGACTTGTTGCTGTCATTAGCAACCGAACCTCTGACTGCAAATTTCCACAAATGGAGCCTTTCCATAAAGGTATCACATTAGATATACAGGAAATTGATATATTTAGAATAGCTACAGGTTTAATAATTTTCTTTTATTTTACTCTAGAATTTTACATTGAATGAAAAGTTAAGCAAGTTTTTCAGTGTGTTAACTACGAATAGAGATGACAAGATTGAGTTCATTTCATCGATGGAAGGTATGTGTCATTGTACCGTGTATACTTTAATTCATTAATTTTGATTTTATATATGTCTTATAAATAAAATCAATTTACTTTAGGGCCTTAAGGTGGAAATGAGGGCATTTTTGGAGATAAGAGACATATTTGTCTGAATTTCAGATCAGTTATGATTTACCTGAATATTTTCTAGGACAAAAACAGGGGCAGGGGGAGAGGATAAGGACATAAACGAAGAAAGTGACTTCTGTTTCTAACTGTATTACAAATTAAGTACTTTGACATATTCTCCTCCAGACAACAACAGAAATACTATTGATAGAGAAAAGCATTTTTCTAAAGTACATTGATGAAATGCTAAGAAAGTAAGGATATTCAAGCCTAAAACTCTGAGTTGACCAAGAGTTATACCAGCATTAGTGTCGAATCAGGAAAATTTGAAAGTTCAGTACCTGCCTCCATGGAGAGTATTAGATGGAGCAGGACCTGAAAGGCTGCACCTTCCATATAAGAGTGAACTCAGACTATAGCTGGAGTCCTGTCTGCACAAGTGCCAGGAGAACTGCCCATCTTGAACCTGCACTAAGGGAATGGGGTGGGTGGAGTCAGTAGGCCTTGAGCACTCAGGATGACAGGTTGGTCTCCTAGTGTGTTCTATGCTAATTGGGAAGCTGGACAAATCTCAATAATTTTACTTAAAGTTGTCTCATATTGGTAGTGCTCACACATGAATGTCAGAAGAAAATAGAAATCATTCTTTTTGGAATAGCAGTCATTCATTTCAGACTTCAAGGAATTCCTGCATATAAGATTTGAAGGAATATGAGCAGTTCTTGCCCCCCAAAAATCAATAATACACAGGAAGCAAAATACCATGTATGAGAAATCATAGAAACAACAGATATAGAGTCAGCCTGCTACAAATCTTAGGTATTAAATTATGAGGTACAGTGTAATATAATTATATTTTAATTTTTAAAGGAATAAAAGACACTTAAAAATATAAGTATGAAACAATCAGACTTGAGCCAAATTCTAGTAGAATGAAGACATAGTCGAAATAATATCAGAAGATAGGTTAATCTGAAGGTTAGACATGGTTAAAGAGAGATTAGTGAACTAGATGAAGACAAATCTGAAGAAAATGTGCAGACTCCATCATAGACAGAAATGTGAAATGTGTTGACAGAAAAGTTGGAATCTGGAGGCTAGAGTTAAAAAATTCTAACATTTCCAACTAAACTCTTGAAGGAAATTGGGATGGTGACAAACTGTATTTACATATTGACAAAAAAATACTGGCAAATAAAAGACCTAAGTGGAAAGGAAAACTACAACAAGATTTTAGAGGAAGTAGAGGAGAATATCTTTATGCTCTTGTGTAAGGGAGGAGACAAAAAAAAGAAAAAAAGAAAAAAAGAAACACCATAAAGTAAAATATTGATGAAATCAGCCAGATTAAGAAGTTGTAATAAAAAATAGAGGAGAAACAAAAGGAGATATTTGTAATGTGTATGGCTGGGATAGGATCACTTTTTATCTTATATAATGTAAAACCATGAATTAATAAGGAAAACCTAGTAAATATGGTTGAGATGTGGGTCTTTTGCTGGTATCTTCATGAATAGTCCCAAGGCCAGAGAAAAAGAAAGTGCAGTCATAAGGAGGTGGGAGGGAGGCAGGGGGAAGGGATGAACACTGTGCCCACAGCTGCTTGCTGGTAGACTTTGTCTCCTGTAAACCGCAACTATGCTGCCAGAAAATGTTTTCCTTCTTGTGACATGCTCTACAGTGGAAGAGAGTGGTAGGATGTGAGAGGACAGTGCTCTTTCCTCTGAATATCTCTACTTTTCAGCTGATTCTCTTCATTTCTCCAAGCACTTTCTGGTGGTAGTCATGGTTATAATTACAAAGAAAAGTATTATAGAAGTGAATTTTTTTCCTTTGAAATGAGGGAAGGCACAGATTAAGAAGAAAAATATGTAAATTTTTCAGAAGGTAAGCCAGGCATGGTGGCACACACGTAATCCCTGTGACTGGGGAGGTTAACAGGAGAATGGCAAGTTCAAGGCAATCTTAGCAACTTAGACCCTTAATTAAAAATAAAAGGGCTGGGAATGTCTTAAAGTGCTCCTGTGTTAAATTCCCTATATTAAAAAATATAACTATTATACATATTCACTTTTTAAAAAATAGTGTAATTTTTGAAACATGTAAATGTTGAGAGTCACTAAATGAATCCCGGCGTATCTATCTCAGCTTCAACAACTGTCAGCATGTCCCTATTCTTATTTCCAATCTGTTTTTCTCTCCACACTGAATTATGTTTCTAAGCTAATTCCAGGAATCATACCATTTTTATCCGTAAAGATATTTAATAAGCGTTCTAAAAACAGTTGATTTTTTTTAACCAATCTGTCTTTAATACCAATTTTGAACTTGTAAAAGCTGTTTAAAAAATTGATACCCAAAGTCATGAGGTACACAGAGTTTAGGCTGAGACAAATTAGCTAATGTGACAGGATACCAGAAGTGCTGGCATAGTTTACTTGTATAAGTCATTATGGGATGAAAATATGGTTTGAAGCAGTGGGTGAAGAGATACCTATCTGAAAGAATCTTGTGTCACTAATTAAATATGCACTTGAGGCTGGGGATGTAGTTTAGTGGTAGAGTGCGTGCTTAGCATGTACCAGGCCCTGGGTACAAGTCACAAAAAGAAACAAAACAAAGACTGTGCATTTGACTGTTAAAACTGTTCTGTATTCCATGGCTAAACTATTTTACTTTGCTGTGATTATCACAAAAAGCAAATCATATTACAAATGGTAAAAAGTGAAATTGAATTAAAATTAAAATTGTAAATCAGTGGAATACATTATTGGGAATATTCACATAGACTATGCACAGAAATTCTTTATTTTGTGTCTGAGAGGTTATTCATAATTTTACTTTGTCTTTTATATTGAGTTTTAAAATACTGTTTTATTTTACATAGGATATGAAATAAAGTAATTATAAAAAACATCTTAAACCATTCTTAATACTTACTAGTTTGTGTTTTTCTTAAAGGATATAAGTATCCAGTATATGGTGTCCAGTGGCATCCAGAGAAAGCACCTTATGAATGGGAGAAATTACAAGGCATTTCCCATGAACCTAATGCTGTGAAGACTGCATTTTATTTAGCAGAGTTCTTTGTTTCTGAAGGTAATACATGGATACATAATCTTATTACTCTAGTATTGAAGGAAATTGTGGACTTCTATGTACTCTTTTTCCTCTATAACTGTCTCATAAGATCTGTAGGTTAACTTTAAAAAAAAACCAAAAACAGATACTAAATAATGTTAAAGCTCTGTGTTTGAGATACTAGATAGTCAAGTAAAAGGAAGACAGTTATTTAACGGTATCATAGATGCTGCAGTGGGCTGAATTCTTGAACAATAGCTTAAAGTATCTTCCTTTTTCTTTCTTTCTTGAATTTAGTTTTTCCTCCATTGCTTTTCTTTTCTTTTTTTTCTTTATTAGATATACATCAGTAGATTTTTAAAAAAAAAAAAAACATTGATGGCCTTTATTTTGTTCATTCATTTATATGCGGTGCGGAGAGTATTTTGACATATTATACAGATATGGAGTATAATTTATTCTAATTATGATCCTATTCTTTTTAGAAATAATGCTTTAATTATAATAACTTCTCAGGATTAAGGTGGTATTTTTCTAAGACAATGATGTTTTGTTCTGGTTTGTGATTTTAAGGCATTGGCACATTGAAGAAAGTTAATAAACTTTGTCTGCTTTTTGGGAGTGGGGTACCAGGAATTGAACTCAAGGGCACTCGACCCCTGAGCAACATCCCCAGTCCTATTTTGTATTTTATTTAGAGACAGGGTCTCACTGAGCTGCTAAGCACCTTGCCATTGCTGAGGATGGATTTGAACTTATGATTCTCCTCTCTTAGCCTCCCAAGCTGCTGGGAGTTCAAGTGTGCACCACCACACCTGGCTTTGTCTGCTTTTTAATGATGAAAACACAGAAATTTTCGTTCTATTTTATGTTTGTGGGTAAAATCTAGGATTGGTTATAGATACTTTTTTTTCTTTAAGTTGAGTGATAGGTGTGTAGGACAGAGGTATGGACACAGTTTGCAAGGAACAGAGCATCACTTAGGTGGGGTGTGGCTACTTGAAGACATTGGTGAGCCTTATTTTCATCTTATCTCTAAGCTCGCCTTAAGCTTTTTATCTACATTCCCACTCTTATTGGGAAGCCAGGTGTACCCCCTACTGGGTTCATTCTGGTTTAGAATTATGTGCAGTTGAATGGATGGTTTTCATGACAGAGTCTCCAAATTGAAAAACAAAAACATAACCTCTCATATGTAGCATTAGTTCAAAGGTACATTTTTCTGTCATGGGCAGAGTAGCCTTCACTGCAGTTTTAATCATATGGCAATTGTTGGTTCTTTACTGCCAATGTCCTTGTTTCTGAAAATGCCAGAAGAGCCTGTGTTTACCTTATTTGGACTTTAGGATAAAGTCTAAGTTCTTACCCCCTCACCTGCAAACTTTACCATGCCTCCTTGCCTTTTAGAGTTCTGCCTCATCTGTGAAGTGCCTGTCTTCCATTTGTTCCCATTTCACCTGCGCCAACTTCTCCATCCTTTTTACTCTTGTAGTACTTCAGTGAGGTGTACTATAAATACATTGCAAAGTGTGGTTACTAGACTAAACTTGGGCAGAAGGCCTTTGTCCTGTTTATATTTCTAAGCCCAAGCCCTGTATCAAGTCTCCTGCACATGTAGCCTCTTTAGTCAGGGTTTGAATGAATTGGGGAGCAAGCACCACAGGGCCCTGGTGCAGGATAAGTACAGCTGCTGCTTCACTAGGCAACTGTCTAAATCAGGCACTCCTGTATTTGGGGGGAAATTCTACTTTGGGGGGAAATTCTGAAAAGCATTGTCTTCTTGGTGTTTTACCGTTTAATAATGTTGACTGTAGGAAGAAATATAGTCTTTTTGAAACCTTGTCATGCAATCTTTTTTAACAACAAACTTTCTTTTTCTTGTAGCTCGGAAAAATGATCATCACTTTGAATCTCAATCTGAGGAGGAGAAAGCCCTGATTTATCAGTTCCGTCCAATTTATACTGGAAATTTTTCTTCATTTCAGCAATGTTATATGTTTGATTGAAAATCTTTGATGTGTTAATAGAGCACTTTGAATAATTCTGTGATTAAACTATTATAATAACTCATTATTAATGGCAATACTAGAAAGCTACAGAGATTCCCTTTCTATGTGATTAGCTCTGATTTTTAAATCAATATATGATTTTTTTAATTACATTTGATAATTCATCAGAGACAGATAATCATAGTGTTTTCATGGCAAAACCTTTATGTCTGAAGATAGAAAAAAATGTATTGAGAATTCAAATTTTTTTTTCTGATGTACTGATTTTAGAAATAAATACCACCCCTTACCCATCCATCCCATTTTTATTGGGAGACTTTCATTTTATATTATTATTTGTGGTGTTGGGGATTGATCTCAGGGTCTTATACATGCTGGACAAGGGCTCTGTCACTGAGCTGCATTTCAGCGTTAAGAATTTAAACCCTACCTCTATACCCTGGGGTGCCTCCCTTCTTTGGGTCTCAGGATTATGTTGTTGTGTGAGTGGTATGTGTGTAGAGAAACATAAATATCTCCTTTTGCCTCCATTTTAGTTCCACAGTTAGAGGGCACACATCCTGCAGACAGTCTGTGCCTTGAACTATTATCTTCTACCATGTCTAGTACACAGGCCCTTGATGAACATCTGTGACCATTCGTATTTTCCATATCCATGGAAAATAATTAAAAAGCTATCATGCATTGATTTCAGTGCATTTGAATATATTTCTCAATCTGTGCTACACTCTTTTATCCCTTACCATCCTATATAGACCCTCAAAAGTCTGAAATTTATGCATTCCTTAAGGATAAGCAAGCTGTTAGAAAAAAAGAGAGGATTTTTTGACCTGTGTTTAATAAAATGTGTTTATGCATCTCTTCTTTGTGGTCTTTAGAGCTGCAGTTAGAGAACAAAACCCCAGGAAATTAGTAAAAACATTGGAGGACATTATGAATGCTATTATTTACAGAAAGATAAGAATAATAATCTGAAGAAACTGAGAGGTAAATCACAATCTTTGAACAATAAGGATGAAGGAATATAGAAATTGAAAGGATTGACAAATTTAGTCAGCCAAGAAAGAACTTTAATAGAAATCTGGCAGACTTAGTTTTTTTTTTTTTTTTTCTTTTTTTATTATGTCTTGCTGTCTAATGTGCCATTTCTGGCCAAGCTCAAGTCTTCTACCACTAGAAAAGGTAGTGGCACTATTCCCACTCCCCATACCAGGCCTCTTCCTGACCGTTTTCTTAGAACCATGTAGATCTGCTTGTCTCTGCAGAGCCCTAATGGCACTTCACACTGACTGCTCATTCATCACTCATGCTGAGCCCATCCTACCCATGAATATTGACTTCTAGTTGTTTCCGGTGGTTCTTACTGGGCTTTATTGATGATGCCCACAAATGCAAGAAAATGTAACAAGATTGTTTGTTTCTGCTCATGTTCTTTTTTAGAGTCCTCATGCTACAATCACTTTATTCCAAAAATGGGATTTGTTCCAAAGTTGTGTATACCTTGCTTTCCATACTCCATCAGCGATAGGGAAGGGTTTGAGGACAAATGAGAAGAGCAGGCTGTTCAGGTAGAGAAGGTCCCTCATTGAGCCAGGTACCACTACATCAGTAGGAGCAAGAAGGACATTGATGAGAAAATTTGCCTGTTGATGCTTTGAGCAGCAGTCTGGAAAACCCTGGGCCTTATAGTGTGGAAGGAGCAGAGGCTGAAGGAAAGAGTGGCTGTAGGAGTGTATATGGATTAGAAAGAGGAACTATAAGAAAGGAAGGATTGGGTAAGCCTGGGCCTTGCACATGGAAGAGACAGAAGATGTATTCCCTGCCCCACCTCACAGCTGATTTCAGTTTCCATGGCTTTTTAGAAAAAAGTTTTTATCTTCATCATTTCTCATTCTTTTATTTATGTGGAATATCCCAAATAGAAAGAAAATGTTGGTATTAAGGGCCTTCACTCATTTCTATTCAGCTAGATTGCCCTAAGGACCCACAGTTGAGACCTGGCACTATGTTTTATGAGGGCATATTAAGTGTCTCCTCATTTCCACAATGCAGAGTAGGGAAATCCTCAAAACCTTGTGCATAGGCCAAGATTCCATGGTTTAGAATGGTTCAGCAGTTTCTAAAAGCACAGAGACAACTACAGTGGAAGTCTACAAGTCCAGCACCTGACACACAGTAGGACCTCAGAGAGTGAGTGCCTTTCCTTCATTTCTCTACCTCTCTGTGATATGGAACGCCTCCGTATGTGCTGGGTTTCTCTGTTTTTACTCTACAGAATTGTGAGAAAATATACCATTGCAGGGTTTTCCCAGGGGAAGAGTTAAAAATAAAAGTGCCATTCCTTAGGAACAGAAGCTTTGTTATTATTTTGTTTGGAGCCTTATTCCATTTAACAATTTTTTTTTTCTCAAATGAAAAATGTTTTTATTCCATGTACAATTTTCATTCTAAGAATAGTTTAAAATTAACAGATATTTTGCAATAATACTTGAGAAACACTAGATGTCAGGAGAGAACCAACTAACCTCATGTTTGGCTGGTTGTTTTGCATTCAACCATTTATAATAGGTTTTAGAAAATTGCTAGAAACCTAAAGACATTTACTCATAATTATTACATTTGTTTAAGTATTAATGGTTGTATAAACATTGACTAGTAGCTACTACTGGATGTTTTCCACTCTGATGAATGAAGAGATTCTGATGATTCGATACAAATAAACAATTTAAAGTATCTATTAGGGTTCGTTGTATTCATATACATAAATTTGTGTACCATATATAAAATTCCAATCACCTTTCTCCTGCCTAACTGGGAAAAATCTATGGAAGTGCTTTCTAGATGTGCAAAAAGCCAGACCATCATAAGGTGAAAGATGTTGCTGGGGAAACCTCTGGAGAAGGCAACAAATTCTTGATCACCCCCTGCAAATATACTGGTGAAGTGCTTTAAGTCAACATGGTCAAGGATTGTATTTTAGCCCTATACATATTATAAATTTTTATCATAACCTACTCTAAACCTTGTAATTGTTTCTCCTTCAAATTTAAGGAAAAGTTTTTTTTAATTATTAGTTTTCCTGTGGAGCTTGTTTCTTTTTGCCTAAATTTGGCATGATTTCAGGGTTTTCAATTCTTTGGCATTTATTATAGTTTCTCATAAACCTAACTAGAGTCAGGATATCTCAATCGTCATCATCTAGATTATCTTTAGAATTTATAATATCACTTTAACATCTTTTGCTGTAGTTGAATTCAAGTTATCACCTTGCCCCTCAAAAGTTTTCAGGGAGAAATTCAAGGATTTGAGAGAATTAAGAGACTCTCAGATTGTTAGGGAATTTAGATAATATGGTAGGAATTGGGATTTATTATTCCCATTAATGAGTCCTAGACAGAATTTGTTTTAGGTTAGTCACATTACTTCCAGATTATACCAAATTGTTTATAAAGAAGTCACAAAGTCCTTCTTGATTAGTTCATATGTCTCATCTTCCAGCTTCCTAGTGGATAGAATTGGGAAAGAATACCAGAGTCAGAATGCCAAAGATTAAGTTCTACTTCTGCCACTTCCCAGCTACATAACCCTGGACAAATCTCATGATCACTTGTCTATGAAACTTACACTGAGTACTTCAGATCCTTTGAAATCATCCTACAAGTTTTTAAATAGCGTAGATATTTTTAAGTCTCTGATAAGCTGAAAAATTATTTCACACACTTTTTCTAAGATCAAATAACACAATACAGTTTTCAACTTAAATTAGCAGAGCAATTTTACATTTCCAATAAGTAAATCCTTTCTTTCAATTTTGTAAAATAAATTGAAGTGAGGATGGACATTAAAATCTTTTTTCTATTATAGTTAAAAGAATCTAAATTACTTGGTTCCTGTTTACTAGTCTCTACCCAGGGCCAAAGGAGCTAACAAATAACACATGCAGATCATTGGTATAATTAAAAAATAATGATTGATCCTAATTTTAAGGGGAAATAGTCACATTAAACAAGTTTTGAAATTAGAATAGACTTTCGAACATTAATATAACAAGGGTATTTTTAAAAAATTGAATTCAGAACCTCCTTCTGTTTTTTCCCTTGGCATATTTTCACACAGTTGCAAATACAATTTATGTGTTGCTTCTTTTGTTTCACCGAATCAAAAACATGTTCCCTTATGGGTGCTTGGCCATCCTAGTAGACAGGATCTTTGCCCTTTGGGAGGGTTGGATGGCTGAGATATTAAGGATTGGTCAGTGTAAGAGGCAGATGAAGACTCAGTCAGGGGCAGGAGTTCTACTTTCCAAAGTCCAAAGTGGGGCAGTGAGACACATCCAAGCCAAAGTACACAGTAGAATCAGAAAATACAAGAACAAAAGGACCAGAACAAGCCAGTAACTGGACAATGGAACCAAATATTCAGGACTGAACCAAAGAAAGCTTCAAGTGTGAGAACAGGTTTCAACAAGCCAGCACAGTTCAGGCTATGGGCTACAGTATCCAGAGTGGTCACAGATCACTTACAGGGTTCAGGAGGGTGACAAGTGCATGTCTGTCTGTCTCGGAGATATGGTAGTAAGGATCACACTAATTTATTTTCTGTGACTTCAAGACATAACGTCTATAAAAGATGCTAGCATTTGTCCACGTCAGGCACGTCTGCTGGTTATCTGAAAGCCAGCATAGGCTGAGACTTCAAATCTCAGTTTGTGGGCTCCTTGTAGGGATCTCCCAGAATAGAATTGATCTGGGCCATCAGCTACTGTGCGTGCACTCCAAACCTCCTCTCTTCTGTGTTAGCTTTGGTCGCCCTCCCAGAGGGTGTGTGGTACTCAGGGTGTATTTTCCTTTTCATACACAGCCTCCTGGGATACGTGGGTCTCTGCCTCACTTTGGGATTCATTGCAGGCTGTACAACATCAGGCTCTAGCTCCAGCCTTGGGCTCAGCCTTGTGGTCAGTGGCTGGAGCAGAAAGTCCCCACATGTGAAGAAGACCATCCATCCCAGCGTTCACTGGACATGTTGAAGTGGGAAGAGGCCATTTTTGCCTTATGCTTAAGCTATCATCTGCAATACAGCTTTAAAGAATACTAAAGTGATAACTGTATTTTAATCCTTTCCTGTGTGTATAGAAAGTTTGAAGAACTAAGTTTCCTCAGACCTCCTAATGTCTGCAAAGGCTAACCACACAAAGGTCTTTGCTTCCCCTTTTCATGGGTTTCTGCTTAAAGTCATTCTAAGGATGAGGTTGGCTGCAGTGGTCTGAAGTTGCTGCAGCTTCTTGGGCCAAGACCTCACGGCCCACTTCAGAATGCACCCGGCACACTTTCAAATGCTCCCCTGACCTTGCAAGAGCCTCTTTGCATGTACCTATGAAAGCTCCATATGATGTTTTCCCAGTTCTTGCCACAGGAAGTGGTTCCAGGCCCAGATTGAGGGACTATTAATCCTTTGGGATGTCAGGCAGTGTTTCAGAAGCTTTTATTGTGTAACAACTCCCCCCCAATTTAGTGAATTAGAATGACCACTTTATTTAATTTCTGCTGTTGTGGGTCTGCTGGGCAGGCCTTGTGGTTTGGATGAGGAGACAGACCCAGATCCTCCCACAGTAAATATGTGAAGTGCTGAGTGCATCAAGAGGATCAATTCATTCTACATCTAGGAACTATCTTTGTTCAGGTTTGGGGCCATTTAGATAGTGTGGCCCCCTCACAATGTTGAGAAATGTTATGGTTTGTATCTACAGTGTCTCCCAAATGTTCAAGTATTGAAGGCTTGATACCTGGTGCAGCAAAAGTCAGGGTTTTGGGGAAGTAATTGGATGGATCATAAGGGCTCTGACTTTGTCAATGGATTAATTCATTGATCGATTCATAACTGGATGTACTATTAAGAGGTAGTAGAAGCTGTAGTGCCGCAGTCTGGCTGGGCACAAATCACCAGCCACTGAAGCAGGAACAAACTTTATTTTTGAACTGCAGGAAAACACTTCACACAGCTCCCGGGGAATCCTCCCTAACGCCACGCGGCTCGTCCAGGAACCCCCAGCCGGAAATATCTCTCCCGGAAATCCCTCCTCCTGCACTTCCCCAACCAATGGGAACTCTCGGGGAATCCCTGGAAATCCCCACGAGAACTCCAAAATAGTGCGAGAACTCAAAAGTTGCGGCAGAGGCGGATAGTAATGCCTCGCCTGTCAATCAATACTGTTGGCAAAATGCCAGGGGCCATACAGACTCGGCCGTGGCTCTCAGCACTGTAGGAGATGGGTCCTAGAGGGAGGAAATAAGTCACTTAGGGGCATGCCCTGGCAGAGTATATCTTGTCCTTGGTCACTGCTTCTCTCTCTGCCTCTTGGCTGCCATGAGGTAAGCATCTTTGCTTCGCCAGGTGCTCCCTGCCATGAGCTTCTGCCTCACCACAGGCTCATAGCAATGAGGACAAGTGACCATGGATTGAAACCATGAGCCCAAATCATCTTTCCTCCTATAAGTTGTTGTTTTCGGGTATTGTGTCACAGTAATGAAAAGCTGACTAACAAAAGATAAGAGATGATAAAACTTGTCAGTCTAGATGTGGACTTGTCAGTCTGAATGTTGACAATCTGCCCATCAGCTACTGTTTTAAAATTTAAATTCTATTTTTTATTCAGGTAAAAGGAAGCCTGACAAGAGACAAAGCAATTTTAAAAGGCACTTTATTATTCTCAGTTCCTAAGAGGAACTTGGGAGCATGGGATGTCACCCACACAGGTCATAGGAAGGACACCGAGTGGGCTATTGGCAGAGTGATGGAAACTTGAAAGGAAGAACCTTTATTGTGGCTTTTGTGGGACGAATTGGGTGAGGCAGACTAAGCAGGTTAAGCGGGTTGAGGATTGCCTAGTCTGCATAACCAGTTGTTGGTGCCTGGCTCTGGGGAGATTAGATCAAGGGAATGCTGTCCTTCTGTGTATGCTAATAACAGGGACAGTGAGAGAAGTCTCTGAACTGGTTCCTTTGCTCATGGATGGCACACTTGCTTTCAGGAGAGTTTATTATCTCTAAGAATTAGCTAGCCTTGGAAGGGGCAGTCCCTCCCTGATCAGAAAGATCACAAATATCAAAAGCATCTGCTCTAGAAGCTAGAATACAAGCAGCAAATTCAGTTGCCTGTGCCTTCTAAGCCAAAACCAGGTGGTTATGAGGCATGTTCTGATCTGAAATGCCCCTCAGGAGGTTTTAACTTGGATTTATCTTCCTAAGACCTTCCCTTATAGTTATGAGACTTGTGTGTCCCCCTAAAAAATGGGAGATATCATCCCCTAGAGTGCAACTGTTAGTCCCCCTCTCCCCACATTCATCAGTAAAACCCATTCCTTCATGAAAGCCAAAACAGACAATGTCTCATGGCTGCCTTCATTTTATTGTTTATTGTTCCTTAACCATAGGTCAAAAGCCGAACAGAGCTTTTCAGATTCGTACCTGGAGCAATCGCCATCTCATTAAGCACACGTGCACCTCCACTGCTAATGGTAGGAATGGAAGGGCACATCCCTTTCACAGGAACTGTGGTTTTGCCTGACTACTTCCTCACTTCCTCTGATGGTATACATACCTGCCTGCTGGTCACTGCTGGGACAGTATAGGGTCACTCAGAGGGATCACCTAGATCCCTCCGACACAGTAGGGATTGGACATCAGTCTTGCTTTTTAATTCAGCATTTTCCTCAGGAATTGCAGCATCTGCTAGATGCTATTTTCAGTGTTAAGTGACACCTTCTTCTGGTTCCTGTTAAGGTTTCTGGAAGATGAAGCCTGACCAGGATGGGCAGTTTCTGACTATAATAAATCACTCAGTGTTGACATTTTTGTGCTCACCTCACCCTTCATCTTTTGGATAATTTCTTTAGAGTCTCCAAAATGGAATTACTGGGAAACTTGGTTCTTGATTCAATTGTCAAATTGCTTTCCATGAGGATCACGGTAGTGGACAGTGTTATCCGGTAATGCATTGTTGCACTAATTTTACCAAAACCTTGGTAGTCTTGACTATCATATTTGAATGCTGCTATGATCTAAAGGTCTGCCTTCCTCTTTTTTGTATTCCACCATGAACAGCCAAATCAGACAATGTCTCATGGCCGCCTTCATTTTATTGTTTATTGTTCCTTCATCATAGGTCAAAAGCCTAACAGAGCTTTTCAGAAATCCTTATCTCACAGTGATGATATTGGGAAGTGGATTTTTGGAAGGTGATTTTGGTGGAGCCCTCAGGAATGGAATTAGTGCCCTTAAAAAAGAGGATGAGTTATACCCTTGGCCCTTTCTGCTATGTGAGTTTGAAGTGAAAAGACAATCGTGTCTGAACCAGGAAACAGGTCCTCACCAGACACCAAATCTGCTGGTGCCTTTATTTTGGACCTTCTAATTTTCAGAACTGTGAGCAATAAGTCCCTGTTGTTATAAGTCACCTAGTTTATACTATTTTTTTATAGAAGTCCAAATCTCAGACTTTCATTTTATACTAGTAAATAGCATATTGATGATTCTTTCATTTCTTTCATTATTTTTGATATTGAATGAGATCAATATTTGTTTATCTATGAATGAACTATCCATTCCTTTTGCTTTTTATTGTTTTTTCTTATTTGGTATGTAATTCTTTTTTTTTAATATATATTTTTTAGCTGTTGATGGACCTTTACTTAATTTACATGCGGTGCTGAGAATCAAACCCAGTGCCTCACACATGCTAGGCAAGTGCTCTACCCTGAGCCACAACCCGACTGATATGTCGTTCTTTACATAACATTGTTTATCCACTGTTTGTTACCTATTGAAATATTTTGTTGCATCTTCCCTAACTGTGCAATCCTTTCTCTCTTTGATATAAAGGAATTTGCATCATGTGTTAAAGAATTTAGATTATTTTCCTTTCATATTTGTTTCATTTATCGCTTTTATTAGACTTAGAAAGTCCATTCCTCTTTTTATTTCTATTTTCTATTGATTTTCTAAGGAATAATCTTTTTTAATTTTGTAATCCAACTGCTGTTGATACTGGAGTATTAAAGTGATGTTAATGGCTAAATTTGTTCCATATTTACAGTTTTCTAGAATAATCTTCTCCTTCCCCAATATTTCATAATGCTTTCTATAGAATATATGAAATTATTGTTACTGTTATGTTTTCTATTATCAATTTTGTTTCCTTAGTTTCTGCCTATTCTCATTCCAATACTTTTAGTTTAATTACAATATCTTTGAAATGTATTTTAATATGGATTTATTTTATCTTTTTTAGTTTTCTTTTAAAGAGATCATTTTGATATCCTTTTCTATTTATATGTTAAGGTAGTTTGGGGGATTATTTCCTCAAATCTTTCTTTCCCTAGGCATGGATTTTTTTTGGATTATAATAAGCCTATATATTAATTTGAGAAAAACTCACACCCTTATAACATTTAGTTTTTTTGATATAGCAATATACAATGTATCTTTTATATTTCCTAATTTAGTTAATTAAAGTCTTGAAAAACTTTTTATTTAAAAATAATTTTAATAGTTTCATATACATTTCTCTTTAGTTTAAGTATTTTATCATAGAAATATCATATAACTAGTTAATTTCTCAAGGGGATTTTTAAATTTAATTTCTTTAATAGAATGTTTTGAACATACACCTCTTAACTCCATCAAAATAAGATCTCTTTAGAAATTTTTAATGAGTTTTATTTTGGGAAGTGGGAGTAGAGAGCTAGCTTCCCAGCATACTACTGATTTCCATCTGTGAATTTTATACCTGTTCTTTTTATTAAGCCATTTATTATTTCCAGAAACTTTTTAATTGATTCCTAAGGGCTCATTATCTTTTGCTTATCATATATCCATATACATAAGTATATAATGATATTCATACATAAATGCAATATATTAGACTTATTAATTCATATTTTGTACATATGTGCATTTTTTATATTCTATTTGATGGTTTTTTCCCCAGAAATAAAGAACTGAATGTGCACATTAATTAAGAGGGGTTGAATCAGTCTGACACCTAACAGGTACAATTAAAATGGCGTGGTTAAGCTTTGCAGATTCCGGCTTTACATTTCAAGAGGTGATAGAGTAATCACAGTATGTAATTTTCTGGACCTCATTATCCCAGCTATTTAGAGGTAGGATCAGTTGTGTGTGGATTATTGCTGCTCTCCTACTACAATTAAGCTTTTACCTTTTCTTTGTTTTCAAACAGAAAGGTCTGAAAAAACAAGTAGTGCCTTCCGGGCATCATGGAAACCACAAAAATTGTGCCCTTATGTTGAGCTATACCTCAAAGAAAGAACTGGTGCCAAGCTAATGAGAGTGTGTCAAGGTATTACCAGCACTGGTCTCATCACTTCTAATTATGGTCTCCAGAATGCTATGAACCTTGCCAGGACTCTGACTTGGGTCATTTGAATAGGTTTTCATTCCAAAGCCTAGCAGCTAATTTGGGATTTTTATTTTTTTTCTCTGTAAGATTTCTTGAACCATTCTGACATATAATTCATTTACTTTACTTTTTAAAATTAAAGTTCTTGAAAAACTTTTTATTTGAAAATAATTTCATTTTTAAGAAAAATTCACATATTGCACAAAGAATTCCTTTATACTCTTCATTCACAATACTCAAATATTAACATTTTATGCATTGTCATTATTATTATTATTTCTCTATGTGTTTGTGTCTGTATGTATATGCATGACCACACACACACACACACACACCTATTCTTTTTCTTACCCATTTGAGGTTAGATTGCAGATGTATTACCTTTTCCTAAATACTTCAATGCATATTTCCCCAAACAAATAACTTTTAAAATATAAATACTGTATCATTGTGGACATCAACAGACCTTATTAAAATTTAATCAATCATCCCACTATTGTTTTGTAGTTTTGTATAGCAAATGAAAAAAAAAATGTTATTGGGTCCAGGAATTCGATCCAGAATCACAAGTTGCATTTAATTATCATGTCTCCTTGGTCCTTCTTAATCAGTTCCTCAGCCTTTGTCTTTTGTGTCC
Source organism: Marmota marmota marmota (assembly GCF_001458135.2). Taxonomy (NCBI): domain Eukaryota; kingdom Metazoa; phylum Chordata; class Mammalia; order Rodentia; family Sciuridae; genus Marmota; species Marmota marmota. The sequence continues at coordinate 16,517,274 of NW_026000093.1, forward strand.
ATAACGTTTGTGAAAGTGTATAGGTGAGCTATTTTGTGAAAACTTTCTCTTAATTCTAAATCTGCAACTAATTCCAAAGACATGACCTTTAACTTATAATTAGTTCTGATTAGCTTTATTTTTCCATTTCTAACCTGAAGACATTAACCCCCCACTTGTGATCAATGACCTCAAACCTAGGTCGGAAACAAGAGAAGGGAATTGTTATTTGCTGAGCACCTGCAGAGCCCTGTATAAAGGCAGCTGGTAAACATCCCATTTAATTAGCACATCCTCCTGCAAAATGTTGTTATTATTATCATTATTATTACTGTTGCAAATGAGGTAAAGGATGCTCAGTGATTGTGACCTGCCTAAAGGCAGGTAGTTGACTATATATGGACTTGGACTTTGGAGAATATTCTAGCCTTCTGTGGATCACCAATTTCTACCTTTTCTCCACTGGATTGTGGTTAGCTCCTGAGAAGGAAGGACCATAATTTATTTATAATTCCTATGGCAAATTCGAAGCCTGGAACTTGAACTTTATTTATTTTTTTGTTTGGTACCAGGGATTGAACTCAGAGGCACGCAACACTGAGTCCATCCCCAACCCTATTTTGTATTTTATTTAGAGACAGGGTCTCACTAAGTTGTTTAGTACATCTCTTTTGCTGAGGACGGCTTTGAACTCCCAATTCTCCTGCCTCAGCCTCCTGAGCTGCTGGATTACAGGTGTGTGCCACCACCCCCACAGAACTTTATTTCTTGAATGAAAGCATTTGAGTGTGCAGTCTAAAAGGAGTACAAAATGCAATCTGTGCTCTCATGTGCATACGGTCCATATCCACTGCCCCAGACTAGAACTGTCCCTGTGGCCTGTGCAGGTGGGAATTGCAGCATCACCCACTGCACCATGGCTCTAGGGGCCCCTTCTCCACTGTGGGCACTGGCCTGGTGCCCTGACACTGTTTGGATTTTGATATACAAAACATTAATTTTTTTCTACCTTATAAACCAGAAAGAAGTGACACAAAGCACATGGATTTTGAGGGACATTCACACCATAGCAATCCTCTATCCACGAGTTCATGTGACTGGTGATTCTGGTGACCACAGAATCCAACCACTTGTAATACTTGTTGTCACCACTGATGTGGTAGAAGCCACCCTTATCACTCACCGGGAGTAGTGCCACAGCCTCTTCACCTGCCAGCTGTTTCTGTTCTTGTCCATCTGTAGCTCCTTCTCAACAAAGGAGTCAGAGTGATCCTTCAAACACCTGGGTGCTGTCATTTTAATCCCCTGCTCTGAATTTGCCTATCAACCTACCCTCCAAGCATGCTTCCACGTCCATGCCTGGCACTTGCTGCTCCCTCGGCCACCAGTCCCCTTCCCCAGAGAGAAGCCTGTCTCTCACACACCTTCTTTCTTGCCTTTACCTAAATGTCACCTTCTCAGGGAGGCCTTTGCTAAGCACTCTACATAAAGCAACACCTCTTGACTTGGCAACTGCAGCTCTCCTTCCCTCTTTTCATGTATCTCCACAGCATATAAACCCATCTGGCAGCATTTTATTTACTTGCTCGTGTAATTATTTTCTGCCTCTTTACCTAGAATGCAATTTACATGAAGACAAGGTTTTTATTTTGTCTTATATCATTGCCTGGGTGTGACTGGTGCTGCATAAATAACTAATGAAGAGCTGTATATTCAATGCCAGAGAAACTCCTGACTGGGCTGAAAGTGAATGAACAACTAAGTTCATGAGCACGGTACTTGAGGGCTGAATTACAGTATTTTTTTTAAAAGGAAATTTTGACTATACTTAGCTTTTGTTTTATGTACTCACTTTTCAACTTATATGCCCAGAATAGGATTTAACCCCCCTGTGGAAAATGGTGTCCACATGGCCTTTTTCATAATGTAAGTGACAATAACCCGGTGACCTGAAAGACTTTAAGTCCTCTGATCAAGCACTGAGGTTAATGACCCCCAAACATACTGAAAATATCTACTACATTCAAAGTCTCAATGTTAATAATTCTACGAAAATAGCATGAGGCTTTCTTGCTTTCAAGTCAAAATCCAACTCAATCCAGTAGCAAATGCAGAGAGAAACCACAAGTATATTTCCAGAAAGCACTAAATAATATAGGTCTTTGGAAGAAATTTTTATTTTATTTTTGAAAAGATCATAGAGGGGGCTAGGGTTGTAGCTCAGCGGCAGAGTGCTTGCCTAGAATGTGCAGGGCCCTGGGTTCGACCCTCAGTACCACATAAAAGTAAATAAATAAAATAAAGATATTGTGTCCAACTACAACTAAAAAATAAATATTAAAAAAAGATTATAGAGGAGGGGCAATTGCATCATCAAAAATACCCTAAGATTTCCTAATGTACTCTCTAAGTATCACTTCTTTCTTCTTCTTCTTCTTCTTCTTCTCTTCCTCCATCTCTTCTGTTTCATTTTCTATTGCCTCCTGCTCATCCTTCAACTTTTCATCTCCTCTCCATACCCCTTCTTTGTTTTTTTTAAAAAAGCCCACTTAGTCAGTAAACTGAAAATTATTAACAGCTTTAAGTAAACACTTCACATTATCTCTCCTTTTCCCATGATAAAGTAAAAACAAATGAGAGGATGCAAATCCCTGATGTTTGGTGAATTATCTCAACTGACTTATTCACAGATATTGGAACCCATGGCTAAAGAGTTAAAAGTAAAACCTCTTCTTACCCATGATGTTTCACTACCACCAAGGTGACCCTCAGGTGAATTATAAGCTCCAAATACTATTATCTTGTGTTTCTTTTTATTTTTTAACTTAAAAATTCCCAGAAATTTTTTTTCTGGTTAACTTTCTATTCATATCCACTACTGTGGATAATAATAATAATAATAATAATAATAATAATACCCTAGTTTGTGTTTATTGACCCAAAACTCTTCTATTAACTCTTGCCTGTTTATTATCCTTTCTCCATCCAACAATTTGAAAATTCAATTTGGACCTTAATTTCTGGAAACATTAATTTCTGGAGATTTCTGGAAACAAATGGTTGTTTCTTGTTTTTCAAAGGGAGAATTTTTTAAGTTTTCTTAATTAAAAAATTTCAGTTAATGGATCTATTGCCTACCTAGCTAGTCTGCAGAAGACAGTTTCTAGCAACTTTACATCACTTTTACTTTTTACTTTGTTTACACACAGGTCAAGCTGAATATCCTGTTAAGTAGAAGGTGTAGGTCACTGGTTCTCAAACTTGAGAGTGCCTCAGAATCTCCTGGAGGTGCTGTTGATGCACAGGCTGGGGACCAGCCCCAGAGTTTCTGAACCAGTGGGTGTGAGGAGAGGCCCGGGACTCTGCATTTCTAACAAGTTCCCAGGTGACACTCACTGATGTTGCTGATCTGGACTACTGTTTGGAATGTTCTTTGGTTTATTTTAGACTCATTTTCTTTTTTTAATCCTTTTTTCCCAGCTTTATTAGTATTGACAAGAAGGAGTCGTATATATTCAAGGTGAACAACCTGATGCTCTGATATATGTATGTGTTATGCAATGACAGTTCCCTCCTTAAAGTTCCTATGTCACTCCAGTCTCCTTTCTTTTCTGCTTCTCCATGCTCTCCACCTACCTTTCCCTCTCCCTCTTTCACTTCCCCAGGCTTCTTTCTAATACAGATCTTCATGAACTTTCTAATATAGATCAGTTCAGCTTGTATTCTGCCTTTAGTTCACCAAGAACCCTCAACCCACAACTGAGCCTGAGAAGTGCGAACTAAGTCCTCTTTTCCTCACAAGCCTATTGAGCAACCTCCATTGTGGCTTCCATCTGTTTACAAGATGTGAATCGTTGTCCTCTGCCATCTCCACTCTTAGCCTGCTTAATATCCCCAGGTCTTGCCATGTAGTCATTTGGAATAAACTCCTAGAGTATGGAGGGCAAGAAATAGCTACTTAGAAATATCTATTTCCCAGGATTAAGCATGCAACAGGAGGTGCATCTGCCACACCCATGTAATTGTGGTTTATTTGTTTAATATTAAAATGATCTCACATCTGCATAAGCCATATGCTTTTCCTCCAGATTTCCTGAGCTCTGATGCATTAAGCATCTGTAAAGCCATTTCACTTTATGTCATTAAGGATGGGAATGTGCTAATGTAAATACCAATTGGAAAGCTTGAGTAGTTTTTCACATTTTTTCAATCATACTGTTTGCTGTATTATTATTATGGATTAGTCTACTTTAGGTACAATTTCACAGTATGATCAAAGTCTTACTCTAATATTTAGATCCCAAATGACAAATTTAATGGCCTTAGTTAACACCCCAAAGATGTAGGCTTAATTTTGTGGTTCACCTACTCTTGCTGTTTACTTTTCTGAGCTGTAGCCAAGCTGAGGAAACTGTAAGAAAGCAGAGTATGATTATTTATGAAAGAAAATGCCTCCTTCTTCAGTAAAATGAAACTCTAGCTTCTCCTTTCAAGTTGACTCCTGAAAGAAGGGAATCTCCACATGGGGACAGAGGAAAGAGACACTTCATGGCCTCTATTTTTCTCTAAGGTAATGCCTGCATCAAACTGGCTTCCACATCATGCTCCTTTCCGGGCTATTCCAGCTCAAATGAGGAGCTGGGACTCTTCTCTTCATAGCTCATGTCTGTCGTAAGAGCAGAACTTTTAATTCATTAATTTCCAACTTGAAATTTCCCGAGTAGGTTGTACAAGGGGAGTCTAAAATGTCTCCTTGATTTATCCTCCCACCTACCCAGTCCTCTTTCCCAGAGGCATCCAGGGTAACTGATTTCTTTCATATCCTTCCTGGGACATTGTATACTTAAATAAACAAGTATATGATCCCGTTCATCCCTGTTCTTGAACGTGGGGCACACTGTGTTACTTGTAGGATGTGGCTTTCCCCTCATTCTGACTTGGAAATCTACCAGTGAACAGAGTTCCTCATTCTCTTCTGAAGGTGCAATGACCAGTCACATGGCTGCACCATAATTACTTAGGAACTTTCCTATAGATAGGCCTTTGCATTGTTTCTAATCTTTTCTCTCCGTTTTTAAATTTTTTAATCTGGGGATTGAACCCAGAGGTGCTTAACTACTGAATCACAACCGTAGCCCTTTTAAAAAATTTTTTATTTTGAGTCAAGGTCTTGCTAAGTTGCTTGGGGCCTCACTAAGCTGCTAAGGCTGGCTTTGAACTTGTGATCCTCCTGCCTTAGCCTCCCAAGTTGCTAGGATTACAGGTATGTGCCACTGCATTGGGCTCTAATATTTTCTTGAGAAGATGCTTTGATGAAAACAATGAATAGCTTTTTATACATATATAAGAACTTTCTAAATATTACTGAGTCCAGAATCAATGCATCTTTAATTAATATATAATACCAAATTTAAACTACTATTGCCGTTTACCCACAAGTACTGACTGTATGGAGACAAGAGCTTATAAAAGACTCTGGAATACTGTAAGGCGTATGTGAACAACCCAAAGTTAGAAAGTGTGGTTTATGAGCTATGACTTATTTCCTCTGGGTTTGTGATCAAATAAATACTTTTTTCCCCCTGACTCTCAATTGCTCGTACAAGGCAGATCTCAAATGAGGCAGGATATTTGCTTTCTCCTTCCTCATCTGCCTCATACTCTTCCACCTCTGTAAGCCAGAGGTAACATAAAGATGCCTTAGGTAATGGAATTCAAGGAATATAAAGCTACCAAGACTCTTCTGGACTAGAATTTTTCCCATCTCCATCCTATCCCCAGTGCCAGTGTCTGGCCCAAACAGAACTCATGCTAGAGGCTGATCACAAGCAGTGAGAAGACGCAGGGGCTGTGGGAAGGCAGAAAGGAGGGGAAGGACAAGGTGACAGCAGCACAGGGGGTGGTTGGGTGCCTCCTTTCTTCTCCCTGTTGACCTATATTGTTTTTGTAGATGTGTAGAAAGATTCAAATTAAGACAGTCACTTATCCTATGAGAACTTCAAGTTTGAGGATTCTTTCTTTGCCCCCCAACCCCCTAATTTTCTTAAATATTGGTGAATCCCAATATGACAAAAAATTAATTTAAATGAAAAAATAAATAAATAAAACTATCTGTAGTAAAAGATTTTTGTGGCAGAGTTTGTTGTGTGTTCATCCTATTCCATTACTTTTCTGTCTCAGCAGGAACTAGATTCTATTGTTCTGCTTTCCTTGCTGGCTGGTGGCAGCATGCAACTATGCTCTGGCCTGAGGAATGTGGGCAGAGGGACGCGTACCCTTCCCAGAACTGGCCCCAACAAAGTGCCTGTGCAGTTACCTCTCTTTCTCTTTCTGCCTTTGCACACACTGGGAAGCAAATGTCTTGGAAGAACCTAGGTGATGGCAAAGCCAGACACAGAATGACTGTGGGTCACTGAATGCTATTTGGAAGAGAGCTCAGGAAAGCTGTTTTGTGCCTTCCTTAAGTGATGTTACTTCTTTCCTTGGGTTGGCCTCTGCTGGGGTTCTGTATCACCTAGTACTTATCCATCATGAAGGCAAGTGTAGGATTCATTCATTAGATAAATTTTCCCAAAATAATAATAATAATAATAATCCTGTCTTCAGTTAGTACAGAAGGTCAGGAAATTATTTTAGAAATCTCTTGAAACAAAAACAGAGTTCATGTTTACTCTTAATGCTGGGGTATGCTGTTGAGCACATTAAACTCTATTCTGGTGGCTCCTTAACCCTTGTCACCACCAACCTCAGTGAAGTGAATGAATAGCTGATTGACCCATGGCATGAGGGGGGGAGAGGAAAAGAGGGAGATCAAGAGGGCTGAGATGGGTAAGGAAAGACAAAGATTTGTAGGGACTTATCAGTATGTCTGGGCCTGTTATCTGCTTTATGTGCATTTTCTCACTTAGAAATCAAAAGGCACAGGTGCCTATTTCCTTTTATAAGGAAATTCCAGATCTGAGAAACTTCACTAAATCAAAATACAAAGAATTAATGAGTGGCAGAACTCAGGACTAAAATAATGTAGAGGGGGGATCCCCAAGGAGTGCAGAAAGCTTAGAGATGGGAGAAAGGAAAGGCAGAGTAGGAGGAAAAATGGGGGGTGGGGGAGAGTGGGCTAGAGTGGAGCATGGGATGGGTGTCAAATGGCACCACTCTCTAGCTATCAACCCCTCTTCCCTCTGAAGATGTTTATTCCGTAACCATGTCTGCAACTAAAGAAAATTGCTTTAGCCAGTTTTTATTCCACAGGACTCTGTCCCTTAACGACTTGTCTAATTAAAAAGCTCTAAAAGGATTGCATTAACTGGAGATATCCAGTCTTTTTTCTCATCATCAACATGACAAAGACAGACTTGGGCACCATAAATGCTGATATTTCTGCCCTTGTAAATCCTCATTAAGGTCCTTTAACACAACCATTGAAGGAGACATCAGCTTTTGGCTTTTGGGAAAAACGCTTTTGAAAGCAAACTTGATGAAGTCACTTCTACAAAATCTAAAAAGCACAAATGTCTTTTGTGATTCAATTTCTATTTCCAACATGTTGACTAAAGGCTGATTATGATGTGTCAGAGCGAGCTGAATAAGCATGTGCTTTGTTCTGACATGGTATTGCTGTGTTCTCAATAGCTTGAGATGACAAAGCGGGGAGGAAGGAAATTAAATTTAATCGCTGCTTAAGTAAGGGAAAAAGTGCGGTACCCTTGTTCTTTGCCAACAGTTCTGCTTCTTAAGGATACAATTATTAGTATTTGCTGGTATGTACTGCCCTAAGAAGTGCCAATGAAAGCAGTGCATGCCCTCCAGTGGTTTCCTAATGAGTAAAACTTCAATCTTTCGCCCTGGCATTGAGGGCTCCTTAACCACAGAGGGCTTCTTAGAGTTTCCAGAATGTGTCGGCATTTTTGCATCTCATGGCCTTTGCACTGCTCTACTCCCAGAGCAGAAGTTATCTCCATTGTTCTTTGTATCACTGATCCCTCGTTTTTTCAGGTTTCAACTCAGGGATCTCTTCTTCAGAGAGGCGTTTTCTGACCACTCTGTTGAAAGCAGGGTCCCATTTTCCCAAATCCATTCGTTCTCTACCACATTATTCCATTAGTTTTTTTAAGGGCATTGAATCATGTTAGGATTTAATTTTAGTGTGTTTACTAGTTTGCTCCAGATTTACTTTTTTGTGTGTGATTATTACCCATTTACAGTCTATCACATCATTTTTTTAAAAACCTTTTTCTTTTTCTTTTTTGTAGTGCTGAGGATTGAACCCAGGGTCTTGTGCATGTGAGGCAAGCACTCTACCAACTGAGCCATATCTCCAGCCCTAAATCTTTTTTTAAGGGCACTTATTACCATAAGAATTTATTTAAATTTATATTTACTTAAAATAAGGAAGGCTTCACTTATTAGCATGCTATCTTTGAGCAGGTGCCAGGTTAATCTCTGTATTGTCTCAATTTTTGGGAATATGCTGCCTAAATCAGCATAGGGATTTATTTCTAATTTGTTTATTGGTTTTCTCCAAGTTACAATGAGAAAAAAAATATCTAGCTGGTTCCTCAATGCATAACCTTTCAAGGCCTAGAGAATCACTATGTGAGCTTTTTGATTGGATGAGTTGTATTTATTGGGCTCAAGATAAATCCCAGAGCCGAGTGCAGGGTCTGGCATACTATACTTGTTGGAACGTTGAATAAATAGAAGTGCAGGTGAGATCACTGCTCATGGTGAACTTGGAGGATCTTAGAAGAAGATATAGGTATGGAAGACTAAAAATAGGGTCACTAACATGAAAAATCTTCTTGCAGCAGAAGAAAGATCAAAAATTGTAAATCATTGTATTTAGTGGCAATTTCAGGACAGTTGCTAGGATATAATTTATATCATATAAAACCAGTTACAGTCTTAGAAGTCAATATGAATTATTAAAGAACACCTCAGGTTGGAAAAATGACAGGGGGGTTAGAGTCTTGGGTAGACAAGCCCAGAGCAGCTGTCTGCACTGAGCAGACGCAAGTCACTGGGCAGGTTTGCAGACCATTTAAATGCTCTCCAGAGTTTTTATGCAATTCTTGGGGGAAGAGCCTGAGTTTCTTGTAGTTGTAAAAGCTTGAGACTTTTGTTTAGGAAATAGAGTACTAACTCATTGGAATCTGAAGAATGTAAGGACATTCAAGATGCATATACTATTGAGGATACTATAATACATTCACACTACAGGTTAGGAGTCCCTTATCCAACATGCTTGAGACCAGAAGTGTTTCAAATTTCAGAATATCTGTATTACCTCATGAGGCATCTTGGGATTGGGACCAAAGACTAAACACAAAATTCTTTTATGTTTCACATACACCATATGTTTCATATACACTATATATATACATATGTATATATATGTGTATATATATATATACACACACACACATATGTGTATATAAAATATGTACATATATATATATATATATATATATATATATAGAGAGAGAGAGAGAGAGAGAGAGAGAGAGGCGGGAGGTAATTTGTGCAACACTTTTTTTTTTTTAGCAATTTTTCATATGAAACAGGTCATGTTTTGTCATTTTTGACTTCCTAAAGTTGGGATTTTTTGAGCATTTGGATTTCAGATATTTGGATTCAGGATGCTCAACCTGTGCAATGAGGAAAATCATTAAAGCAGTAGTCATCTTCTACTTCAATGTACATTTTTATTCATAGTTGAAAAGAATAGTCTATTACTGCTAACATATTGTAAATTTACTCAGAATCAAAGGGTTCAGAGAGACATAAAATGTATGTATTTTCTATTAAATAACAATTTCTGCTCACTTTAGATTATGAGTATAGTATACACGAATTATATGCACAAAAAATGTAAAAAGTAATTGTGAAAACAAGTCTCGTTACCAATTTTTATAAGAAAAAAGACATTCATTTTTTTTTTACAAGCTACCAACATCATATAGGATAGTTCTGACAATATTCAGTCTTCTTCAATTAATTCATCTGGTAGCTCAAGAATCTATAGGAAAAAAATTAATATACAGTGAAGTCACTACTCAGTGTCATGGGACAGTAGAAATTCATATCAGTACAAAATATCATTTAAGAGTTTTACATGGAGTTCCAGTGTCAAGTTTTGGAGAGACATTTTGGTTGGCAAGCAATCTAAGCATTATTGAAGATTGAAAAATTTAAAAAAATGATTTCTGTTGGTAAAAATGTTAAGAGTTTAAAAACATGTAGACATAGACAAAAGTTGTTATGTCTTAGTCTTTCCATCATCTTACTAGCAGATCCTTGCCTAGGAAACATAATGAAATGTTTTAGGTACTTCCAGTATTTTCCATAAGATGGCAGAGTTGATATTATAAATATGAGAACAAATTCACTTTCATTCTGTTGGTCACAGCAAGAAAAAGAGCCTTAAAATCATCCTCACTCTTTGAATATTGCTATCTTGTATTCAACAATAATAAGTTTAAAAGAAGCAATAAAAATGTAACAGTTATGTTTTAGATTGAGATTATGCCATAGTTCCATGGGAATTCCCCTTTGAGCACTGATTTTGCTCCTTGAGTGAGTTCCTGTAACTGTCAATTGTCTGTGCTGAGTTTTATGTAAATACTAACCAACCCTTCAATGCCCTGTGGCATTACTCTCAGATCACCACAGATATGACAGGAAAATATTGGTATCACTGAAGCAAGTAGTGGTAGTAACTGTTTTTGATTGTTAGGAGCTGCAGACTGTCTACCTTTAATGCAAATTTAGAGGCCCTTCAGTCTTTCTTTGATTTCCTTTGACACGGGTGACAGGTTCTGAATGACAGGACCTATTTTGTCCATTTGCTCTTAAGTAGAGAGTCACAGCAACACATGCAGCACCCATCTTCCCAGAACAGGATAGTCAGGGGCCAAGAGAGACTTTAGAATCAGAGTGAAGAGGTGTCAGTTGCAGAGACTAAACTCAAGGAAACTGTGATGCATACATTGACTAAAAGTGACTTGGATTTTTGTTGGAAACATCTCAAGTAAAAGCTGTGTATTTGATTGTTTTTATTGCTTCCCTAGCTTCTTGCACAAAGCAGATGCTCATGAAGTATTTGTTGAATGTGTAAGGATACAGTAAAGAAATGTTGCAAATGGACTTTCTTCCTTTCTCAGCTTGCAGGAGCTCAGAATCTGGAAGAAGGAAAGTTGTGGCATCTCCAGTCAGGGCCCAGCTTGTGTAGCGCACTAGGTCCTGGAGCTCTTCACCACTGGACTGTGAACTCCCTGTGGGAAGACTGTTATTATTTTGCATTATATCTCTAGTCGTCTGTCCAGTGCCTCATGAATAGGAGGTGCTCCACAGGGATGTTTTGAAAGAAAGAGGTGACACACATAACTTGCCATCAGTGGACACTGGCATGTGTGTAGCTTGGGAGTTTGTTGAATCCTGTCTTACCCATGTGGCTGGTTTACCAAATGCTAGTATGGTAGCTACCTGCAGTTAAACTTCCAGATCAATAATATTTCCTGGGTATCGTCAGTTTTACACACCACAGGGGAAGTCAGACATCCACAAAGGAAGAGGAAACATGTTCCAGTTTGATATAAAATGCTACTATCCAGAGAATACCCAATGCCGACAGGATCAAGTTTGTTTCGGTGAATGTAGGCAAGATCTTGTGGAACCCAGAAGAAAGCATGCCACACCCATGTTTTCTGTAAACATTTTCCTTTTCTGTGAAATTTCACAGGACTATGAGATCTTTCAAATGAAAAAAAAAATCAGGTCATTGTATCAGAAGAGACAATTTGGTAATTTCCAAGTGGAAAAAAATTTTTTTTTCAAAGGGGAAAATTCTAGAGAACTAGTTATCAGGGCCCACAATCTTGAAAATTTACCCACTCCTTCCCTCTGAGATAGCTTCTTACTGTACTTTTGCTCCTATTTTATGTACACATAGACTACATCTGGGTTATTACTGATCTTTGCTCTTTTAAACACCTAAGCACATTTTCTTTAATCATTTTGGGAGAAGAGTCTTCCAAAACAAAGTTGACATAACCTAACTATGTAAGAAGACTATAATGACCATATGGTCACCACATATTGTTGGACAGATAATGCAGGAAGCAGTAATACTACATTTGAAAGCTTTTCATTCACACAGTAGTCATTGAGATATGTGTAGTCATCAGAAGAAAATGTCCAGCTGATGAAATTAAACTATATTATTTAAATAAAATCAATAATTAATATAATTTCAAGATAGGAAAAAAGTTTCTTCAGAAAGTAGTATCTGTTCCTAATTCACACAAATAAATCTTTCACTTAATGATTTGCATTCATCATAATATGAACAAAATGTTTTGTAAAACAATACAGCACTGCCTTAAGGCTGTGTTAAGTATATTTATTTTTGCCTTAAATATCCCCATAAGACTGTGATTTACATTCTTATATTAGTTTTTCCACTCTGTTATTTTAGAAATAGTGTGCATAATTACTATCTGTATTTTTGCTCATTTTACTTTGCATCTCCCTTTCCTGTTTTCTGCTTCTAATCTGTATGGGCTTGAAAATTATTTTTAATAAAATAGTTGAGACACTAGGACTGTGGATCAATTAAGAGTTGAGTAGGAGTTAAATAATAGCTGCGAGAGTTTTCCTATGAATAAAACTGAGGAGTTTCAGGGTATGGATTTTGTGAAATCTATTGGGATAGTCAGACGACATTTTTGTTAGATTTTTGATTCTTGTTCTGTTGTGGATGGATGAGTTTGCCAGGTAGCAGAGTTCTTGTTACATACAGGGAGTCTTAGAAAACTTTGAAAGGTAAGTGCAATGGAGAAGACCAGTTTTGGGATATTATTATTATTATTTTTACCTACAGTGGCAGAAAATCCTTAGTGTTTTCAGAGCAGAAGTTCTCAGTGGGAGTTCTCACAAGTTACAACCAGAGGATGAGAAACAGTTTTGTTATTCTAATGTATCAGGCATTTTGCTTTAGGAACTTTGTGGTTATTAATTCTCTTTGCTTCAGATGTTCCCCCTAGGATGCAAAAGTATTTTGAAGTGTTAACACCCACATTTCCTTTGAGTTACACTGGATGAAAAATGGAATGCCTATGTGTGTAGAAGAAAATGAGGCATTTTTTTTATTACAATTACCACTGATGCTAATAATACTCTGGCCTTCTAGCAGCACCTGTCACATGGCATCTTCGATTTTCAGGGAAACTTTAATGAAAACTCTTCGTTTTCTTAAAGGTTGCAATTATTATGCAGCACAATGTTTACAGATAGGGAAATGTGAGACTCAGGCAGAATAAAATCAAGGAAGGTTGATGGCCATGGGCCCCGAAACAAATGGGAAAAGAATAAAACAGAAACAGACTTTGTCTTCTTAATCCCACCCTGAAACCACTGCCCAAACCTCCTTTTTGACAAAGATTAATGGAACCAACGTGCCTCAAGCCTAGACATTGAAGGTCTAGGAGCACAAAAACAACTTCATGCAGGGCCAAGTGGTTTCGATTTTGGGGAGAAATTTAAATAATTTGAGTTCTGTAATCAATGGCCTTTCTCTGTGTCAGAAAGTCCAACACTAATCAAGTGATTTTTAAAAATCCACTATCCTAAGTGGTTTGAAAGCAATAAAAGGAATTAATGAGCTTTACTTGTCCGATAGAAACAAGTACACTACAGAATTGCCCCAAATTCCATTCTCTGGAGATGTTTAACTTGTTGCTTCGGACACTAAATTTGCTTAAAACGTAATGTCCAGAGAACATTTTTTCTTATTTAGAAACATGGTAAAATGAAAAGTTATGGAAGAACCTAAATAAATATTTATACATATTGATTGAATAAATGGATTAAACAAAGACAGTTAATAATAATGAAAACCCTGGACAATACAAATAAAACATCTATACATAATTCCATTGTCCAGGGATTATGTCCAGCCTCTCATAATCCCAGCAATTTGGGAGACTGAGACAAGAGAATTGCAAGTTCAGGGTCAGCCTCAGAAGTTTAGCAAGACCTTGTCTTAAAATAAAAGGACTGGGGATGTAGCTCAATGGTAAAGAGTCCCTGGGCTCAATCCCCAATACTAATAAAAGTATTCTACACAATAGAATGCAAGCATTGATGAAGGAATCAGAAAACCAATTAGCACTCACATGTATAATGATCTCCATTTATATTATCATTACCTTAAATCAGTAGTAATATTTGATATAGTGAGGGTCAGAGTTTCAAATTAGATAGATGATCCTAATAAAGTATTTTATAAAACTTTATCCAATGACTTGCTGTTTTAGGTTTAAAATAGATTTAAGAAGTCAGAAGGAGAAAAGGCCAATCCTCTTTAAAAGAGACTTAGAAGAAATGAAACTTTGAGATAGTTTAAAAAGTGACTGAAGGCAATTATTTGCAAAATCGCTTCCCCAGAAACAGAAAACTTCAGAAGGGTTTTTACATCCAGCAGTTAAAAGTTAAACTTTCTTTATTCTGGCTGGAAGAAGTGATCAGGAGGCTTGTCTGGGGCATGCAAATTATGTTTAAACACAAAGTGTAAAGTAGAGAAAGAAGGCAACGGGCAGGAATGAGCCATTTTTTTGAAAGCAAAGAGCAATGATCTGAACTCTCAGATTTCTTATTTCCCCTGAGAAAATACATGCAAAGATGAAAATAAGCAAAGTCGACAAGAACACAGATAAAGTATTTTGTAAAGGGCACTCTCTGATACTCAGATCCAAGCAGAGGAAAGGTGAAGGGCCAAGAAACCCACAGGAAGTGACTTCTTGCAGCCTGGATATGTGGGGCCAGAGGAGCCTTTACAAACAGCAAAGGCATCAACTTAGTCAACAGCAAAGGTATGGTGTAGTAGGGACAGCTGATGGACACCTATGTACATGGAAGAAGGCTGTACTTAGAACTTGCATAGCAGACCTGATGGGACATGGTGCAGACCAACTACAACTACCAGCTTCAGTCTCCTCATCTGTAAAGGAATCACTGAGGTCCCTTTTTCAATGCAAACATTTTATCGCATAGAGAAATTGCACATTGTATTAGACATGTTATTTCTTTTAACTTTCACTTCCTAAAATATTCATATACTATTTGCCATTTAAAGAAGTGGATCACATGGCACATTTTAACAATGTGATTGCGTAGAAAAGGGTCCACTCTGGTACTGAAGTTTGTGTGAAGGTGTGTGCACAACAAGAATAAGTCGCCCACTCTTGTTTAAATTGTCAGTTAGTCATGGCTGCCAGATGGAAGGTGCCAGGTGTTAAGAGAATAGAACTAACAATTTTACTCATGAAAATCATTTCTTGCAAAATTATTAAATAAGTAGTACCTTCAAAAGAGAAGTGCCTGATAAAATAAAATAGTTTAACTGTTATGGCCATGGAAGAATTAATTTATTTTATGTATTTTTACCCTTTTTACTAAGAAATAAAGCCCCTAAGTTTTATATGGCACAAGGTCATCAAAAATAAAGACTATATTTCCCAGTTTTCTTTTCAACAAAGTTTGGTGTGCACCAAGTTTTGGGCAATGCAATATAAGCAGAAGTAGTGTGGGAAAATTCTGAGAAATGCCTTTAGAGGAAAGAAGCCTTCTTCTTTTTTTTTTTTTTTCTTTTTCTTCCTCCTTGGCTGGAATACAAAAGCAATGGCTGGAATTTGAACAGCCATTTTGAATCATGCTATGATCTTCAGAATGATGGCTCCCAAGGATGAAGCAAAAAAGAAGGATCCTGGATCCACATCTCTAGGAAACTCACATCTAGTGCTTTGCTGATTGTAGAATTTTGAAATATGAAGAGGAATAGACATCTTATTTAAGCAACTGTATTTTTTTTCCTTACTGTAAGTAAACTTAATCCTCACTAACATAGACTGACAAGGTTGGTTGTTTGCCAAAGCAAATTCTATGAGAACTAGATAGAGTATAGGTTTTGCTAAACTGTTTCTTAACAATTCCAAAGAGGAAAAGGAAAGCATGCTCTAAATGGAGAATGATTTAATGTTTTGAGTTAAACAAAGGAACAAGAAAAAACAAAACAAACAAAAAAAACACAACTGTGAGTTAAGGATTGACACTGTCCAAATCCAAATTAGGAAGACTTTGGGTACTGAATTCTTCTCTTGCCTCCTCTCTATTTCCTTTCCTTCTCTTTCTTTTCTCATATTCCTTCCTCTCCCCACTGCCAGCTTCCTTTTTATCTCCTATTTTTTAAAAATTCTTTTTACTTAACTTGGATCTCAAGTTCAAGCCAAAGCATATTTTGGATTCCTTGAATATTTCATTTTAAATGCTCCACATTTAATATAATTCTTGCCCTTTAAATGATTGCAAGTTCAATGAAGATGATTAATTTTTTACCTGACACCAATTTTTTTCCTACAAATACCAATATTTAAGGAATTTGACCCACTTTCTGGAAATGGATTTTTTTTAGACAGAAAAGAGAAATGCCACCCACAGAATTTGGACTATTTGATAATTTCTCCTTTTTTGAGAGACCTTAAATAAGAAATACATTCATTTAATACTTAAAATTTGTCCTTAAGTTGTGGGCCTATTTGTTGCAAATATTTAACCATGGCTTGTAGATACTTCAACACACCTCCTATCAAAATAAATAAATAAGTAAATAAAATAAAACAAAGTTGCAGAACATTCTTAAATGGAAAGGGTGTGTGTGTGTGTGTGTGTTTAAAACCCAGACATTTAAGGTTGCTACGGTTTAGAAGATCAATTATTTGTATTTTTTTCCTACTTAATTCAGCTACCTCTTAAAGGAAAGCAGGTACTATCTTGGGCTAAAATGTCAAGTTAGAATATTTGAATTCTAATCAACTCTAACATTTCTCCTAGCTACATATTAAAGTAACTCAGAAATGATAAGTGACTGCTTTAGAAAATAATCAGCCAGAATATTCTCAGACCACAGTGAGTCCACATTTTTTGGGACACCATCATTTTTTAAATTGGTTGAAAATAAAGGTCTTTTTATTCTTGGCAAGATCCCTTTCTAATTTGCAAAGATTGAAAAGAGTAATTTTGCTTTTTGTTTTCCTCTTGATTTAGCAGAGTCATGATGGTTTTCCTCAGCTCTGCAATGTACATTTTAGCTAGTTCTAATGAAGACAAATTCCACTCAATCAGGAGTGTCCCATTCATTAAGGGAGACAGATGGCAGCCTTGCCATGTTTTGTTAGCTTCAGCCACTTGAAGCTGGCTGCTTCTCTTATTTAGGTCCATAGGAATAGAAGGGCTTATTTTTTAAAGGAAAAAAAGGAAAAGAGTCAATATTTTTCGAAAGCAAGATGTCACATTGTCTTCAAAACAAATGAGCAAACTACATCCCAGATTCGGAGAGATACAGACATACATGTCAGGGACACATTCTCTCACTTTATATGGCAGGTGGAAGGAAGGTTAACATTCCTGGGGACACACTTGCTTAAAGATTTTCGTAAGAGATGCTTGCAATTTCTCTGATGTGGACTGTCCCATGATCACGGTATTTTCTGTCCCCTGAGAATTCTGTAAACCTCCCTATAACTCTCTTGCTTAGCTTTTCCTGGCTTTGAAACATGACTAGAAGCTTCATTAAATAAAAGCTAAACTGAAAGCATCCCAGCTTCTTGTGGTGTCACACAATGTTGGCAGAAAACTCTTCAAGAAGGATCAATCATTCATACAAGATAGAAGGCACAGCCTGAGGAGGGTTGGTCAAGGTTTACAAGACTCACTGCCAGATAACTCAGAGAGGAAGAAACATTGGATGATGTTCTGCTGTTCTGATGTTCTTTGATGTTCTGCTCAGCACTAGGGGATCAAGGGTGGTGGATGTACATATCCTGCTTTAACAGGGATGCCTCTGCGGAGAGCTCTTGATCCTGCAGAGGTGCCCTCTCTTAAGATGGTAGGTAAGATTCTGGCAGAAGAGTTACAGGCTAAGGGATGCTTTCATTTTCCCTTACTCTGACCAGTTACACAATTACACATGGAAAAGTCAAGATCTTGGCCAGAACACACATCTAGTGAACAAGTCGTTGTTGAAAACCCTACTGGATAGGCACACAGTGCAGAGTGGATTCTCTAAGATAGGAGGCAAAAGCAAGAACTGAAATGCCAGTTACCAGGGAACAGCAATCAAAGTAGTACCATGTTGGAATTATCCAGATTCGTGGGTGAAAGTGGAGGGCTACTGTCCAAGTCTAGGATTCTCTTTATCATAAGTAAACAGAGCCTCTAAAGAGTAGCCAGAAAAATGAGATACCGTGAGAGAAAAAGGAGAGAAAGTGGAAGATTATGCTAATTTTCTAGAATTTGAGAATGATCCTTGTGAATTAGTAACAATCCTTGCTAGGGATGGAGATTGAAACAGTTATACCTTCAAGTGAAGAAAGATTCATCTACATGCCACAGTATGTAGTTGCCTAGATTTAACATTCCTAGAAAAATCACTAACTTAAAGATTTCCTCCTTCAGTCTGTTATTGGTGATTAGCCAAGGTTTAGAACTCTGAGGTGCATCTTAGAAGAACACAAATCCACATGAAGAGACAAGAAAAACAAGACAATGTGAGACTATTTTATGAAATGCTAACTATATTTCTTTTCTAATGTTTAGTTGTAGATGGACACAATACCTTTATTTTATTTATGTGGTGCTGAGCACCCCACTAATGTGAGGCAAGCAATCTACACTGAGCTACAACCCCAGGCCGCTAACTATGTTTTTGTTTGAGTGTGTAGTGACAGTATAAGGAAATAGCAGCTTTAAGTATTTAAGTATTAATTTTATCCTATTTTACTAATTTTTTACACTTTTGATTTTTATTAGCTTTTTCAATAAGATTATGTATTAGTTTTGGAATTTTAATAAAAAGTTTATTTTTTTAATTAAAAATACCATTTAAAATCTGCATGATTTCACACTGCTTAAACACGGGCAAATGCTTTCACGGCTTTTTAGAAAACAGAAGAGTTGGTTGTTTTTGTGGGATTTTAATAAACTTGAGTGGGTCACAAGAGCTCCAAACCCAACGTACTGCTCTGACACTACCGATAACAACTACCTCTTTTAATTGTGAAGTGTCTCATAGTTGATGGCATATTTTTAACATTCTCAGTCAAATCCACACCCTTAGGATGTTGAGCTCATAGTTCCACTTCCTAAATGAGAGATGCTGAAATGTCAAAGGCTGCTTTGGATTGGGACCCAAACCCCAACTTTTGTCCTTTATGTTCTTTTCCTTTTACCATAGTTGTTGCTCTCTGCACAAATACAAGGCTCTGGACAAGTCCACCAAAGCCCCAAACCCTTAATGCCTTCAACTGAAGAATAGTGGCTTGGATTTCACCATTTCCAAGGGCCCACCTTCCTCTTTTTTATTTTGAATCTGGGTTCATCCAGTAGGAATGAAAAATGATCACAGTCAATGAGGGTCCTCTGAGCAAAGGGGCACAATCTCCAGGCTCAGGAGTTAAATTAACCTCTATGAAGCCCCCTGTGGTTTTCACGGACTTGGAGGAACCTGGGTAATGTTTGTTGCATTAAGTTCTGATTCTGATTCTTAATAGAGTCACATGAAATCTGGGAGCAGAAGAAGTAGAAGGAGGAGGAGAAGAAAGCCTTAACACACTTTCAAAAATTTGCAATGCTTTTAGGTGATTTATAGACCAGTCTTAGTGATGCATGGACCAAGTTAACAATCTCTGTCCTTAATAGTGTGCAAATGCACAACTTTGTGACTTATGGGAAACTTGATTTTGGTTGCTGTACAAAGTGAGTGAAACTTATTTTCATGTAGAAAATAGTGATTCAGGAATAGAGAGAAAAAGAATGTGAAGGGTATATATATATATTACAATTAACAAAATTAACCAATGATGAAAATGAGCACAGTTGTGGTCTATGTTTGGGAATACGGCAATTGATTGAAAAGAGGGCATAAGGGAATTTTCTAAAGTGATGAAAATGTTCTGGTTTTGACTGAGGCATTAGTTATATGGGGGTGCACATTTTCCAAAACTAATCAAATTGTACCTTTAATATCAGTGCATTTTACCATATGTAAATTTTATACCAATTTAAAACAAAAACAGTTCTTTTTCTTCCCCTACAGAAGATTGTGGAACATTTCCCATATGATTTGCTTGGCTATTGGGATGGGGTAGAAGAAAGAAAAGTTGATGTAGCTCAAACATAAATATTTTCTTTAGAAGTACTTGTGGAGAATTCCATAGTATTTTAACGTTCCCTTTGAATATCCTCAAAGCAAAGCTGATTGCAGATTTATGGCTGTGATTTTTTGTCCCACAAGCCCACGTGTTGTGTGTTTAGGTCTGACATAAGTGTTAGAAGGGGGATAAAGTGTAGAAAATATGGACCTCAGAGACGCCCATGCTCCCTCCAAAGGAGAAAGGGGTTCCGTAAATCACTTCAGCCTTTCATGTGCCCCCATGATACATTAATTTTTTATAACATAGAAAGAACAAGATATCACACATGAGTTCTGAAAATTTAGATAGCCATAAGTTTGTTCTATGTTGTGAGAAGTTGAGAGCTAGGGAGGATTCTGTGCGTTGTCTTGTAATATTGAAACAATGATCCACATTCAGTCTGAAAGCTGGACCCATTGGGTACTCATGGATACTCATTGTACCCATGTAGGATCTGTCACAGGGTCTTCCTTTGTGTCTGATGACCACAGGCAATGTCTGCCAGTGCAAACCCACCGGGCCTAGAATAACAGCAGCACTGATCTCACATCTTAACAACACACACTGATGTTTCTCATAGAAATGACTGTTGAAGTCTTCACAGATCCCCCCCACCCCCCGCATTTTGCATGCCTCACATTAAATATTGTTAAAAAATTAAAAACCATTTTTTTTTACAATTTACAAGTGTTCATATAAGAAGAAAATGACTAAAAAAATACCCACCCAAGCACCTAGAACTCATCTAGCAAACAATGCTAACAATACACAGGCTGTGACCGAAGAACTCCACTATTGGTGGGAAAGCTGGGAGGCACAGTCCATTCTCTGGAAGGAAGGTGACAGGTG
Organism: Marmota marmota marmota; assembly: GCF_001458135.2. NCBI lineage: Eukaryota > Metazoa > Chordata > Mammalia > Rodentia > Sciuridae > Marmota > Marmota marmota. The sequence continues at coordinate 16,538,348 of NW_026000093.1, forward strand.
TCGGATCCACAGAGTGCTGGCTGTCGGTGGTGCTTTGTTCCCTAAGTCAAGTTCAGCAGCCGAATTTCAGAGTCAATGTCGTTACTTATTTCGACCTATAAAAGAAAATATGAATTGCTTTAAAGAACTTCAGTATTGAAAAAAAAAATCCTTCCTATTCGCTTAGGCCTTTTGAATGCAAAATAGCTTCTGGGTGTGCCTGGGTTGCATTTGAAACCTGGGCTTTCGTGCTTTCCTGATTACAGTGTGGCAATCAGGTTTCAAAATGTAGGACTGATTTCCTGGGACAGAAATGCTGACCATGCTGCAGTTGCAAAGTGACATGGAGTCATCAGTGGCCTTAGGGGTAAGATGATTGGGGTTGAGCTGTGTCTACACACCACCACACACACCTCCAACCTAATCTTCCTCTACCACCCTCTTGCTTGACTACTCAAGAATCAACCGAGTCTGGCTTTCCTACCACCTAACCACAGACCTGTGTCCCTTACATATTTCTTATCTTGTGATGGTTACTTTTATGTGCAAACTTGGCTAGCCTGTGGTCCCCAGACATTTGATCAAACACTAGTGTTTCTAACCAATACACTATAACTACACAGGAGAGTGGATCACTGTGCTCTATGTATACATGCACAAAATATGATTGGGTTGATTTCATTCCTCATGGACCTTCCTTTGCTCTCTTCTCCTCCATCCACCTATCTCTCTTCCGTATTCGCCTCGTTTACCTTCTATTTTTGAGAGATCCCTTTTTTTTCCTCTTTAGCTTCCACATACAAGAAAGAAATGTATCCTTTTTCAGGGTCAAATACTAGTTTAAGTGTCAAAATATCTTGTATCTTTTTGCTGAGAGTTCCATTTAAATCAGTGATTCTGAGTAAAGCTGAATGCCCTCCATAATGTAGAGGGGCCTCCTCTGATCAGTTGAAGGCCTCAAAAGAACAAGTCTGAAATTTTCTGAGGAAGAAGGAAAGCTGCTTCCAGGCTGCCTTTGGACCCAAACTGCAATTTCCATTCTTTCTCCTTGTGTCTCTGATCTGCAAGAATAATCTACAGATTTTGGACTTGCCAGTCACCATAATTACATACTCTAATTTCTTAAAATCTTAAAAATCTCTCCACTCTCCCCACCACTGTGTGTGTGTGTGTGTTTATCTGTCTCTCTTCTATCTCCCTCTATGTGCACACACACACACACACCTTAGTGGTCTAGTGGTTCTGTTCTATTATACATTCCCATGTTCAGTCACTCTTGTCTCCAATCTTTTGGTGAAGACTGTGCATATTCTTTGTTTCATACTAAGTGGTAAGTCTTTGGGATATAAGGGCTCTGAATTATGCAACTTTGTACAAAATCAACTTTGGCATAGAACCTGCTACACAGTTCACACTTAATGAATATTCGTGGAGTACTTCAGCTCTCACTGTTTCTCTCCTGCAAAGTCCTGGCCCATCCAAATCCCACTGGCCTCTAAAGGGTTAGTTGAAGTTCTCCTCTGTGAAGGCTTTCACTTCTCCTCAGCCATATGACTTTCCCAACCCGCTAATGGAAACTCTTGTGCTATCAGTACTACCCCACGTGCAGTTTATGGCAACCAGCTTCACAATGAATGGTGTCCTAATGATTTCATTTAGGCATGAAACTTTTTCCCTCCAACCAACTTATAAGCATCACACTAACAGAGACTATGTTTCACTCTTACTTTAACCCCCATCTAGAAACTTTTCTTCCACTAGCTCAGGATAATGATTCTATGGTATGGGATGAAATTTTTAGTCATACTTTGAAATAGCTGAAAAAATTCCAGGTTGTCACTTCTCCAACTGTAAATCATGGTCCCTGCTGCACAACTCAGGAGTAGGAGGGCTTCACCTCTCTCCCACCTTCCTTATTGTGTTTCCCCAGCTCTTCTGTTACTCTTGGTTCTGAATGACACAATCATATATCTGCCCTTTTGCATTTTAACAGGGATTTAAATTGAAAGATATAGGGATGAGATTATAGTGATGGAATTTTATGATTTTGTACAACCTCTAAGTTCGGAGGGAGATCCAATGTCCTCAAGTTCATTTATCTACTCAGCACATGAATCCGTTCCAGATACTGAGAAGAAGGTGATGAAGGGCATGTGCTTCTTTGTTAGTAGCAGAGGTTTGTAGAAACTTCAAAATAGCTACAGTGTTTATTTTTAATGTCAGCTCTGCTTCTAGCAAATATTTTATGTTCTTGGGCTTTAGCAACACAGATTAGTAAAGCAGTGAAACAGGTGGAGACTCTTCCTTTGGTGCCAGGTAAATATTCTGGCAATGTCATTTCGATGGTTAGGAAATGTGTCTGCAGGGAATTTTGAAGAACGCAGTGAAGCAACTTTAACAGGAGGCATTGAAAGCAAGCCTTTGGTACTCTGTGTTGGGTCTTATTAACAAACTGACTTCTAAAAATCAAACACAGAAGTAGAGAGAACAGTATTATAAATCCCTATATATTCATTACTCTGTTTTAATGAAAATAAAAATTATGGTATCAAAGTGTCCTCTATTCACTGCTGCTTTTTGATGGGGGAGAGGCTAAGATATTTAAAACCAAATCTTAAACATTATACCATTTTATTCAGATCTGTATACATCTGCAGTGCATTGATTCTTAATGAGGGGAAATTTGCCACTGTCTGGAGACAATTTTGGTTGTCAAGATGTGGTAGGGAGTGGTGCTACTGACATCGAGTAGACACAGAACAAGGAGGCAGCTCAATATTCCCATGTGGGACCAACCCACTCTGGAGAATTATCTCATCCAAAGACAACAGCGAGTTTGAGAGATCATGATCAATTGGTAAGAACTAATTAATTAAATTTTTACTTATGCATTACCAACAGTTTCTTAATACCAGTTAGTATCTAGCCTGTACTCATAATGTCCCAATGGTTTAGAAACATCTTATTGCAACAGGCTTGTCAAAAATCAGGATTCAATAAGATATACATATCCATTTGATTATTATGTCTTTAAAATCTCTTCTAAATCAATGATAGTTTTTCCTCTTTTTGAAAAATTGCCCCACACTATTATTCTCATTTTTAGATTTGGCTGATTACTTCCTTGGTGAGATTCAAGGAATCTCATTTTGCTGTTTTTGTGTTTTCTATAATACCAGTCCAAGGTCAGGCTTGGCTTTATAACAAGATGGTGGTGGTATATACTTCTTATGCAGCTCACTTAGAGCCATAACATCAGGTTGTCCCAATTTTAACGATGCTATAATTGAGCCACAGGTCTGTGTTAGAACAACTTGAGATCTGGGATCCTAAAGGTCATACCTTTTTAAAAATAATTTTTATTAATACAAATATTTGTAAATCATAGTAGTTACCTGAAGATACCTGACCTGAAAGCAGAATGAAATCAAGTAATAATATAGTGATGTTATTTCAAAGGATGTCTTTTGACATGTTTACTTGAGAGGCTTGTAAGTATCTTTAATAAAATTATTTCTCTAACAAAGTTATTTGTACTTCTTTTGCCATTGATTAATTTTGGAGGTGTGGATCATATTTCCTTACATTGATTGATTTTGGAGGTGGTGGATCATATTTCCTTACCACTACATGAATCTACTGTCTTGCCATGGGCATCAGTGACAAATACCAAGGAAAAATAAGGAGTTCACATCCTCTCTGGAAGGCATCATTCAGATATCCTCTATTCAGATATGGCCTTCCTCGTCCTAGAAAAGGATCTATGTACTTCACATGGCAGCATGGGAAACAGTCTCTGCAAGGTTCTAGGGACAGAGAGTGAGGTCACGTATCCAAAGAAATGATTTCTGTGTCCCTAGTGAGAAAGGGTGACTGACCTCCAGTCACAGTGGTCAAGTCAGACTGTTGTATCTGTACTCCTAGCAAGGACAGGTGTGCACAAACTATTATCGTGAGGAGACTATACCACACAGGCCATGTAGACCCAATCAAATGGCTACAGATTAGCAATGTGTTCTTACTGTATAGTCTCCGAAATGGTACAACTATTTCATATGATAGATCCAAAACTTATTAATGCCAGTGAAAAATAAAGAGTTTCAAAGCTAGGGAGAGCAATGAGCCCTGTTGCTGCTACATTGTGCTAAGTAGGAGAAGCCCACAGCAAGGCCCATCTCTCCTTTGGGACGACTAAGATGATGCTGAGTGCCTTGCAGTTGTGGCGCCCTTGAGACAGCCCCCGAGAGTTAATGCCTCCGAAAGTGCCTTCCATTTCCAAGGAACTGATGTCGGGGCTCAGGGGATGAAACGCCCATGCTCAGTAATGGGAAGAGTGAGCCAGCCATCTCTATGAGCAGATCTCAGTTACCTCGCTCTGCCTGCCACGGAGGTCAGGGTGCTTAGCAGCCCCTCCGTGTAGAGAACTATTAAAGCATGAATGCCATTCAAAGACAAAGGAAAACAACAAAGACAGAGTTACCATGTTATTCATCTTTGGGTTCCTCCAGCCATAGTTTGCTAACACATGACTGATGCTCGTTGGTTTTTAAGTTAGAATTTGATCAAAGGGAGATCTATAAGAGTCAAGGAAAGGAATGAGGGGAAGGGAGGAGAAGAGGAAAAGGGAAATACTGGGAAATGTATTGGTCCAATTATTTTGTTATATTGCTTGCATGTACCAAAATGTAACAATAAATCCTGCTATGATGCGTCATTATCATGCACCAATAAAAATATAGAGAAAAATTAGGACTTGAAAACACACAACTTCCCAACTCCTGCATACATGCAGATATACATGCACACACAGATACACACGCACACAACACAATACTTGATTTGTGCTACCAGCTAGTGCCTGATCTAGGTGCTATAAATGGAAAATGTCCTGGCAGGGCACCAACTTACACGTGGGAATACTGATAGAAAAAAGCTGTTTTGGGGGAAGAACAGATACTCATGACTACCTCTGCCTTCGTCCTATAGCCTGATCATCAGAGGTGGGTTTCCTGTGGGCCTGGACTCTGAGAGGCAGACAACCAGCAGTGAGGATTCTAGAGCCGGAGGCAGTGACAGCTTGCAATGGGGATTAGCCTCCTCTGTCTTTTAGCACTTAGTGGCAATAGCAGCCACTCCATCAGCAGTGGCCACATAGCATGTAGCAATTTTTGTGAAGAAAAAATTAGCCTCCAGCAAAGGCAATCACACAAGTCAAGATACCAAAGAAAAGTCAAGTTCTCCTTTGGAAGCCTCGAAAGCAATTGCTTAAAAGTGATGGGGGACATCGAGGGTCAGCTTTCTCATCAAGTCTTTCTTAACTGCCATCATGGGGTGTCTTCCTCATGGAAATTTCTAACATAATCAGATGCAGCTCTACCTGCTGTACAGCTCTGTTCTGGAATGCAGCTGCTATCTTTCTTTGACAAACTGCCTTGGTCTAATTATTTTTTATGTGAAGAATTACTGCTACACAGAGCTTCATTTCCCCACTACCCGGTTGCTAACCATTTTGATGGAAATAGACCCGTCATGATTTTGACAATTGTTAATTTAGTTGTTCACTGTGACGGTCTCTGAAATTCTGTCTTGTTTTCATAGCTGCATGGATTCACACCATGATATTTGTCTTCCCCAAAGCAAATCTGCTTTTATGAGCCCCTTTCCCTGGATGTCACTGTCGCCTCCACTCTAAGCCACCGTGTAGGGGCCCTCTTCAATGCCCTGTTCACCACTTGACCTCTTGGCTCTCTGCTCTTAGGATAAGATGATCAGATCCTTGCTCTTTGCCCTGATGAGAGGTGGGATCAGTGCATGGGAGCAGTGATGGAAGAGATCCTGGTGGACACCCTACTGTAGCCATGGTGATTATTATACTCCCTCACCAACAGCTATGGCAAGATGAGGGGCCCCAGCACAGGGGTTACAGTTTCAAGGTGTTCCCCAAAGGGTCATGTATGAGAAAATGCAGGGATGTTCAGAGGTGAAATGATTAGATTATGAGAGCTGTGACCTTATCAGTGGACTAATTCATTTGATGGATTAACAATTTGAAAGAACTGTACTGAGTGGTAACTGTAGGCTGGTAGAGTGTGACTAAAGGAAGCAGGCCCTTGTGGCGTGCCCTTGGGGTTCATAGTCTGTTCCTGGTCCTCTCTCTCTCTCTCTCTCTCTCTCTCTTTCTGCTTCCCAGCTGCTATGAGCTGAGCAGACTTCCTTGGCTGCATTGTACCACATGAAGTTCTGCCTTACCTCAGACCACAGTGGAATTGTCTGACCATGGACTGAACCTCTGAAACTGTGAGATTAGAATAAACTTTTCTCCCCCTATTTGTTCTTGTCAGGTATTTTGGTCACAGTGATGAAAAGCTGAGTAACACAAAAGGATACTCCTGACCTGTGTGTCACATGTCCCTAAACCAGACCCAGATGAGAACCATCGAAAGCATTTCTATAGTTCTGTCACAAAGAGTGATGTGGTTTAGAATGTGGAACAATGGTGGCTACAATCCCCTGGTGTCCTCACTAGGCGCTGTCAATATTCCTTCTCTGCTTAAGCATTTGCTTTCTTATAAGCTTGTTCATTTTTATGTGGGGACTCCAGCTATATTGGCTCAGATATAAGTTTTGACTTTAACCTCTGTAGAAGGGCTGAGTCAATCAGCCTCCATGCTTGGGATGCCTGTTTAATTCAGCTTTTTTTTTAAGACAAAAATTTTTATTTTTTTTAAATTTTTTTTATTGGTTGTTCAAAACATTACAAAGCTCATGACATATCATCTTTCATACATTTGATTCAAGTGGGTTATGAACTCCCATTTTTGCCCCAAATACAAGTTGCAGAATCACATCAGTTACACATCCACATTTTTACGTAATGCCATATTAGTGACTGTTGTATTCTGCTACCTTTCCTATCCTCTACTATCCCCCCTCCCCTTCCCTCTCATCTTCCCTCTCTACCCCATCTGCTGTTGTTTAATTCTCTCCCTTGTTTTTTTTTTCCCTTTCCCCTCACAAACTCTTATATGTAATTTTGTGTAACAATGAGGGTCTCCTTCCATTTCCATACAGTTTCCCTTCTCTCTCCCTTTCTCTCCCCCCACTAGTCTCTGTTTAATGTTAATCTTTTCCTCATGCTTTTCTTCCCTGTTCTGTTCTTAGTTGCTCTCTTTATATCAAAGAAGACATTTGGCATTTGATTTTTAAGGATTGGCTAGCTTCACTTAGCATAATCTGCTCTAATGCCATCCATTTCCCTGCAAAATCCATGATTTAAGACAAAAATTTTTAAAAGAGAAGTTTTAGGTTCATAAAAATATTGATGTAAAGGCACAGAGATTTCCCATACACATGCATAGGTTTCTTCATTATCAACATTCCCCAGCAGAGTGGTACATTTATTAAAGTGAGGAAGCTATACTGACATGTCATTATCACTCAAAGCCCATGCTTTCTTTACATTAGGATTCTTGGGTGTTTTCCATAGATTTGGACAAATGTTTAATGATATGCATCCATTATGATAGTATTATCAAGAATAGTTTCAATGCCCTAAAAATCCTCCATGTTCCTCCCTCTCATCCCTTCCTCCCCAAACCCCTGATCTGTTTATTGTCTTGGTAGTTTTGACTTTTCCAAAATTTCATTTAGTTGGAATCAATCATACAGTATGTGGCTTTTCCAGTTTGGTTTCTTTAACTTATGCATTTGTCTTTTCATAATTCGATTGCTCATTTCTTTTTAGCGCAGAATAAGGTCACACTCTCTGGATTGCCACAGCTTATTTGTCCATTATTCATTTACCTAATGTAGCATATCTTGGTTTCTTCCAAGTGTTGAGCAATTATGAGTAATGCTGCTATAAACATCTATGTGTAGTGTTTGTGGAGACCTAATTTTTCAACTCCTTTGGATACATATCAAGGAGCCCAATTGCTAGGCCATATGGTAAGAGTATATTTAATTTTGTAAGAAAATGCCAAACTGTCTTCCAAAGTGACTGTATGTGTTCTTTGATAAACTCCATCTCTTCTTTCTAATGTCAGCTTCATCTTCCAGTGGAGCCTTCTTTGCCAAGGGTGTAGTAGCCATTTCTCATTCTACATAGAATTGCTTTGGGGACAATTTTGAGTTTAGTTATTTTTATGTAGGTCTCTTCTCCTAGATCATTAGCTGCTGGAAGTCAAATCTCAACTGCTATTTATCTTTATGTCTCTAGCACCCAGGACAATGCCTGGGTGATCAGTCCGTGGGTGTAAATTGAACTAACTCAACTTATTTCATCAGTGGGGATTGGAAGCTTGATATCATTATCTTAGAAAGAGACAAAGCACAAAAAACCAAACCCACATGTGAGCCACTTCACCACTATCACAGCTGTATCTCCAGTATACCTATTCACCCACAATATGTCCCTGGGAAATCTGACACTGAAACATGAGTATTCAGACTCCCTGTACATTTCTGCTGTGTTACCTATGAATGACCTATCTAGTATGGCTTGTGTCTATTCATCTCAAGTTGAAAGCTACGTGTTCATATATACGTGCCTGGGAATATGCCAAGAATTTTCTGATTCCTTTAGCAAAGTGGCTTCCTCATAAAACCTGGCTTTGTATTCCATGGAGATAAAAGAGGCTTAATGAAAGTTAAAAACCAGGGTTCACTCCACCTCTAACAATTTAGCACAGCAGGTTGGCTAGTTCTTCAAGCTGTTCCGGGGGTGGGGTGTGAGATGGTATCATGGAGTTGGGTTCAATGGAATCCAACATAAAGGCCTTATTTAAAGAAATCAAGCAGGCTGATAGATACTGACTGGGTAAATGCTGCAATATCTGCATAGCGGTGAGAAACAGATATAGACCTCTTAAATTGTTTCATGCACAGTGATTTCAATTCAGGTTTAGTTTGATCTCGCAGATTCCCACTCCCTTCGTGGTTGAAAGGCATTCCATATTCATCTGACATGATAATATGCATAATCTGTCAAAGCAGAAACTTGTTCTATTACTTTCTGTAGCCTGGAGTTTGTGTTACGTTCAGCTAAAAGGTGTGAGGTCAGCAGTGAACAGGGATGTTGAGAAAACCCTTTGAGGAGAGAGCAGAGTTGATCAAAGCCTTGTAGGTGATCAGAAAAGGATGTTTTATGTGTTCTTGGTTCAGAGAGATGGAAGGAACTTCAGAGAACCTAACTGGGAGTCACTTTCCCTGGGCATACCACAGAACACCCTTTTAAGGTATATAGCTATATATGAGTCCAATCTTTAAATCCACTCAAGGAAGTAGATTCCATTATCAACATTAATCAATCGAAGTTCTTAATAACCCTCCCTAATAGAATGATCTCTCTTACATTGCATCATTTTTCATATTGCAATTTCTCTGCAGTTTTTTTCCACAGTAAGATGAAAGAAACCATTCATCATCTTCATATCGAATAAAAATATAGGAAGACTTTCCTAGCCACTATGAGGCATTGTTTCAGTCCTCGCTTCCAATGCACCCATCATCCTTATTATTGTCACAATCCCTGCCAAGCTCCCCAAATCCACAAATATCAACTTTTGGAGTGCATCATTTACGAGTGCTCAGAAGCATGAGTAATGAGGCGGTGACTACTTGCTCCTGGAATGTTATAGAGGGCCAATGTTTCTCCAAGTTGGATTTACTTTAAGAAACCAAAATTTATTTAAACATCTATCATGTGACAGACATAGTGCTGGTTTGTGCAGCCTGTGAGCTATGTTTACTTTATATCACTCTTCAAGACTAAAATGCATTCACCCTGGGGAGGTGGAGGAGCCAGTGCCGTCTTCTTAGGGCTTACATCCCCATAGATGCTGGCTGGGGGTTGCAGATTAGGGAAGGAACTGTGAAGAAAGGGAGCAGGGGGAATCTTTCATGCATGTTTATTATGCTGGTGGCTGTTTTACATGATTTCCTCTATCACTCTGAAATTATAAAGCAGTGGGTTTCAAGGACAGGAGGAGCATCTAAGCACGTCTTCACTATCAGGCCAGGTTTATCACTCAGGAACCATCCCAGTCAACCACTTACTTATGGTGGGACATTGAGAAAGTTGCCTAACCTCTATGAGCCCCCATTTCCTTATTCATAATCAATATCAGCTACTATAGTGCAGTATTTTCATGAAGATTAAATGAGATACTATAGGCCAAATGCTTAGCATAGGATAATTATTGTTACTTAACCCAGTAGTTTATTTGCTACTTAGAGTTTCCAAGGAATGGAGTCAGAGCATCTTCTTGCCTGTTTTCTAGTATTTAACTTATCAGGCAACCAAGATTTCTTCTTCATTCTCAACTTATATTGGTTCAGTTATTGGTGACACCTTTTTTGTTTTTTTTTTGTCAACATTTTTTGCATGTCTTCTAGGCATGTAGAAAACTTGTTTCTGAACTCTTTAGTCAAATATGTGAGTACAAAGAACAATAATATGTATGTGTACATATTATGCACATTGTCCCATGTAGTCCATCCTCCCCCCCATGAAGTCATATTATGGATGATAGAACAAGTCTCAGAGACGTCAGAAAGTCACCTGGGACCATCCATGCAGATCCTGACTCGAACCCAGGTCTCTCTCCTCTGTCTGCTTTGCTGTGATACCCTAAGAGATATATTTAATCTTCCCTTATGCAGAACAAATAGTCTCATCTTTTTTTTTCCACTTGAAATCAATGTGATATGCAATCAACTATTGACAAGGAAAGCAAAGCAAAAATCTCATTTAAAAAAATATAAACCAAGTCACCTACTTCAGTTCTGGAATGAATAATAATAATGATGATGTTGGGTTACATGTGAAAGGTGTGTTTTAGGTATGAGTGGAAAATTAAACCAATGATTAGTAGTAGCTCCAAATTACTTCATTTGGGGTTAGTTTTGGCCAGGTTAGAAGGATTAATATTTTCTATAGCATCACACCTTTACTTACAGGTTTAACAGGCTTTAACTCAACATGATCCTGGTAGTAGGAGTGTGTATCAAGTCCACCTATGAAATCAACTGAAAATATAACAGCCCAAGTTGAATAAATGGGTGAGTAAAAATAAATGTAATACTAAATGTTTAAAGTAGAATACACACAAAAATAGTCACAAAATATCTGCTTACCATAAAATGAGAAAATGCATATTTAGTATAAAGGACTACTAAACACATTGTCAATGACCAAAAAGAGAAAACAAAAGGGGGATGGGGATAGTGAATTTTAAGAAACACACAAATCACCTGGGCTCTCAAAACCTCCCCAAATCACAGCTGCTATTGGTTTCAGTGGATAATGGAGTAACATTAACTAGCATCAGATTTAAATGATGCATTTGTCCATATGTCTACGGTCACGCCCTTTCCTCTACTTATGAAAAGAGGCATTTTTCCTTCTTGATGCCAGAATCCATTTTTCCCTTAAAACTATTCTTTGCATCATGAAAGAAGGCTTTTGAGAAGTCATATAATCAATCTCCATGCCTTCTGTGTTCAAGCCACTCCTAAGAAATGACATCATCCTTTTGCAAAGTGTCATGTCCTCCCTGATAGCATGGAACTTGTCTTGCCTTCACTACAATCTCTAGACATTGTTAGTCTCTATAATAGTCTTTCTAATCTCTTTCTGTTTAGATCAAAGCCTCAGTCTTTTTCTTCTCAATTCTTTGTTTCTCTTGTTCTATAGTCTGTTGAAAACATTAATTATTTAAAGCCAAGCTTTGCTGTTATGGTGTTACTTTAATATTAACAGGTATATAGGCATATGAGAACACTGAACTGTCAAGGGTGTGTGTGTGGGTGTGTGTGGGCACACACACTAGCATACACAATATTCAAATATTGTTCCATATCCTCAGTTCAAAATGGGCATTTCAGTGAAGTGTGGTTTAGAGAGAAATTAGCCTAGAATTTCTATTGAATTCTTGATTAGCTGAAACCACTCTTGCCAATCCCTGACCCAGTCCATCCTTTTTACTTTCTTTGGAGGAGATGAAGTAAGGCTGGGACAATCAAACCTTTACCAGCTCACTTGCATGGATGGGAGTTTTGCAAGTCTGTAGAAAACCTGGCAATTAGATAGCTAGGGACATCTCCAGGTATCTACCCTGCAAGAAAGAGGAGCCTGATGCCTATCTTTTTCCTATCACGTCACACAAGTTCCCTGAACACCACCTTGAGGAGAGAAGCTATGAGAACAGAGCCAATCTGAGACACTGACAAAAGTTTTCCATACTCAGATTGAACTAGGTTTTTATTAAATTAGATATGTAATTAAAATCTGCTTCTTTATCCTGTGGATCAATGGGTGGTATTTTAGAAGGAGGCAAATGTTGATTAAAAATTGAATGAGATAATTACAGGGCCATTTTGGAAGTTAGAGAGGGTGTCAAAAATTACATATATTTTTGAATGAAATGGTTCAATTTAAAAATTATATTCAGACAAAATTTTTTCTAAAAATAAAGAAGGTATCCCTATACATCAAAGCAAAATGAAAAGAATACTTCTCTATATTGATAATTTGGACATTAAAACGTAAAGTTAACAAAATCATTTTTGTATTGATCATTTGGACATTAAAATAACATTGTCAGAATAATTTTTGGTATAAAATCATAGATTTTGATTCTTAATCATCTTTGTTTCTAATGCAACATATCAATGATATTTTGGGAATATAATATAAATATACAAATAAAAATAAATATAAATATAATTTGCCTACATATATTTATGTGTATTTAAATATATGTTTACTATTATAATTATATAATTTATTTTTAATTTTTTAGTATATGATTAATTTTTAAAATTTATTTACAACCTTCTTCAAAATTTTCTTGTATGATTATATATATATATATATACACTTTTTTTTGGGGGGGGGGTACTGGGGATTAAACCTAGAGGGGCTTAACTCCTGAGCCACATCCTCAGACTTCTATTTATTTATTTTTTGTTTTGACAGGTTCTCCCTAAATCGTTCAGGGACTTGGTATGTTGCTGAGGCTGACCTCAAACTTGTGATCCTCCTGCCTCAGCCTTCAGAGCCACTCACTGGGATTATAGGTGTGTGCCACTGTGTATGGCTAAACCATAGTATTTTGCTGAAGAAATACTCTCTGTTGGTGCTGGTAAATGTAGAATATGTGTAATAATTTTATTCCAAATATTTTGCCTCCATACCAGTATCTTTTCTTTGTCAAAAATTTTACAAGACAAAAAACCAGTTTCATCTATTGATGATTATTTTCCATAAATACAGATGCTCTCTCATATTAACTTCTTTTCATTCTGGTTCAGGATATGAATTTATCTGATTAAACATAGGAACTCCACCAAAAGATTTATTTTTTCATCAAATTGCTTCAAAGGAAAGTTCTGAAAATGAAAACTAAATCTTATATAACAGTTGAGCTCTTACTTTTTAATTTGTCCTCTTTTTTGTGTATAAAATTCATGTTTTCCTTTTTAAATCTTTCAATTATTAAAATTTGCGAAAATCTTTGAAAGCTGACTTTTTTGGGTACTTTGTTGAATAGTCTAATTTTTTCAACTGAACTTGAATGTAATGCAACTATGTAAGTATATAATTATGTATTTTATTGAATTTGAATGTAATGCAACTATGTAAGTATAATATGTATATTTAACTATATAAGTATATATATATACCTACATACATAAGTATAGAAAATTCATTCATAAAAATACTATCAAGCATTGTAGGAAACAGAATAATTACAAAGTAGTTCTTCAAAGCCTGAGTAATAAAGATAAGGTAAGAGAGAAAATGTATTCTTCCATGTTAAAGTTCTTTTTGTTTTCAATATCAGTCTCACCATAAAAATATTCTAGTTTATTTATTCCTCATAAGTATATGCACATATATATATATATATTAATTTTGAAAATTAGATTTTGTATATTCATTGGTAAAATTTTAAATTTTCTGTGCATCTGAATCCCGAAATCATTTTTCATGTCTGAGTCTTAGTTACATGCGTGTTCGATTTTAGTTACACATATTTAAAAAATTGATGTGTTCTTTGCTTTTATCTTTGAAAAGATAGTTTTAAATTATAAAATACTTCGAATACTTATAAAATCACATAACTCAAAAGCACAGACACTTATGATTTCATCATTAGGGTTAAGTAGATGTAAGCATTTTACCATAGTTACTTCAAGAAACACAAGCCACATACATAGGTAAAACTCTTTCCTCCATCCTCTCGACTTGATTTTACATATCAGCCATCTTGTTTTGAATTCTAGCTTTAACATTTAGCTTTTGGGAACCTGGGCATATTATTCAACTTGTTACTAGCCCATATAGACAAATTGCTTGCTCTAGTTATCTATTATAATAAATCACACCAGGCCATATAATGGCTTAGAACATTTATATCATTTATTTTGCTGATGAATTGGCCATTTGAGCAGGACTCGGCAGGAAAGGTTTCTTTCTGCTCCCTTTGCAGGGCTGGAGGAGCAACTTCTGAGGTGGCCCTGGTCACATAGCTGGCAAGTTAGTACAGGTTCCCGGAGGCTGCTCAAAATGGGGTTGAGGGCGGAAGACCTCCTTGCTCTCTACTCCAGTCTCTGCATGTGGCCTGGACTTCCTTGCTGTGTGATAATTGGATTCCAAGGGCTAGTGACCCAAGATATAGAGCCAAGCAGAAGTTATGTCACCTCCTATGATCTAGCCTGGAAAAACAGTCACTTCCACAAACTCTTACTGGTCAGGATAGTTACAAGCCTGATTAGGGCACAAGAAAAGGGCAGAGAGACTCCATTTCTTGATGGGGAAGGTAGATACAAAATCTCGTTGTGACCATTTTTGGAAAATAAATTCTTCCACAATGGTTAGTATGACTTCTAATAGGTTTACTACGAAGATTAACAGAATGTATATAGCATAGAAGATAATGCCTGTTGGGCTGAGACTGTAGTTCAGGGACAGAGCACTTGCCTAGCACATGCTTAGAGACACAGAGTTCAATCCTTAGCACCACATAAAAATAAACAAATAAAGGCATTCTGTCCATCTACAACTACAAAAAAATATAGTTAAATTTAAAAAAGACAATGCCTGTTGACTCTTGGTAAGAGCTGAGAAATATATTACTTCTTTTTTTTTCACTAGAGTTAAATTTTCTGATTTTTGATGTATTTATTTCCCCAATTATATCTCCAGTACCGTGGAAGTAGTAAGCAAGGTAACTTGACTCCTCTATGAATCAAGTAGGGGAGGAGGATTAATAATTATGAGATTTATAAGCATTTGGCCATGATTTCTATTATTTTTAGGATAAGAGGCTCTTTTATAACTCTATGAAACTTATGGAATAACTTTGTAAAAAAATACATACTTCTCTATCGATTAAATAATTTCCTTGTTATTTCATAGGGTTCAGAGCTCTTTGCATTCAATGGCCTCAGATTAAACACCTCAGATTTGGAGTTTAGCCTTTAGCTTCTGTACGTCTAATGCTGAAATATGCCATTTTGGTGGGGGGGGGCACTCAAGCTGTCGGTTATCTTCCAGGATTAACTATAGTCACCAAATAATTAACAAGAAAGCAGGCCTTTTACTTCACATTCAGCCATGGTGCATGCTGCGTTGTCACTGAATTGAGGAACCACAGAGCCCTGTAACCCTGCACTGGGCTCAGAGGAAAGACTCAGGAAGATGAGGACCAATCGATACATTTCCCCTCCTTTTTTTTTTCTTTCTTTTTTTTTTTTTTTTGCTTCTAGCAAGAGATATATAACCCAGGACCTTGGGCATGCTAGGCAATGGTTCTACCACTGAGTTCCACACTCAGCCCTGATGTATTTATTCTGGACTTGCATTCTGGTCTATCACTGTTCCTGTTATGTAGTTTTTAGGCCTTTGGAATAGGTGCTTATTTTACAAGTTGTCAAGTCCAGCAATAAATTCTTCAGGAAGCATTGCCTAGGTCCAGAAGGACTCCACAATTGGGCCATTACCTGGTGATTTGTTTTTCTGTGATATGAACTATATGAAAAAAGCTGGGATGGAGTCTCAACATCAACCTAATTCAGGCAGAGAAGATTTTGCAGCATCCCCTACCCGGTCCCTGTAATGAGAGCTTTTAGGAGAGAACAGTTATTTCAGAGGTAGCTGGCAACTAAATTCTGCTAGTGTAACTGCTCTGCAGTGTCATTAATCTGCTGCCATCTCCCTTCCAAAGACTCTAAGCTTTCAGAAGGCCCAGCCTGCTGTGCCAACCCACAGGCCACCATCGGGCTGATCAGAGCACACTGAGTGGCCACAGGGGCACCATGATGTGTCTGCTGGGCAAGGGGACTTGACAGTGTCCTAAAACATTGCTGCTATCCAGAGAGGGTGGCTGGGGCTATTCTACCACCTGACTGAAATAAGTTTGTGAACCTTAAAAGCCATCCAAGAAGGCAGATGACACCAAAGTGCCAGGTTTTATGGCCATTCCTTGTTTCTCTCTTTATGTCTCTTTATGATTCTGGAAGTTCCAAATCTCTTCCACTTTTCAGCAAGCATGTGAAAATGAAAATAAACGAATAAATAAATAAAGCACAGGGGGCCAGTGAGATGTGCCAGGACACCATAGCTCCAGCTGGAAGGGTAGAACAGGCAGTCCCAGGGGCTGCATTATCCTGATGAGAGTTCTCTAACCTTTTTACCTTTGTTTGGTAATAATCATGCAAAATGGACTCTTCTCATGTCTCTCTTACCTCCCTCAGTCTCAGGTACTGGTGTGCAGAACTAATATGGTTCACTTTTTCTTGATGACAGTTTGGAATGACAAATGCTGGTAGCAACTACCTAGAGTCTGGAGGTTCAAGCAGCAGCCCTAGCTCTGATAGGGAGCCCCAGTTCTGTCTTACTCTGGGGAGGGAAAGAGGAGGCAATAAAAGACAAGTGGCCTTCAAACTGTGGAAGGTGTACCCCTGATGAGTGCAAGACCTCTTAGATAGTGTGTGGGCATGCATTGTGGTAGTCTGCTGCTATCACAGAATACCTGAGACTGGATAATTTATGAAGAAAAGGCATTTATTTGCTTCATGGATCTGGAGACTGGAAAGCCCATGGGTGTGGCAGCAGCTTCTTGTGAGGCTTTTGTGTGGCTTCATTGCATGATGGAAAGCAGAAAGTCAAGTGAGTGTATGCTGAAGAGAGAGTGATAGGTGCAGCCCTGCTTTAGAACAGTCTCCTCTTCAGAAAGATTTGAATCCTTCCAAATGAACTAATCACCTCTAATGGCTCCACCTCCCAACACCACTACATGGCAATCAAAAGTCAACACAACTTCTGGAAAGACAAACAAACCATATTCAAAAGATAAAACTGGTCAATTTCAAGAGCCTTAATTCCAATATGTTTGTGTCTTGGAAAAACACCTGTGAGCATTCTGGTTCTTGGTTCTCATTTCCTTCTACAATTCTCTTTATATCCATTTTGCAAGGACAGGCGTTCATCTCAGCCTTTTGAAATCTCAGCTTATTGTATAACCCTGGAAGTAAAAGCCTACCAAACAAAATGGTAGTTTTAATTTTCTATGATGCTGTTGATAACATAATAGCTACAAAAGACAAGGTAGCTCTTTTTCAATTTTTCACTTCCAAAAACATTGAAGCATCTAACTGATTCACCAACAAGTAGTATTCTAGATATATCTAATTTTTGGTAATATATCCCTATTTGGAGGGATCCTTACATAGCCCTTCATATTTACATGTGTTACATTCATGGGTTTAACTGACTACAGATAGAAATATATTTTTAAAAAAATTGTGTCTGTACTGAATGTGTACAGATATTTTTCTTTTGTCATTATTTATGAAACAATGTAATAAAATAATTATTACTTATTATTGGTACTCTAGAGATGACTTAAAGCATGTGGGAGGATGTGCATAAGTTTTATGAAATACTAGGCATTTTATGTAATGGACTTAAGCATCTGTGATTTCTGGTATGTGTGGGGTCCTAGAACCAGTCCCCTGTGGCTACGGAAAGGCAATTCTAGTTTTTGGCATATGCCTCAGTCAGTCTAGAATGGGACTCCTTTGCACACATCCTGTCTTCTTCCATTTAACTTTTTCTCTTTGTACTTTTCACTATTTGTCTTGTGATTTACACAATTTCATTATTGTCAGACTCTCTTATTATAATTTAAGCTTTGTGAGGCAGGAAGATTTGTCTGATCTTATCTATTTTATTCACAGCTGAAACCCTGGCATCTAAAACAGTGTCTTGTACAAGGTAGATTCCTCCCAAATTTTGAGAAATCAAGGAATAGAAAAAAATTGTATGACATTGGTGTAATAAACTTCTTCCCATTCTCAATTTTTTTTTTCTGTGAACAAGTTTTCCATAAATAAACACTACCATCAAACATGAAAAGTACTTGAGACAGCCTCTTTTGCTCTAAAAATAACTAATATTTATCTATGACTATATGAACTGATTGAGACAAAATTGTTTCATCCATTTCATTGGGAGATGTCTTTTTAATAAATATTTCATTTTATACTTTGGATTTATTCTTAAAAATTTGTGTTACATTTATAATTACTCAATCATGTTGATAGCCAGTGATTGCAATTATAGCTCCATCCAAAGAAATACTCTGGTACTTAAAAATTTCCTGATCACTGTGAAAAATTAAATCTTTATTCAGGAAATAAATCTAAAAAGATTTTCAACTAAATAAAACAAAATTGAGAAAAATAAAAGATGTCTAAAAGAAACAGAAAAATATAAAACATTCATGGATTGTTGTGTAACTCAATACTGTAAAGATAACAATTGATCTGTGGATCAGTTAATCTATTGATTCAAAACAATTCCATTGAAAATTTCAGCAGTTTAATATCAACGCTAACACTTAAATGTATGTGAAAAGGCTGATTCAAGATTAATAATCTTGAAGAACAACAAAATTGAAGAACAAATGCTACCAGATATCATGACTATATTCTAAATGAATTTTGTGGTAACCAAAAGCATATACTTTTTGCCAAGAGCAGGCAGCAGGGAAATGAAACATAATGGAGTTTCAAAAATAGATCTACATGGTAAAGGTGTCATCAGAGGGAGAAAAGGGGGAAAGGCTCTCTCTCTCTCTCTCTCTCTCTCTACCCAGAGTGCTTAACCACTGAGCTATCCCCCCAACACTTTTTATTTTTTGAGACAGGGTCTTACTAAGTTGCTGAGGGCCTCGCTAAGTTGCTGAGGCTGGCCTCAAACTTGCAATCCTCCTGCTTCAGCCTCCAAAAGGCTCATTTTAAAATAAATACATTTGGAACAACTGGATACATTGCAACATGGAAGAAAAGAAGAATGCCGATTCCTTCCTCACATGACATGTAAAAATCAATAGACCACAATGTGAGATGTTAAATGAATAAATGGACAGCTGACAGATGGGGTCCTTTTCACAGCTCAGTGAACACCAGCAGGAAAGACAGGATGGCCTCCCCGCTCCTCCCAACACATAGCACCAAATCAACCCTGACTTCAAAATCAGTGCTAGGGGGGACCTCACCACTAATGGCCCAGTCCTGCACAAGGAGGAAGTGCTAGGTCTTTTAGAACATAACAGAAGTTACATTTTTGGTGTTTAAAAACCATACCCACATTTGTCATATTCTCTTACATTGTATTGAGCCAGACTTTAATAATGCGGTCTTTCTGTCTCATTGGATAGCCACCCGGAATTTTGCAGCTATTAAAATTAAACAGTTTTCAAAAATTTGGTTGCTGTTTTCACAATTTGGTAGTTTTTGAACTGGATCCTAAAATTCTGCTATTCTAATAATAAGCTTCATTTATAAAGTGTTCTGTGCTGAAAGAGACAGATGCTTTGGAGTGAGGTTTCTGGGTGTGCCTCTCCCCATCCACTTAAATTTCAGTGGGCTACATCTATTATTTTTCTCTACCTTGTGTCACTAATTTGTATTGCCACTCAATATTTAAATATGAATTCTGGTTTTAATCCACTGTATGACCAATGTCTCTTTTCTTTACCTGCTCATGAAGAATTTTGTTATCTTTGACTATTGCCTGTTGAAAAACACATGGAATCCAATCTCAGTTCCATTTGTTACAAGCTGTGTGAGCTGGGGAAATTTTCAGTTTACTCATCTGTAAAATGAAACAGTGACTCTGTCACAGGCTGTCATTATTCCAAATGAGATAATGGCCACAGAGTACACAGACCACATGCAGTAAACCAGGAGCGGCTAACATTATCTTATCTTGAGCATACATTTTCACCCAACAACTGATTTCCAAATGATTTCCCAAACTTCAAAAGCTTTGCTCAAGTTAGGATTACATAATGATTTGCAAAAATTCCTATATACCCTTCTCCCTGTTTTTCCCCCCAGAAAAACAATCTATCCTGATGGAAATTGCACTGAACTTGGGACCAGTTTTTCTGGAAATAGTAGCTAATTTGGAGGAGGGGGAATTGATTAGTTGGCCACATTTGGAAGCCTAGAACTTTCACCTTCCATAGACTTTTTTTCTATTTTGGGAAGATAAATTTTAATGAAGACAGAAAAGAAAAGAAAACTCAGAAATCTTGGTATGTCACAGGGGAGGGTGTGTTCCTTCTCTCCAGGATGGCTGCTGTGTAGTAATGGGGGTAGGGAGTTAGGTGGTGGAGAGGCTAGGAGTCAGGAGCACTTGACCCTCTAGATGCCTGCTTAATAATATCCTTCACCATTTCTTTAGCTTTCAACTGGCACTGATTTTATTTTCTACTCTTTTTTTTTTTTCTTTTCTTCTTTGGCTCTGAGGATCTAGTCCATTGCATTCAAGACAAGTGCTGTACCACTGAGCTATATCCCTGTCCTCTCTACTTCTTGCCAATAGCACAAACCCTCAGGGGAGCTCTCCTTGTCTTTTTTTTAGTATTTTCAGTTACTTTACAGGGTTTCTTTGTCCATAACACATCCCCTTTGTGTAAAATGCACAAGTGACTTTTTCCTAATGTTTCCAGTGGTATTCCTTGAGACACAGTGCTCTGGGCTTATCCTGGCTACTCTCACAGTATCCCCTGGACCTTGCTGGCTTCCAAATGTTGTTTTTGATCCCTGCATAGGGACCTGGATGCACTGTCCCTGTAGGAGTGCTTTGATGATAGTAAGTTTCTACCACTACTGTGGCTTCACGTGTGGACTTGGTTGCAAGAGTTTACTTGTCTTTACAAAAAAGCCTATGATATACCTGTTCCCATCCCCTTCCCCTCCTGTAGCCCAACATACCTATACTTTTTAGTGTTGATTTTGTCATCTTTGGAAAGGACCAAGGCTTTCTTTCTTTTATTACTTTAGCCTTCATCTTTAATAGTCTATTTTTTAAAAGTTTCTTAGCTCCGTGAATGCTACACAAACAGTGCTGTATTTCACTACAGTGAATACGCCCTTAACCCTCCAGCTCCTCTTCCTCAGTAGCTGGGTAAGTGGCTGGAACGGCTGCTTACAGCTATCAACTACAGTTTAGCTTTACTGAAGGCCCTTTCAGAGTTTTCGTAATTTTTCAATTACTGTCTGTTCAGATTCACTGGTGACTGGAGGTCTTTGTGACAGTATTGCTGGGCTCATTTAGAGGATCATTTTATTCTGGATGAAACAAGCTTTTTTTTTTTTTTTTTTTTTAAATCCTGAACATACTTCTGTTTTCTGTTTTTGGTGCATGAAACAGTTATTCAGAGACTTCTGTGTCTTACACTACATTTTTATTTGGTTGTACTTCTGGGTTTTGCTCCTCTTGTGAGCCCACATCTCTGAAATCAGAAGTTGCCTATAATCAGTGCTTTCCATTTTCCAATAGTATGTAATATTCAAATGATGGGATAATTAATATCTAGAATCTCTTTGGGAGTTAATGAAGCACACAGGATTGCAGAAAGGGAAAATCATGTTCAAAAAGGCATGTGGCTAGAAACAGTTCTGAGAATTTTCCTAAA
This sequence comes from Marmota marmota marmota, assembly GCF_001458135.2. NCBI lineage: Eukaryota > Metazoa > Chordata > Mammalia > Rodentia > Sciuridae > Marmota > Marmota marmota. Next base: position 16,560,325 of record NW_026000093.1, read on the forward strand.
TAGCTCTAGCCAAATTCTTTTCCCATATGATATATTTTTGTAGTTACCCAGTTTTTTCACCCAATACATTTTTATCATTTTAGTGTTTTTCTTAGCTCTATAAATCAAGTGACAAATACTTGTTGGTTTTGAAGTCTCTCCATAATTCCCTTTTACTGTCTGCTTCTACAATTATGGACATTTCCCTACTGAAATATTTTCTTTTTTTATAGACCCTATTATTACTTTTGATTCTCCCTTTCCTAAGAAAGAAATTCTATTTTCTCATTGAGATCTCTTTTATAAGTCCTTTTCTTTCTATGAATCACTGTTCAAAGAAAATTGAATCTGATTCTCAAGATTAAATCCATTCACTGACTCCCCATCATCCAGCAGAGCCCCTCAAACAGTATGACCTGCATAGGTACAGATGTGACAAGATATCAATTCTCTCATTCCCTGGCGTGTGCTTGCATGTGTGTGCATGCTCGTACACCTTCACCTTACATCTCCATGTTGAGTGAAGCTTAAGATAGCTGGCCCCCTGGGTCAGTTCTTTCTTGTCAGGAGAAGAGTAATTTATGTACCACTAGGTGCCTATAAATGTTGGTGGTATCTGGAGGCCAATCACAGAAGAGGATTGAAATCACTGGTGCCAAATAATCCAAGGTCCCTCAAAGGCTGACTCACCATTCACTTAGTAAACTGAACCTACTCAACTGCTCAGAACTTCCTGAGTGATCCAGAGATTCCCCAGTCTTTCTTCAATATTCCGTGATTTTCCCAAGCTCTTATGTCTTAAGACATATTTTTCTGGTATGTGAAATATGTTTTCTTTGTTCCTTTTCTAGTGAAGTGATAGTTTTCATATATGACCATGTTCCTGTGCTTTGAGTACCATGCTTGACTCCCTAGGACACCGTTAGTCTTCACCTATTTTTTCTATGTATCTGATTCACTCTACACATAGACCACGATCTGTACTTTGCTCTTCAGTAATTATGTACGTATCTGTATCACTTCTTAGAATGTAAGACCTCCTGGGAAAGTGACCAAGTCTTAGTCATCTTGATATCCTTGTGGTTTAACACATGGAAGTCTCTGAATAACTGTTTCATGAATGAATAAATCAATAAATGAAGGAAAGATAAGCTATTTAAGCTTTTCTGGAGATCCAAAACTAAATAAGAGTATGTTAGATCTGGATTATAAATACATTCATATCTGGACAGGTCCATGACTTCAAAACAAGAAAAGCTATGAGAAATGCAGCAAAAATCCATTCAATGTCTAATAGAGTTGGCAACCAACCTGGAATATGGAAAGAAAACACAATTCCATCAGGGAATATAGATGAAAGAAGCAAGTGGAATCTCAATACAGGGTCTGTCAAGCTAAATGTGAAGACATCAAAAAGTTCTAAAGAGCTAATAAATATCAAACCAACCAAAGGGAGACTTTTAATGGGAGTGAAGTCTTTTTTGTCTTGTTTTGTTTTAATTAGTTATACATGACAGTAGAATGCATTTATGCATTTTCATATATCATACATAGATGGGAAATAATTTCTCATTTTTGTGAATGTACATGTTGCAGAATCATATTGATCATGTAGTCACATATATACATACAGTAATAATGTCTGTTTCATTTTACTATCTTTCTTATCCCCAAATCCCCTTCCCTCCCCTCCCATCACTTCCCTCCACCTAAGGTAATGCTATTCTTCCCTAGTGCCCCCTGCCTTATTGTGAATTAGCATCCACATATTAGAGAAAACATTTGGCCTTTGGTTTTGTGGGATTGGCTTATTTTGCTTAGCATGATATTCTCCAACTCCAACCATTTACTGGCAAATGCCATAATATTTCAAATATAAATGGAATATTACTCTTCTTTAAAGCTGAGTAATATTCCATTGAGTACATATCACATTTTCTTTATCCATTCATCTATTGAGGGACTCCTAGGTTGGTTCCATTGTCTAATTATTGTGAATTGAGCTGTTTGATGTGGCTATATTATTATATAGTATGCTGATTTTAAGTCCTTTGGGTATAAACCAAGGAGTGGGATAGCTGGGTCAAATGGAGGTTCCATAGTCTTTTGTCTACTAAAATTCGATGGCATCTGAGTTCTGCTGTTGCGGGCTTCTGTATTAATCACATTTGAATGATATGGAATGAAATCTCTACTTGTTCTAACAATTATGTTTTCAAAAAAGCTCTTTAAGTTTATTAGTGGGAGCATAGAATCCTTTTGAATTTTATATCCTGTTTCCCAGCTGAAAATTCCTAAACATGTAGAGATTAAGATTTTATAATCATTGGGATAAGCTGTGTCTGCTTGTATGTAAAATATTTGTAATTCTTAACATAATCAGAATGTTAGATCTGAGAGATTCACCCTGCAAAACCAGTTCAAGATTTTAATTGGGTAACTGACTTTTCACACGTGGTTTTAAGTTAAGAGACATGGAATTTTGTTATTAAATTTCTGTGACATTAAAGAAAATTTAATATTTAATTTATGTATAAGTTCATTTTATTAGATTCATTAAATTTGCTATAGTTTAAAACAATAAATATCCTATTTGTTAGGATTAATATTTGAAGGGCATCAAAATGATAATTACAAAGAGTTCAGTGCAAGTTAAATGTTTAAGTAACTATAGTTAGAGTTGTAAATAAAACAGATCAAAAGATTATTAGAGTATTGAATTCAAATAGATCAAATAGGAATGATGGTTAGTGGAAGATTATTCAGCCTTAAAAAGGAATGTGAATTCTAATGTATACTACAATATGGTGAACCTTGAAGATATGTGGTAAGAAATAAGCTAGACATAAAATGACAGATATTGAGTGATTTTACTTACATGAGGTCCCTAAAATAAGCACATTCATAAAAGTGGAAAGTGGAATAGAATTTATCAGAGGCTGGAAGGGTGGAGAGAAAGAGTTATGTTTAATGAGTACAGAAGTTTTATTTGGGATGATGAAAAAGTTCTGGAAACAGTGGTGATGACTGCACTACATTGTGAGTGTACTAAATGCCACTGAATTGGTCACTTAAATGTTAAAATGCCAGTATTGTGCATGTTTTACCACAGTAAAAAGAAACAAAAATCCTCTCCAAATGATCATTGAAATTTACCAGATTTATAACAGGAATACTGACATTTCTATGTAGCATTTAGAGCTTAAGAAAAAACAGTTCAAAATTTTGTCACTTTTGTTTATTTATTTATTTATCTATATATTTATTCATTTATTTTTGGTGCAGAAAAGCCTCTCTCAGGGCATCAGAAAATGAGAGTCTTAAAGAAACTCTGGTCTCTGCCTGTTTCCCTGCAGCTTTATTATCTGGGTTAGGAGGAACACAGAGTCAGTATGAAGCCCTGGCTTCCACATTAGGACTAGAAACTTTAAATTTAAAAAAAGACATGGATGTAATTTGCTTTTCCAGCAAATGTGCAGATGAGCTCAAAACAGAAAATGATGAAAGTAAGGGACTAAAGGGAAAAGAATCAAAACCTAAGCCCAGATTGTGCACCTTTGCTCACAGCTGTGGGGCGCTTCTTATCAGATTCACAAAGCCTTCCTGCTCAATACAGGGTTTAAAACGAAGCCCCAGATATAATCTGCTCTTAATTCACTCCTCTTTTGAGAGGCAGCGGCTCAAGAAAGACCAGATCACCCCTTTGACCCTTCAGAGCAATTGATATAAAACAGGTTCCTGAAGGCAAAGCCTTTTTTTTTTTTTTTCTGGAAGCTTCTTCCAAGAAGTGATTTCCTACGAGCAAGGTGTTCCTTCTGCCAGGAATGCTCTTCTCACTCATTGCCTCATAGGCTCATTTTTGTTTAAATATCATTTCCTCCAAGAGACCTGCCCAGGCATATCTGGAACACTCCTGTGTTTGCTAAATGTCTGAAATGCTAAATGTCCCCTTGAGGGACAGTACTCCTATAGGTTTATACTCAGGGGTCTCCCCCTCTGGGATCCCTTCCCTTACAGATTCTCTTGGGTTCTCCTCAGTGCCCCATACCTCAAAGGCATTTAACATCTGATTCTCAAGTTTTGTGACCAACTATCTTCCAAGCAATAACTCAGAGACTCAGGGTACTTGGACACTGTGGCACCTCCATTTTAAACATGGCTTCCAGAGCTTCCCTGTTAGTCTGTGTTCTATAGGTAGGAAGGGGAAGAGTATGACTTGAAAGTGGAAATTATTTATGGGCCAGGCCTGGAATCTACATTCTAAAATCCAATCTCATGGGGTACCTGATTGCCTGGAAGCTGGTATTTACTGGTATGGCTGTGTGCCAGGGAGAAGAGTAACCAAACAGGTTCAGTGAATAGCTAGCCAGTCTCTGACACAAGCTTGTAGATGGCCGTTACAAATTCCTGACAGTGATATTCAGCGAATAAGAATTGGGAAACATTAGACATTTGCGGTTGATTGAACTGTGGCAAAAAAAGATGTCCTTGAATTACACCATTAACTCTTATCTAGACTTTCAGTTCTTATAATGAGAGAGAGAGAGAGAGAGAGAGAGAGAGAGAGAGAGAGAGAGATTTGTTTCTATGAGGAAAAGATGGGCAAAATAGAAAAGCTAGTTAGGTATAAATCAGAAATTATTCATAATTAATTAACTTTGTATTTCATGCAAATTTCCATGTTGGTATCCAAGTCTGGGGAATACTACCTTATACCTCATGTAAGTTCCAGTTTCAAATATTGCTCCCAGAAAGAACACTAAATTATTATTTTTTCATGGTCAGTAAAGTAGTTGATATAAAGAACATGAGATGAGTGTTCCATACATGCTTTTTATTACTAGCTACTTGTAAAACATTTCTGCAAAGGAATTATAAAATGAGCACTTCATGACACCTTAAATATTTGGTCCAAGACTATAGATTTGGAGACTATTATGTGCCATTTTGTTATCTAAAAGGCGCAAGCATGTCTTTTATTGTCTGGTCTTTATAAAATCTTCTATTTTATTACCTGATCCTTCTTAAATATTTTGGTGTAAATAGCGTGAGTATAAACTACATACTAGAAATGGCTAGTTTACCTTTTAATGATAAATCACCACTTTAAATATAGTTGGTAAAAATGCTTCAAAATTTGTTAGCTATATCTGCATCAGAAATATGTTTAGCTTGAATAAGGATTTAGAAATAGTTTTTAATTGGTAAAATATGTGTCGTAGAAGAGGTGGATTTTGCCCGACAAAACTCAAGAGATGTGGCTGCCTGGAAACCCAGAAGAGAATATTTTCAAGGAGGTAGCAGTCAACATGGCCAAAGTCATGAATTATAATGAACCTTGATAAGATCTAAGAGAATCTGACAATGAGAAGGTCGTTGCTGGCCTCTGAGACACGGGGGTTTTCAGTGAAAATGCAGGACAGGAGGACTGAGAGCAGCAGCTGAGAGTGAGAAAGTGAACGCGGTCAATGTGGACTAGTTTTTAGAAAAGTCTAGAAGTGAAGGAAAGAAACATGAGAGACAGGGAAGTTAAATGCACACCAGGTGGGGAGTCAGAGGTCATTTCTTTTTCTTTTCTTTTTTTCTGTTTTATGTGATTTGGTTTAAAAGCTGAGGGAAAAGAGGGTAAGAAAGAAACTGGGTGGCTGGGGGGAGGGCAGAGAGAAAGAGCAAGGTGCCTGGGTATGTTGGAGGGATGGATGTAAAACCCACAAAGGCCACAGGATAGAAGGAAGCCTCTTATTTTATGTCAGGAAGAAGATCATCGTGGATGAAGACAGTTGTAGAGGGAGGGAACCTGGGAACTGAATCTGTGCTACTGGCTGCTATTTTCAAAGAGTCTTTATGTTAAAGGGTGGAAGAGAAGAAGGACCAGGAGTTATATCATCTCTTGGAGCATCCCTAAGTCAAGGGTAAGGGACTGTAATGTCTCTAAAAGGTGATCAGGGTTCTCTCAGGCACTGAGAGCTCATGCAATTTATCTTTAAGGGATCTGGAGAAGGCACAGACAGGGAACGGTACACTGGTACAGAGGAAGATGTACTGGTATAGCCAGTTCACATGGGGCACTGGAGTAGCATCAGTGCCAGTGCTAATCTCAGCACCACTAAGCAGCTTAGGACAGACATAGAGAGTCAGAGGCTCAATATACTCATGGTAGGACTGGCAGAGTCAGAGTAGCAGGAGGATTGAGAAGGGTGGGAGGAGAGTTGGGATTAGGATGCTGAATGTAGATTTAAAATAGAAACACAGGGTTTCAGTCAGAACCCCAATTGCCTGCTCTTCCCTGGGGCTCCTAAATCTTACCACTAGTAACCAGGGTAAAACTGTTGCATAGGACTTTCATAAAATCCTACAGAACTTTTTTTTTTTTTTTTTTAATCTCCCTTTCCATTTGTGTGTGCCACAAGGGTGTAAATTCTTTCTTTTCTTTTTCTTTCTTTCTTTCTTTTTTTTTTTTTTTTAAAGTTTGTACTCTGCTTTCTCCTTATCACGTCTGGATCCCAGATCTCTTCATTCTGTACCATCTGGATGGCAGGTTTTTCCTTCTTCCTTCTCAAGGACTCACTGCACAGCTTGGAGCTGTTGGCAATGGTGACAGCCTGCCAGCTCCTCCCAGTCTGAAGCAGGGAAGCAGGAGTGGGGTAGGCCCTTGTGGAGAGGGCTTGTCTCAGGGGTGAGCCTGATACTTCCCATGTTTTCCAGAGACATCTGGCTGTTCTGAAGTGGCTCCTGATGTTGACTATAAGTCAGTAAAGAATTAAAGGTGACACTCCTGATTACACCCCGACATAACCCCCACCTGTGGACATCACCCAACGTATTCCAGTGTTAGAGCTGCAGAATGCCCTTGGGATCCCCCAAGAGGCAGCGTGATGTGATAACAATCACAGAGCCAGATATTCAAAAGGTTAGGATCACCTTTATTTATATAATGTCTAACAGCTGGTTTCTAGTGGAAACAGAAAATTAGAACCCCTTTTGGGTGTGGCTTTGTTTGATTGCTGGGCCAATTTTCTGCCAAAACAGGCCATTCTTAGGAACTGTGATGGTTTGGATCTTAAATCTTCCCCCAAGGTCAATATACTAAAGGACTGGGTTCAAACCTCGGGGCTCCTGGAAGGTGATGGAAATGGGTGGGGTCTAGTGGAAAGAAGTTAGGCCATTGGGGGGTGTGTCCTTGAAGGTGATAGGGGACCCCTGCCCCTTCCTGTTTCTCCTTTGCCTTTTGCTACTATGAGGAGAGCAGCCTCCTCTACCACTTGCTCCTGCCACAATTTACTACACTGCCACATGTCCAAAATGATGGCAACAAGCAACTACAGGGAGAAACCTCTGAGACCATGAGGCAAAATAAACTTTTTTGTTTTGTAAGTTGGTTGCCTTATGTGTTTTGACGTAGTGATGGAAAGCTAACATAGTGGCCAATGAAAATTTCCAGAGAATATAAGTACACTTATTGTGAATTAATCATACTTTTTTCTATAGTACAGGGATGGGGAGATTAAATTTTCATAAGGAGTGAAGAAGTCACATATGAGATGGTAAAACACATGAAACATTTGCCTTGCTATGTAGTATGTGTCACAAATCCACACTGATTTCATGTTGCATATACTATTTCACATTGCATACACTAAAACTTTCCAGGATCATAGGGCAGGTAAAACATGATCCCCTCTTTCTATGAGTGAGGGAAGCAATAGGAAAAAGTAAATTGAGCACAGATTCAGAGATATGTTCAGAGTCCACTGATGCACTGAGGGAAGTCTGTGTATGGGAAGAGAGTGCTTATGAGGAGAATGATAAAGAACATATAAGAACTGTCAATCCCCTGAAGGGAGATGTTGTTGTCTGAATATTTGTGTTTCCCCCAAATTTATATGTTGAAAACTAATTCCCACGGTGATAGGGTGGGGATGTAGGGTCTTGGGAGGTGACTAGGTCACAGGGTAAATCCTCATAAACAGAATTTGTGCCCTTATAAAGAGGCCCCAGAGAGCTGTTTTACCTTTTCTACCCTGTGAGAATACAGTGAAAAGACATCCTGTGTTACCCAGGAAGTGGACCCCCACCAGTCTCTAAATCTACCAGTTCTTTGGTCTGGAACTTTCCAGCCCAGTTTAAAAGCAATCCAATCTATGCTGCTTTGTTATAGAAGCCCATAGAACTAAGACAACAGTTAAGATGTCTTGTTTGGTGACTGGATGCCGGAGGTAAGGAAAGATTCAAGGACTATATCCAGGTTTCTAGTTTGTGTGGAAATTAGTTGCTTATATAAGTGGAGATAGAGATTAGAAAAGGGAAAAATTTCTCTCCAGTCTCTCTCAGGAAACATGAATCATCCTTACGAGTCCATTTGTTCATACCTTGATTCATTCAGTGCCCACTCACTGAATACTGTATAGAGTGCTCTTAAATGTCAGGAAATGAACTTGGCCCTGGTGAATATCATGACCTTAAAAAAATTACTGTTGTGTTAAATGTTTCCAAGGAAAATGCACAATGTGCAATGGAAGCATATATCACAGTTGCCTTCATGAAGTCTTTGAGGTGGGAGCAACGCATCCACACTTGGGAAGAGAAAGTTAAGCTGGGATTAAAGGATGCATATAAGACAGCAGGTCAATAAAGGAAGAGACCCCTACCTTAAATACCTGGGTGTGATTGAGCTTGACAGATCCAGGAAAACAGATGTGACCAGAGATGAGTAAGTTAGGAATGTAGAATAACAGTTGGAGATAGTCCCAAGGCAGGCTGATTTATGGAAGTCCTGGCTTACTAAAATAAGTGACAGCCTAGGCTCTACTTCACTGTGAGTTTAGTGCTGGTTTGGAACTGGTTTTAGTGAAAGGGTTTCTCTTGTCTTGTGAGGAGTTCTGCTTGGTTCATTGTTTTAGATATTTGGGTGCTTATGATATTCTTGGGAGAGACTGTATGGAATGACCGGAATCCTGTGATGAAACCACAGTATTGGATTCTATTCTGTGTTGCCTGACCCTCCCATGTGTGGGCCACCTGCCATCACCATCTGCAGGTCCCCACTCTTTGACAGTATCTCTGTTCCCTTGGTTCTAGTTGGCAAATGAGTTCACTCCCAGATGCCTGCCTCATTCTCAGTGCCTTCTACCTTTCAAGTCTCTGCTTCTCAGCAATGTCTTGTTCCAGAGTCTACTAAAGCAAGCCCTTGTTCTCATGCGGTACTGTGAAGGTTTCATCTGCCTCTGTATATCCTGACCTTCAAATCACTGAACATCTATAAAATTGTGTTAAAGAAATGCAGGAAATCCACTCTTCTCACATCAATATTTGTAAAGGCACTGAATATCTCACTAAGTCCTAAACATCTTACTAAATTCTCAATATAGGGTGAAGTCATCTCATGAAACTTGAGAATATTGAAGTTCTAAAATCCATTTTGAAAAAAAAAATGAGTTGCTGAGCTCAGAGAATCTATCAAGCAATATGAATTCAACAGGCATTTCTTTACTGCATCCTGTGTGCAAATAATTTGTTTTTTGTAAGCTCTGGGGTTACAGCAGGAACAAAAACAAAGATCCTGCCCTCATAGGTCTTCTATTCTAGTGAGGATCTTAGCTAGTAATTGTGTAGCTGTTTGGCAGAGCCATTGCAGTGAAACACAGGGATGCTTCTGGCTCTCAATCTGAGCTCTGGTGAGGCATAAAGGGAAATCAGACTTTAGGATCATTATGTGTGATCAAGCCGACAGTTGCTGAAAGAGAAATTTATACTCCCTGTGAACCAGTAGATTCTTAAAATCATAGTGAGTGAACACTGTGACTCCTTTGAGATGCCGACTATGACTTTAGGGTCACCTATACTAAGCCTCATGCATTTCTGCATCTTTTTTTTCTTCTCTCACATTTTTCTGTCCTCCCCTCCTCAAATGTTCATAGGTTGCAAGTGACACAAAAACAATGAAACAATTTTCCATTCTGAGGACAATCTAGGTCTACATTGTGTCCTTCCCCAAGTGCCTAATGTTAATCTCACCTTACTTCTCTGAGTCTTTTCTGTACCTTAACAATCAAGGAAGGGACACTTGGAAATTAACATTCAAGCTACTCAGTTTCTTTGCACTTAGCTTTTCTCGTAAATTTTTAGGAGGAAATTTGTAGGGTTTAAAAAAATCTCCCAACTCTCATTACTATGGTAGCATCATTTTGTCCAACATTAGTTAGCAGGATGCCCCGAGGATATAGAGATATGGGATGCTTTTCCAATAGCCATGCTTCTTTCCAAAGAGAAGTTTCTTAAAGCTATACTAGCAAGGGTCAAATGGTTCCATAAAGAGCTATTTTGAGCTTATGGAAACCAGATCTCAGCGATTTATTTCCTTTTCAAAAACTATTAGGGTTTTCAATATGCTTTTCTTTCCCACCATTCAACATACACAGCCCAGATGAGATGTTGTGAGCCCAAATAAATGTCCCAGGTACAATTTGTGACCTAATATGAAAAGTGGTAGTAGAATAGATCTTCTGAAAACGGCTGGCAGTATTTACACAAGTTGAACACTGCTTTTCAGCATATTCTGCCTCCACACTTCTCTGAATTAAAGTGAGTAATAGGCTGGCAACTTCATTTTTAGTAGCAGGTGATTCACAAACAAGACATCGACAGGTTTTTATGATTACAGATTCCACAGATCCTAGTTTCACAAGAGTGTTCATAGAGATTTATGGTACATAGAAAAACAAATAAAAAACAGGCAAGATATAAATTGGCTTTTGCATTAGAACAAATGATGGACAGCCCTGACCACCACCTAGATAGCGTACTCTGCTTTTTGCCAGCTTTTATTTCATTGTCTTTGACCTGTTGTCATAATCTTCATAAGAAATAGTAAAGAAACCAAGAGGGAACAAAGAAGATGGGTGACTGGAGATGAATGTTTCCTCCAGCATTTATCACCCTTTGTAAGAAATGCCCTCCTGAAATGCTAGTTCCATAGAAGCACTCGAGCAGTACAGAGGAGAGAAGTGGGGGCTGCAATTTATTTTTTAAGGCTGGTGGACAGTTCTCAGTCCAAGAACAAGGCTTGACTTCACATTCTGAATAATGCAGACATTTCATTAGTTTGAATAAAAGAATGATAAATGATATATTGGCTGCCAAAACACAATGATATTACATTATATTTGCAGCTACCTTTTAGGATAAGCTTTCCAGAAGTACACTTAGACAACTTAGATAGCTATCAGTATTGTTTCTTCATTTCACATGGATGTTTTAGGAATTACATTTCAAAGGACACATCTTCCTGACTGTGAGTTGGTAATGTCATATCCAAAGGGCAGTTCATTGTTGCACCTGAAAGCTAAGTGTTGGCACAAATTGTACTAGACTATGAGATCATTGCAGTTTGGCCACCGACTTTACTTTTTACTCACATCTGCCTTTGGAAGACCCAGAGACAATTTAATTACAGTTGCACTTTTGAGTCCTACTTCTTTCAATAAAAATGTAAAATTGCCCTGCTTGAGAACTATCAGACTAAAAGGTTCGTGATTACTTTTCACTGTCATCTGTCTTCCAGACGATTATCATGTTAAGTTTGTCATATTGGCTTTGTTTTGAGCATGGAAAACTTTTTCTGATTCTCAGTATTATTAGAATTGATGGCAACACAACTACTCTCTCCTGATGTCTCCAGGTAACTTAATATATGATCCTAATAACAAACACAAGAATTAAACCATTAATAGAATAGGCTGTTAGCAGCTGCTTCAATCCCACTTTCATGGGCATTAAAATAGCTGATTCAGAGATTTCTATAGAGAAATTTTAAGTTAATTAAAGTCATCAAAGTCAATGGAATTACAATATCATCTGCCAGTAGCAATACAATCCGTGTACGCTGACATTATTACTCTAAAAGAAGGCTGTAGAAGGTCAAAAAGTATTTACCCAGCTTTTCATTTTTGCATGTCATTTTGTATTCCCCACTTTTACTAAAAATCTCAAGTGGCAAGGAAAGGTCTTTTGTGTATTTATTCTATTCGATCAAAGGAGACTAATGATTACTCTGCTTTTTCTCCCATAATAAGGTAAGACTGAGTCCTGGTATCTTTTGAAAGCCTCCGACTAGTTCAGTGAGGAGAAGAAGAAATTTGACTATTCTGTGTGTGTGTGTGTGTGTGTGTGTGTGTGTGTGTATGTGTGTGAGTGGGGGGGTTGGGGTATACCTATGTAAAAGTATTTCATAAGAGATTCAGTTTGAATTTATCAATGTATCATTTTTTTGAAGTATTTATTCCACTAACTTCCTTAAAGTTCCAATTTCAGTTAAAATTGTCCATGCTCAACTAATTATTTCTAGCTGTGTGATCCGTCCTGGCTGTGGGTTGAAGCATGCTGTTGACTTTCTGGACATGAACTTTGTGAGACTGTGGAACCACTAATGGAAATCCAGAAACCATGATTTTTAAAGTTGGCCTCGAAGTAAAAAGTGTTGTCATTATAACTGTGCATCTGAAATGTCAGAACTTTTAGATTCATCTAGCATTAAAAAAAATTCACTTTGTAAGTATAAAATATATGATGCAATGTTTGCATATTTCTTACTTGACATATGTAGTCTCAAGGTCTAGTATTTCATACTTTTGGTCCAATAAAATGAGAAGGCATCCACTGTCACTGGATTACAGTTCACATAACATGCACTGCATCTATTAGATGGGGAGTCATCAGACTCCTTTGAAGTTGTGTTCTAGAAAGAAGTTATAATGGCTAGCTACTTATTCTCATCTTGTGAAAGCATTCATTTTATAATTCAGACAATAATTGCAATGGTAAATTCAAATCTCTAGTTTGGTTAGATATGATTTATCTAAAATAATTTATTTTTAAAAATAAATTAAAAATATTATTTGAGCCTGTTAAGTGAGTTGTGGGAAAATAACTTACACATTAGCAGGTGCTCAGTAAATGGTATTTGTTCACTTGTGTTGTTAAATCTCTACAACAAAACTTTGGGTCTCGATATTTCTTTTTATGGGGGTGTGTGTTCTGTTAAAACGTGACTTAGCTTCTAAGCATCCTATTAATTTTATTTAGTATTTCTCTATCTCTTTTACATTCCATCTTGAAGGTTGTAATTTTTAGTTTTGCCATAGTATTTTATATAGTTTATGTACATATAGATCTTGCTACAATGGATTGATAATATTATTATTAGTTACATTGAAAATTCTGCCTCTAGTATACTCACAATTGGTGGTGGGCAAACCTCCCTGATTATCTACTCAGCATATTGTCTGGGTGTCTGTTGGAAAGTTACTAAGAACTGATATGACAGAAATCTCTAGGCTTCCCCACACTTCTATATAACTCAGACTCAGAATTTCAGTATTTAGTGCCACCTTATTTTTGAACAGTTTGGTTTGTCAATCTTTGACTATAACTTTGCCATGCTGAGTCAAATCACTTTAGATTCTAAATATTAGAGATTTCATATCCCTGTACTGATTAGTTTTGGAAGCTGTATCTCATCCAAAATGAACCCACGGGGAGATATAACAGTACTTACAGGTGTCTTCTTCTTCCATGGAAATGCTGATCACATAACAGGCATACACAAAGCCAACCAACTGCAAAGGAAACAAAATAAGCACCTTACAAATTTATGCCAAATGTGCATGGATAGCCTATATAATTCAAGATATAGAAACGATGTATATTTATTAGTAATGTCTATGAATTTGTAACAAAAAAGTCTTATTTTAAAAGAATAGTTGTAATTTAAAAGTCTTTTCATTTTTATGTCACCTTAATAGCTTTTTTAAAAGTACATAGGAATGGGAAAAAAAATCTCTCAATTTCTAGATATTTCACTTAGACTTTGATTTTGGATTTACAAATCAGCTGGTTATTCATAGTATATATTTTTAGGTTCTTACTATTTATAGAGCAATTTGTACTACACTCATTATTACTGCAACTATTTTAATTTTTAATAGCCACAAAAGGAATCAAGGCATCCTGCTTGTAAATTAAGTAGCAATCATCTATTTAATTATTTAAAATGCTCTGAGAATGTAAATTCTATCTAGCTATTAAATTGTTTTGTTAATTATATCATAGGAAAATGCATTAACTTTCTGGTGATTAGTTAGTGGTAAAATGAAATAGAAGAGGTAATTCATACTTTGGATACTAGTGGTTCAAAGAATATTTATTCTTTGAAGTGTAGAGTGCACCTTTTATAGACTTTTCATATTGTTTCCTGTCCTTATTATACTGAGAAGACATTTTTATTCCACAGAGTCAGAGACACCACAATTCCTGGAGGATAAAATTGTCCATGAATCTAGTTGGGTCTAAAATTAATCTAAGTTCTATGAGAAGTATGAAAATTAGCTACCTCAATAGGTGCTGTAATTTATCTTTTTGCCTTTCTTTCCATTTTCAAAGTCTGCTTCCTCTCCCAGCCTTATTAGAAAATAACATTAGAAAAAGAAACTCCTCTAATAGCCTTGGTAGAAAAGACTGAAGTTCCCATGGCAGAGAACAGTATATCTCAAGTTTCCAAATGCTAGTGTGGATTAAGACATGGAGCTTAGTCTACCCAAAGGACATAAAAATCAGCATACTATAATGACACAGCCATATCAATGTTTATAGCAGCTCAGCTCACAATAGCCAGGCTCTGGAAACAACCTAGGTGTCCTTCAACAGATGAATGGATTAAAAAATGTGGTATATATAACACAATAGAATACTACTCAGCTATAAAGAAGAATGCGATTATGGCGTTTGACGGTAAATGATTGGAACTGGAGAATATCACGCTAAGTGAAATAAACCAATCCCTCAAAACCAAAGGCCAAATGTTCTCTCTGATTTGTGGATGCTAACCCCAAACAAGGGAAGTTAAGGAGGGGAATAATATAAATCCATTGTATTAGACAAAGGGAAATGAAGGGAAGGGAAGGGACGGGAGGGGAATAGGGAAGACAGTAGAATTGATCCATCATAACTTTCCTAGCCTTCTATTTGTAACAGCCAGGGTAATGCCACATCACGTACAACCAAAAGAGTGGGATCCTAAATAGAATAAGTCATACTCTCTCTTTATAAAATCTGCCAAAATACATTCTATTGTCATGTATAACTAAAAAGAACAAATTAAAAAAAAAAAAAGACTTGGAGTTTATAAATCCATCTGCAGGCTGCAGGGAAGAAGGTCAAGAAGACCTGAAAGGCTGTGAGGTTAGAGTGAGCTGCCTGTGTGCTGACAGGTCCTCCCATGCCATGGACACCTTCCCCCTCATCTCAAGCCCAGTGAAGGGCTGCTTCAGAGAAGTACTTGGGGAGCTTCACACCCAAATTGCACGTGGAAGAGTCAAAACACAAAGGGCTATGGTTTGTGGGGTTTCTGGTCGAGAGTGTGATGAGACAATAAGGGTGGGCTTTGCAGCTCAGGATGTCACCGGTGCTCACAAGACTAGGAACCAAAGCCTCTGAACACAATTTCCCTTGCTGTTCTCCATTTTTATACCACCTAAGAGGATGTCCTTCCAAAACCTGGTGACCTCAGAGGAATGATGGTACTTTGGGTTCAGAAGGTGGATGGGGGCATTAAATAGCCTTCCAAAGGGGCTGATCATTCACAGAAACAGATGAGGATCCTAAAAGAGGTTTGGGGTGGAATTCTGAAGAACCCACAAAAGCATCCCTCAAGAGGCCAAGAGGAAGTCTCAGCTTGTGGGAATGGTCACACCTGGAGTGTATCTCCTGCCAGCTTGTAACTGAATCAGTCAGGTTAAGACTTGATTCTTACCTCTTCTCCCACTATTCTTCCTTTCATTTCATCCCTGGAATTCTCTAAAAGAACAGCTAGTGATGGGTGGAATGAGAAGAGGAAAAAACAGGTATGTGTCTGTTTCTCACTGCAGACCTGTAAGCTAAAATCAGGCTCAAGTCGTGGGGCAGAGTTTTCAGCGGGTGAGAGTTTATATTGACCCAGATTGGACAGTTTGTTACCTGAAAAGGACCAAAAGACATTTAAATTCTGTTTGAAATATCCAAAGGGTCAGATAGAACTTGGCCGTAGAATGTATTTGTGACAGTGAATCAAGTTGCCTTTTGATGGTATTCTACTAAGTCCAGCTCATTCAGCAACCTGGTTGCATACAAAAGAAAAAAACCCAGCCAATCATCAATCACAAATAACTTTCTAATGAATTTCTTTCCAATCTTCTTTCACATCATTGCTATATGTCACAGTTACACTCTTATGACCCAATATTCTTCATAAGCCTAATAACTTATTAACTACATAAATCTGGATTATTTCAACATACTGTAATATATTTGAGCAATATTCTATTAACTTAAAGTTCATTTTCAAATTATAAATAACATCATGCCAAATATTAATGGTTTTTCTATAAGTTTCATTACTTGATTCACAGAGGTATAATTATCATAGTAAAGTGCCATTGATACTTCTATGACTTGTTTTTAACACATTATTAAATTGGTTTCAAAAAGTTTGTATCAGTCGTCTCTGGTAAGAACATTTAAAATCTTCTCTTGTAGCTCTTTAGAAGCAGTCAATATAATAAATATGTGCAATTATCATGTGTCAGTTAAAAACAACAAAAATAAGTTTTTATTATTTCTTATCCTACAACAGCAGTAACCAACAATACTTGCTTTGCCATACCCTTAATATCACAGCATATTTTCATTAAAAATGTCAATAAAACAAACAAAATGGCATATCTTCATGTATTTATTTTGCAGTAGTTTTACTTAACATTTTCATATTCTGTTAGTTGTTTCTTATGAATTGTCTACAACAGTTTGCTTTGCCCATTTATTAGTTTGATGTGGCTTTCATTAATTTGTATGTGGTCTTATGGAGTAAAGCTATATTTATTGTGATTTTTTTTCCCTTTATGTCAGCAAGTGTTATGGTGTCTTAAAAACATTGTGATATTTTCTTACTAAATTGTATATTGGAAGGCATCTGCCATGAAACAATTTTGTTGTTTTTGGTGGACTTTCCCTTAGGTGTGTGTGTGATTCATTCATATTATGATTGAAACATTTCTGAACTAGTTTTTTGTACACAGATATAAATTTAGATGCTGAGTGCTAATTTCATCTTGGAAGTTGCTTATTGGAGAGTAAGCACACAGTTACAGGATAGCTTTTATATTCGAAGTTTTTTCACATTAAACAAAGGTAAGTTAAAAACACAATTTAAAAATCATTAGTTATTATTTTTCAGCAAGATAGGGGAGGGGTAAGCAAAGATATATCAAAATATATTGGCTGGGTGATGAAGACTTTTCTAGTGTAAAGTCAAGGCCTTCATGAAAGCTCAATACTAACATAAACATTATTTTTCTACTGTTTTAATAAACTGTGCCTTTTTTAAAGGAATAAAACCCCTTTTATCTATACTTTAATGTTGATTTAACAGTGAATCATTATCATTTTTAATGATGTCATTTGAGATGAGATCTCTAAAGTATATATTAGCATATTGTTCATTTCTTTGGCAGGGAACACGTACTTTGGTATTTTCTAATATTGGCTCATTCAATTTGGCATGCCTGGATCTATCAGCATTTATTGGTAAGACTGTCAGCATTTACTGGTTAGTCTATTGGCATTTACTGGAAAAAAGGCTGGAGGATTGATGAGAGGGCCCCTTGAGAGCAAAGTTAGTCATGTTGAAACACTATGCTCACATATTGTTATGCAGAGATAATGTGGTCGAGTTGAGCCTGGAAACTCAACACAGGACCGAAAATGAAATCCCACTCTAATGGTGAGATCTTGACCTGAAACGAAGTCTACATCACCCACCGCTAGCTAGTTTACCTTCCTGCTGTTGTAACAGGCTCAGAAAATATTAACTACTAATAGCCGACTCATAAATTGTTTTGTTACATGTTTATATACTTAAAGCTACAAATCTAAGTACCTGCTAAGGAATCTGTATAATATAAAATAAATTTTATTTTTGCAGGAAACTTTTATATGATTCAAATATAAAATGTCTTCCACGTTACACAGAAAGATTGACAAATGACTAACATTAAAAAAAAAACAAAAAAGATAGATGCCAGTTTTGTAGTCCTTATTTCATTATTCAAATAAAGGCAGTTGAAATTCAAGGAAAGGTTTGGCAATAGGATGAGACACTGAGCAAGTCAGAAGGTATGTAAAAGATGATCGTAGGTGAATATTTATGAAGGCAAAGGAGAGCAAGTTCTTTGGATAATTTTTTTTCCTAGAAATATCTGTTTACTGAAGTTCATGCAAGTTGTATTTCTTCCTTATAAGTTCAGATCATGAATTTATGCTAAAAATATTGGATTAAATGTTTTCAGAAAAGATCCATTGTCCGTGTGCTGAAGAGAACTGGTCAATGTCTTTATTTTTCCTTTTCCAAATCGCAACTCTTTTGATGGGTAGAAAGTTAAGGTCAGATATTAAATCCCAGTGACAGCACACTATCCCTCCCTATCCAGTAAATATTTTCTTACTCATGAAATGTGGGAATGCATAGTTTTAAAACAATAGAACAATATATATATATAGCAATGGAATATTTGCCAGATCCCATTGTTCACTAATGGATCTTCTGTTGTCTTGATGGATAACATAAAAAAGAATTCTGGCTAGGTAATTGAAATACACAGTGCCATTAGCTGGAAAATAAAATAAAATGAATACATATCTAGAAATATTAGATCATTCTCCAGGCCCTCAAACAGAATTTGCCAGGCATAATATCAGTAATATTACAAATGAATTAATTAAAAATTTTTCTTTTCCTTTTACTTTATTGATGGATGTGTTCATAAAATATTTATTCTAAAATGACTTCTGCTATTGTGATTAACCAAACTGCTGTTTAATTAGTAATGTTATTCTCATGAGAACTTGTCTAGACATCCTGTTAATCATCAAATTGTGGATAGCTAACTTGCGTATTTCTTGGTTTCCCAGAACGTGAATTGAAATAGTTCCTGTGGCTTTCTGCTTGTCCATAAGAAATGAACAAAATGCTTCCTTGCCAATAGCAAGCAAATGCAAAGAACTTAATATCAGCATAATATTTCTAATTATTTCTGTTTTCCATAAAGCTTTGAGAGTCATTCCTTTTAAGGATATCTTTCTCCCCCTCTTCCACTAAAATTATCTATTTCTATTTGGTATTTTAAATTGTCATCTTCTTTGTGTTATATATTTTGACAGAATAAATTCCCTCTTCTTTGACATGCTTAATGAATGCATATGTTTCTGCAAATAGGATTGGTACTTGGGATTTCTTTGTTTTGACTTGCAGGTCTTATATAAGGGTTGGGTCTCATGCAGACACGAGGTTGACAACTATTGGCTGTGTGTCTTCCTAGTTGTGGATTTTATTAAGAATGAACCAAAGAATTTAGTCATCTCTGAAATTAGGAGAATCTCTTCCAGGAAAAACTTTCAGGCGAAATAGATAGACCAGAAAAGCTTATCTAGGAAATACAGAGAGGAAAGTTGTTAGGTAAGAAAATTGGTGGGTGTGTGAGAAACAAAAGGATCCCTTTTTTTGTATTTAAATTTTTTTTAGTTATACATGATAATAGAGTATATTTTGAAATATTTATATAAACATGGAGTATATCTTATTCTAATTAGGATCCCAGTTTTGTGGTTGTACGTGATGTGAAGATTCACTGTGGCATATTCACATATATACATAGAATAGTTATGTCAGATTCATTCCACTGTCTTTCTTATTCCTATGTCCCCTCCTTTCCTTTCATTCATTGTCTAATCCACTAAACTTCTATTCTTCCCCTCCCCCTCTTTTGTTGTGTGTTAGCATCCACATATCAGAGAGAACATTTGACCTTTGGTTTTTTTGGGGGGGATTGGCTTATTTCACTTAGCATGATAGTCTCTAGATCCACCCATCTACCAGCAAATGTCATAAAGTCATTCATTTTTATGGCTGAGTAATATTCCATTGTGTATATGTACCACATTTTCTTTATCCATTCATCTGTTGAAGGGCACCTATGTTGGTTCCATAGCTTAGCTATTGTGAATTGAGCTGCTATAAATATTGATGTGGCTGCATTATTGTAGTATTCTGATTTTAAGTTCTTTGAATATATATACTGAGGACTGGGATAAGTGGGTAAAATGTCAGTTCAATTCCTAATATTTTGAGAAATCTCCATACTGCTTTTCAGAGTTGTTGCACCAATTTTGAGTCCCCATATTCTCAACAATATTTATTGTTACTTGTATTCTTGGTACTTGTCATTCTGACTGGAGTGAGGTGAAATCTCAATGTAGTTTTAATTTCCATTTCTCTAATGTTGAACCTTTTTTCATATAGTTGTTGACCATTCATATTTCTTCTATGAAGTGTCTGCTCTGTTCCTTTGCCCATTTATTGATTGCATATTTGTTTGTTTGTTTTGGTTCTTTGAGTTCTGTTAAGTTTTGTTTTGTTAAGTTCTCTGAGTTCTTTATGCATCCTAGAAATTAATGCTTTATCTGAGGTGCAGGTAACACAAATTTTCTCACATTATATAGCTCCTGGTGGTTTCCTTTGCTGTGAAGAAGCTTTTTGTTTGATACCATCCCATTTATTGATTCTTGATTTTATTTCTTATGCATGCCTTAGGAGTCTTGTGGAGGAAGCCATTTCCTAAGTCAACATAATGGAGTGGACCTACATTTTCTTCTAGTAGGCACACAGTTTCTGATCTAACGCCTGGGTATTTGATCCATTTTGAGTTGAGTTTTGTGCAGGGTGAGAGACTGAGGTTAAATTTCATTCAGCTACATGTGGATTTCCAGTTTTCCCAGCATCATTTGTTGAAGAGGCTATCTCCAAACGGATCCTTAAACAGAAGAAACTCCGTGAACACTTTCCTAAATTTCTCATCATTTCCATGAAGTTTGAGTGATAAGAAACTTCTCCACTTAACACAAGGTTCTAGAATGTTCTCTTTGAGTTGATTTTTTTCCCCCTCAATTTAAAATGATTCTATAAAAATTATTGACTAAGGCTACCTGTGGGAGGCAGGTAGAGGCTGATCCACTTTGCCCCAAGCAGAGTTATGTCCTTATGAAAATTATTAATTTGAACATTTTTAAGTAGAAAGCTTCCCTATGCAATATATTTGGGTTAAGATATTAAGGGTGTGGGATTTCACCATATGCCTAAATTAACAAATGGGCCTGTTATTGTTTCAGAGATTCTGGGTCAGAGACAAAGCACATTATTACTCACAGAGAACAGCATAAGCTTCAAATCTCTTTGCTACAAACTCCCTGAGTCTGGATGATACCTGCACACCCAGAGGGCTGTCTTACAGGAGGAGAACACTTTCATAGGAAGGGGAAGCAAGTCAACTTTTTGCTGGGAGTGAGAAGGGGAAGAAGACACTTTATCTCTGAAAGTTGCTGGATGAATACAAAACCCTGAGGAATTGTTCTGGGAAGGAACAATTATGCAATTAGTGCAATTTAGACGATAGGTGGTACAGTAGTATTTAAAGCCACATTGCTTGCTGGGTAGGGTGATGCACACCTGTAATCCCAGCAGCTGGGGAGGCTAAGGCAGGAAGATCATGAGTTCAAAGCCAGGCTCAGCAACTTAGTGAGGCCCTAGGTAACTTAGCAAGGCCTTGTTTCAAAATAAATAATTAAAAGGGCTAGGGATGTGTCTCAGTGGTTAAGTGTCCCTGGGTTCAATAATCCCTGGTAATAAATAAATAAATAAATAAATAAAAACAAACAAATAGAACAAACTACATTGCTGAGTCAGATCACTAAGAAAAAGTGAAATCAGAGAAAGGGATTCATTTTGGATCATTATGACATTTAGGGATTGGAAGACAATAAACCAGCAAAAGAGACTGAAAAGAAGTGACCAGAGAAGTAACATAGAAATTGCAGACAATCACCTGTGTCAGAGGTCAGAAGGTCAAGGGCAATGAGGACTAAATATTGGCTACTGGATTGGACCTTGTGGAGGAAACCTTGACGTGAGGTACCTTGGTGGAGGGTCTGGCAAAACATTTAATCAAAGTGGATTTATGAGAAAATAGGATGTCAATAATTCTTTTAAGAAGTTTTGCAGAAACAGGGAGTAGAAATGAGTTAGTGATGGAGAAAAATGTAAGGTCAATGGGATTTCTTTCCTTCCTTTTTTGGGGGTGGATAATGTCATAGCGTGTTTGCATTCTGATAGGAATAAATGCTTCCTTGAACTTTGAGGCACTATTTTAGGTACTCAATAAAAAAGATTATTTTTCCTGTCCAACCACTTACATCCTTCTTAGCCACTTGCAAACTCTCTATGGTCTTGCCTCAACCTGGCTTTTAGGACTTATTCTTCACTATTCTTGGCCACATGCCTGTGCTCCAGCTCCATTAACACACCCATTCTTTGCTTGCTCATGACCCCCTCACCCTGTTCTCACATCTCTGCTTGCACAAACCCTTACACCCTTTAAGTTCAGTCGTAAATGTCACTTGCTTTGATTTCCCCAGTTGATCTACTTCTAGTCTGAACTGTCTCAGCACTTTGTTCTTCTACCTCTAAGTGGCAGTTCCCAGGTACTTCTCTGCCTCACCGGTGTGTGTGCGTAGATTCTGGAAGGCAGGGACTGCTCTCTGGCAGAGTCGATGCAAAGGCAGTGTCCTCTCGGAGGAGTCTTGCTGTAGTTCCCTCAGGAAGAGGAACTCCTGCTGCTTCTACTTTGACCCAGACTCCTCAATTAAGGCACATCTCTCACATGATTATACCTACCTATTTATGTGTCCATCTCCACCACCAGGCTCTTCAGAAAAGTTTTTTTTTTTTTAATTTAAACTTTAATCAACTCAACTTTTTAGTTCTGAAACAGTACTTTGTTGAGTAAAAAGAAGGTACTCATCAATTTTTTTGAATGAATTAGCAGTGAGAAGTATTGCATTTCAAAGTACAGTAAGGAATGGGAAATAGTATGTCTGAAATAAAGTGGATGAATTTCAGAATTCTAACACTTTAGCCACCTTGAAGTTCCCATGTGGGTCACCATGATACTCAGCCAGTCATCTCTGCCTAGGTACATTACAGCCTTAATTCAATAAGTTTCATAAATCTTTGCTGCTTTGCTTTGATACTGACTGGATCATGCAATAATCGTGAGGTTGAGCTAGTGATTATACCATCTTGGACAGATGAATGAAACATAAACATGTACAAAGAAAAGAGATATTAGGATCTTTGCACTCATGAGTTAACTATTGGTTGGTTTTACATGAAATTGAACATTTGAAAGATATTAAAAAGAGTTACAATTATTCCAAAATACCCATTGCTTCGTTCACTAGGAAGAGAAGAAATGATATGACAGCGTAAGAGTGTTCCAGCCACTGTGTTGAACTGACGCAGTGGTTTTAATCAGGCATGGTCGTATTCCAAACATACAGCAAGCCTGAGTTTAGCATCTCCTCTTGTCGTAAGTCAGGATGACAGAGAGCAGAATGCTCACACACATACCATGCAGATACTAATATGGGAAACTTCTGACTCCATCTTCTAGAGGGTCAGGGGTTCAATTTTGTTGGACAGCAGGCTTCTCCTTCCCTTCTAAGAGTTTTATCAGAGAAAACTCAGACTGAAGAACAAGTAGCAGGTGGACAGTTTCATCTTACAGTGCTTTGTGGACACATTTCTTTCTCTATGGCTCCCGGGAGTGTCATTCTGAGCAACTGTCACCCATGCCCATCTGTTTTCTCTTGCATGCCCAGCATCACAGAAGTCTAGGGTCTTAGGATACTCAGGGAACAAACCCTGGGAGGGACTGGCTTCCTATTTATTTGTAACACTCTGGGGAATGTGTGAATCCTAGGAATACCTCACCTGTTTGTTTTTAATCAAACTGCTCATACTGTTCCTTCAGGAATTCAGAATGAGAGCTGAGTCTTTTGATGGAGGTGTCCTAAGCCAAGTGAAGTCTAAAATTATGTGAAGACATTTGGTTCCCTCTTCTAAAAGTCCCACTGGCACCCTGGTCTCCAAATGAATCAATGAATATGGAAATAAGTTGTTTCCTCCACAATGACCATAAAATGCACAACAGCAAGAGCATCCCATTTATTTGGGCCCTGGGGATTTATGGCCCTTACACGTATGGGAAGCACTTGTGTAGACAGCTTCAGAATGGAAAACAAACGACTTGCTGGCCTCTACCAAGGAAGATATGACTTTTAACGACGCTCTTTTGTGATACAGATGCTCTGCACAAACCAGCTCAGCAATATCATCGAGGACATGAATGTCACTCTTTACTCAGAGAGAGTTGTCATCGGATAATGTGTTTCTGGTGGTAAGTCACTGAGGTAAGAGCAGTGTAATGTAAAACTTCTTTTAAAAAAAGGTATGTAAAGGTATTTGATCTATTTATGTAGATCATCCTTGCTTCTAGGACTTTTCTAAGTGTCCACTGTGGAATTCAATAATTCTTTAATGATATCATATGGAAAGTGTCTTTGGATTATTGAACCTGAGTGTGAGGAGGTCATTTGAAGAAAACTGTTGCTATCAAGAAAAATGTCTTCTACTGTTTACAATACTAAATGGAAATTAAAATGGAATTTATAAATGTGTGTTTGGCTAAAATAAATGTATTTTAGACTGAGAATTTTATTTTCCTGTTGGTGTGTTGGTGTCTGCTATGGTTTGGATATGAAGTGTCCCTCCAAAAAACTCCTGTGTTAATGCAGGGGGTATAATGATTTGATTATGAGAACTGTAACCTCATCATCAGTGGATTAACCCATTTGATGGATTAATAATTTGAATGGATTACTGGGTGGTAATTGTAAGCCGGTGAGGTGTGGTTGGAGGAAGTGGGTTACTGGGAGCAAGCTTTGGGGATTATATATTTAATCCCTGGCTCCTCCCTTTATTTCTGTGCTTCCTCATTGCCATGATCTGAGCAGTTCTCCTCTGACGTGCACATCCAATTGGATGTTCTGCTTCACCTTGGGCCCAGAACCATGACATTGGGTGACTACGGAATGAATCTCTGAAACTATGAACCTTAATAAACTTTTCATCCTTTAAATTCTTCTTGTCAGGTATTTTGTCACAGCAAAGAAAATCTGATTAACATAGTGTCAGAATGTGACACATAAGGTCTTAGGTGAGTGTACTGTCTGTGTGGCTGTGAGGACTGATAAATCCTTTAGGATTCATTGTGCTCTGCCACCTACATGCCTGATCCTTTAAAGGGAGTCCAAACCAGGAATGAAAGCTGGACTTAGGCAGGACCTCTGTCTGGTTAGTGGTTAGTAGACATTCTGTCCCCTTGTCCCATCTTGAGCTGTTGACTTCTGTCTTAGGCTTCTCAAACTTGTTCTTAGGATACAATTTGAATCTGAACTCTGGCTTACCAGAACATTCTGACTCTTCTTATGCCCCTTCCAGTGTGGGGAACCCTCTGTGCCTTAAGAGAGACATTTCTGATATTGTATTTCAAAATTGAGGCACAGAGGTTAATTAAGGTGTCCCCAAAGCACACAGGTAGTTGTCATCTCTGCTTATGGCTGATCTTTATATAGTTCTCCTTATGTAATCCAAAGTTGCATTGACTTAGCAAAGCAGGTTCAAACTTCTCTATACTATGGTCCCCAAGAAGACAGGCCAGTTTTTCATAATAATCCTTCAAAAGAACTAAGTGCTATCTACTCTCCATTCCACACAATACTTCCTGCGTACTGTGTTCTTTCTAAATGGTGGCTTAAACTTTTAAAGGCATTTCCTTAAGCATTAAAAGTATAAAAGTTGAGTCAAAAGCAGAAAATGGCTCCAGGAGGCGAGGGTCTAACAATCTGGGATTCTCAGATTTCACCTTTGGTTTTATTGTACATGTTTTTGATTGAGTGGGAATATCGTAGTTTCTGGTATGTCCTCAAAGTCTTATGTGTGAGACGCATGGTCCGCCCAGTGCAGCAAGGCTCAGAGGTGGGGCTTATAGGCAATGACTGAATCATAGGGGCTCTGACCTCATCAGTGGATTAATCTATCTAATAGATTAATCTATTGATAGCTGAATGAACTACTGGGAAGTGGGACCCACCAGCTGAAGAAAGTAGGTCATTGGAGGGATGCTCTGCAAGGTTTATCTTCTCCCTGGCCCCTTCCTCTCATTCTTTATCTGCTTTCTATCTGCCTATCTGCCATGAGTAGAACCATTTTTCTCTATGTTTCTGCCTTGGATCCTGCTGCCCATGGACTGAGACTTGTGAAACTATGAGCCAAAATAAGCTTTTCCTCCTTTATGTTGTTCTTGTCAGCTACTATTTTGGTCACAGAAATAAAAAGCTGAGTAACATGGGGAAAAATATCATCATTCTTTTAATAAGTGGAAATCAATAGAAATGAGGAATTTTGTTTTTCTTTTTTTCTTTTTATTTTTTTGTTAATGATTTCCATTTTCTTATTGCATAAACTATGAGTTTTACGAGACTTTGGATGAATCCCAGAACTATGGGGCCAAGATATTTACCCTTAAATACTGGGACCTGTTTTGGTCCAACAAGTTCTTTAATATTGGATTTTAATTGACTTATAAATGCTTTGTTGAAATTCATGTATACCATCTACTTGAGCACAAGCATAATGTAGTAACCATGTCCAAAAATAAAGTGAGGATAACTTATAGCTTAGAGTGTCTATATTGACTTCTAGTGAATCTAATATCTTTGTTATTAGATGTCTTGAATAATGTACTTAATAATCGATCCCATTTTGGAGTGGGCACAGGAGGGGGTGAAATTTTCTGCTCTATAATTTTTGGAACTTATCTTTTGGGAAAAAAATGGGACAGGTGAATAGATCCAAGAAAGAAACTTGGAAGAATAAACATGAAAACAATCTTGGTTCTCTATTGTTAGTCAGATTTGTGTTGCTGTGCAAAATACCTGATAAGAGCAACTTAGAGGAGAAAAAGTTTATTTGGGGCTCATGGTTTTAGAGTTTCAGTCCATGGTTGGCCAACTCCAATGCTTTGGGCCCAAGTGAGGCAGAACATCATGTTGAAAGGGTATGGCAGTGGAGGGCTGCTTCACTTATGGCAGCCAGAAAGTAGAGAGAGAAAGGAAAAGGGACCATAGGGGAAGATGAACCCTTGAAGCACATCCTTAGTGACCCACCTCCTCCAAACTTGCCCACCTTCCTACAGTGACCACTCAATCAGTCCATTCAAACTAGGGTGGACTGATTAGGATGCAGCTCTCATAATGTAATCTGTCATCTCTGAATACTGTTGCATTAACACAGAAGCTTTTAGGAAACACTGTATTCAAACCATAACATCTACCATTGATAAAATTCAGTTGTGATTTCTGGAATATGGGTCTGCGTTCTCGGTTGCCGTTACAATGTACATATCTCAGCATCATGTACTGTAGTCTGGTCCCTGAGACATGGCTGTAGGCTCTCACAGGAGCAGCTGTTTCCATGGTACCAGGGCTGGCTCTCAGCAACCTTGCTTGTGTCAGACCTGACCCTTCCAGGGAAGACATCTCAGGCCCAAGTGCCAACCTCCATCAAAGGGAAGCATGGACACACCTAACTAAGCTCCAAAGAGAGATTCCTGAACCATGTTGGGAGTTGGAATTGTACCATTGAAAATGGATGTTTGGATTGAGGAAAGTGATTTAAAACTATTTGACCATTTTTTTTTCTGGATTAAAATGTCATTTTACTTTAGAAATAAATGCAATGTCTAAATGCTTTAAAGATCTAACTTATATGTTTGTTTCAAAAAAAATCCTGTAGACATACTGTATCTCATACAAATCTTAAAAAAAGTGGGCTATGTTTTGTGTCATTCTAAGTGTAAAACAAATGGCACCTCTGCTTTTATTTCAGTAGTTATAAAACAGAGAGTTGATGATAGGTTTGATTACTGGTTTCCAGTTTCTGTTCTGCCATGCTTGACAGGATGAAACCATTCAGCTCTATGGGCCAAGCCAGGAGGACTGCATTAGGCTTGGTTCAGGGTAATTAGAACTTGGTTTTGCTGCTTGCTGTATCCTGAGGAACTTTGTGGGATGAAGCTTTGGTGGTATGTAAACTGAGTGGGAAAGAATGGTGTTCAATGAGCTTCAGAGACACAACATCATAAAATGGCGGTAAAAATGGGAGATCATAACCCATTTGAATCAAATGTATGAAATATGATATGTCAAGAGCTATGTAATGTTTTGAACAACTAATAATAAAAAATTAAAAAATAAATAAATAAAAATAAATAAAATGGCATTCAAGTTCCCCAAGGCTATTTCTCTCAGAGTCACCTATACCTACCAAGTCTGATGATATTCAGATTTTCTTCATGGTGGTAGATGAGCTGAGAGAATGTTCCACTCATCATAGAGAACTATAGAGACTATCTTAATGGACACATATAACACCACTATTTTTCTGGTAATAACCTGATACTTCCTGATACTTCCAGAAGTTTGCATCTCAATGGGAAAGTAGAACTAAGTATTTCTGAGTTTGCCTAAGGCTAGGTATCAGCTAAGTATTTATCTGGTACTTAATGCTAAGTCCTTGGTAATTAACATTCACAATGTATTTGTGAGGGATTATTATCTTTCTTTTGTGGCTGAGAAAATCAAGAGTGAGAATTACTTATTTCATGCCCATTGCTGGTTACTGGTAGACTCATAATCAAACACAAATATTTAGTTTCCAAAGGCTGTGGCCTCTGTCTCTAAAATTATCAGACAAGATCCAAGAGAATGATGTTTTTGTATCAGAGATTTCCTGCCTTCAGAGGTACCTGATGAGCCACTTCATGCTGCTACACCTGTGGCCCCAGGTGTTCACTCCTTCCTGCTTCCCTATGGACATACCTACCTCAACCCCAGGATAAAACTTTTGCATCTGATTTCTTTGTCTCTGCTGTCAGGTCACAGAGGAGAGGAGAGCAAAATTACAATGCTCAGGCTCTGCAAGAGAGAGCCAATTAATTTTAACTTCTTCAGCTGTTTTCATTTCCATTCTCAAACTTACCCTTGACCTCAGCCTTGAACGTGGCCTCAACCTTGATTCCAGTGCTTGGCTTATCCCGTCTTGAGTCCGCTCATGGTCTTCAGGGATTCTTCCAGATGATGTCAAGCCTTGTTGCCCACTAGATTCCTTGAAACACATTTTGGCAAAACCCTTTATCTTCTCCATTCATAACTTCTCATGTCTTCAAATAAAGTGAGTATACTAATATATTGTTTCCATCACTTTTCCCTGTGACAATAATTTTTGACTTCAGGAAAACCCCAAGTCTAAGTCAAAGAACCCTTGTTCTTGCCTATGACTTTGTGGAGTATAAAACTATTAAGGTGAGCTGATGCAGACACACCTGATTGTATTTTGTTTCTAGATTTATCTCTTCATTCTTTCTTAATGTGACTGAGGATGTGGAGTCTCTCCTCTTTAAAAGCCACCCCTAAGGGTTTTTATTTATTTTGATTCTTTCAGATATTTCTTTGGCTCTTTAGAGTTTGTCTTTGATATCTCCTTTGCACAGATTATTTTCTTTCTGCCTTCAAAAATGTTGAGTTCTCTCTTATCTTACAAAAATGTCACTCGGTTGTGTTATGTCTCATCGCTTCTTTCTACCCACGAATGTCTGAAATAAATGTTGGCTGCCTTCTTTCTTCTCCTTCCCATTCCTCCCTTAATTCACTGCAATTTGGCTTCTGGCCCCACTTTTCTGCTGAGTCTGCTCTCTTAAAGGTTAACAGCTTACATTTTGTCAAATTGGATGGCCTTTTTATCTATCCAAATTCACACAGCATGGACACTATGCCCCACTAGACTGCAGTATTGGGTTTTGCCCAACATCCATAGCTCTGTCCCAGCTGAGGCCATGGAACCTACCGCTGTATTTCAGTCTGGCCTCCATTCCTGGAAGCAATTCTTGATGCGATAACAGTGGATTTAGAGAATCTTGGGGAAAGCACAAGTGAGTCAGCTTTCTGTCACTGTGACAGAATACAGTGACTGATAAACAACTTATACAGAAGAAAGGTTTGTTTGGGCTCATAGTTTCAAGGGTTCCAGTCCATGGTCAGATGGCTTTGCTGCTTTTCAGCCTGAGACAAGGCATCATGGTGGGGGCATGTTGTGGAGGAAATTGCATATGACAACTGGGAAGCGGAGAGAGAGACAGAAAGGTGTCTGGGTCCCCAAATCCCCTTGTAGGGCACACCCCAAATCATTTAACCTCCTCCAACCAGTCCCACGTCTTTAAGGTTCCACCACATCCTACTAGCACCAAGCTGAGGACCAAACCTTGAACACATGGGTCTTTGGGAACATTCCAGTCTAAACTCTATGAGCAAGTTACTCTTTGATATGAGGATTATGGTTCAGTGTGAGTGACACTGATTTCTTCATGGGCAAAAGAGAGCAATCAGGAAAAATCCAGGCCCGGTAAAAAGTTAGGGTAGGAAAAATTGGTCTGTGGTCTGTGGAGGCTAGACTGACTCCAAAATGAACTTCAGGAGTCTAATCAAAGTCAGCTGTGATCCTGGCTCTAGTCAACAGCTAAGTGCTATGGACTGAATGTTTGCACTCCCAAATTCTTGTGTTGGAATTCTAATCCCCAATGCAGTAGCAATAGGAGGTGAGACCTTTGGGGGTATTTAGGTCATGAGGGTCGAGCTGTCATGATGGGATGGTGATTTTATAAGAAGAGACAGGAGAGAGCTTGCTCTTACTTTCTCTCTTCCATCACATGAGAATATATGAAGAAGCAGTCCCCTGTGAGCCAGGAGGAGAGTTATCCCCAGACCTGACGATGCTGTGCCCTGACCTTGGACTTCACCCCTCAGAGTTGTGAGAAAACAAGCTCCTCTTGCTTATAAACCATCCAGTTTACTGTATTCTGTTATAGAAGCCCAAACTTATGGAGATATCAAGGTCATCCTGACTTAAGAAAGCAAGATAAGCCAGATTCAGGCTTCAGGGTGGTAACAAACAGAGCTGCTGATTTTAAAATTAAAAACCGGTGAGAGTCATTTGATAAGCATCAAGGAAGCCTGGAAAAAACGACAGTAGTTTAAAGAAGCGGGAGATAAAATTCAAGGACAGAGAAGATGGAGTTGAAACCCAGCTTCCTTTCAGTTTGGAAGAAAGGAATGGGGATAAGAGGAAAGAGTCCAACCCAAGAAATTAGGGCAAAGACCAGAACTTCCGAGTGCTGGCATACCTAGGAATAGATTAGGAAGTCTGCAGCTTGATGCTCAAGGCAGCCCTGGTTTATACACCATGGTTCTCGTGGACACCAAGCATAGGACATGGAATTGCTTTCAGATCCTAAGAGATAGTCAGGACAGGGCTCCTGATAAACTGTTAAGCTTGGCTATAATTAATTTGGGACCTCAGAAGGTCTGAGTGTGTGCTCTGCTTCCCAAACTGAAATCTCATCCACACCACCTGGGATAATGTTAAACTGCAAATTCTGATTCAGTAGATTCAAGGTAGGACCTGAGATTCTCTAGTTGTAGCAAGACCCTGGTTGACACTGAGGTTGCTGGTTTGCAGGTCACTCTTTGAGTATCAAGGAGTGCAGGAACCAATGACTATCATGAGCAGCAGAAATAGGGTAGAGTGTATCTTTTAAAGGAGTCATCTTCAAGTTTGGTCCTTTGATTTTGGGCCCTACTAAATTCTGATGAATATACAGTATAGAGTCAAAAGCAAAGTGATTGTGTTTAGTATGCCACCATTTGTTTAAAAATGTGGGGGAAAGAATATTTATACATTTATACTTGTTGTATTGTAGGTTGCTAGTTGCCTATTCAATATTCATTCTTCCTTTATTGGTTTTCAACAGATTCTCTATATTTTGGAATTGCAAATATCCAGCGTAGAATTTGCTACCCCAGGCCATGTTGAACAATTAGACGTGTCCTTGTTCTTTCCTGGAAGTTTGATGGGATACACTTCAGTCTAGCAACCATATTGTGTTCATGAGGTGACTTTGAGGATGAAAACTATGATTCAAGAATGGTGAGGAAACAAAAAAGACCAAAAGATTCTGATTATTTGAATCTTAGGTCTATCTCTAGACCCTTTTATTTGAAATAAATTTGAAATAAAAAGAAATAAATCCTTGCCTTCTAAATAATATTGGACTTTCTTTTATATGAGGCTAAATTCAATGATAGTATGATTCTTTATGCTCACAATGTTTCTGGAAGTTTATCCAAAGAACTGATGTAAATTGTTGCCTCTGGAAAGGGGAACTAACATACCCTTGCTTAAAGAGCCAGAAGGGAAATTTAAATTTTTTAGTATGCCCTTCTAGAATAAAAATTCCAAGAGGATAGCATCAACAGATGAGCACAATAACAGTAAACAATGACAACACCCGAACAAGAGAAGCACACAAATGAAACAAATACAACGGTAACATGAAAAGCTTGAGTTCTTGTGAGTATTCAAAGAAAACATACTTTGAATTTTCAATCCTTGTTTTCATACCCTTTGAGTGATATTTTCTTTTCATTAAAGATGAAAGTGGCCCCAGCTGCATTATATGAATTTAATCCGATATTTGTACATGGATAGAAATTGCCGTGCATAATTGACATTCAGCTCAACTGTGAGTTTTCTGTTTTGCCTGCTGGAGAATTTTACATCTGGATCATGATCCAAACAATCAAAACTCCAGCATCTTTGCCACTGATCCTCCAGATCTGATTTATGATTGATAAACAAGTGAATAAACGGTTGAGGTAGAAACATATCTGAAAAGTGTTATTCTTCATTGAATCTTGATAAAAATCAGTTCATCTATTTAATGAGGCCTTGGGTGTTCACTGGTGGTGTCATTTATGGCAAATGTCCTGGGAGGCACAAATCTTTATGAATAATCAAAGTGCAATTAGTTAAGATTGTTCAAGAATCTTCTCCAGATGCTAACATCCCCATATGCCTTTCAAGGCTCTGTTTAACAACAAGTCCATTTTCTCTCTGCTCTAGCTACAGACAGTCTCTCCTCTTCTGCCCACACATCCTATACTTCCTAATTCTCCCAACACTTGATCATGGACTTTTTCAGAGTCTGGTGGGCTACCTTCCTTTGCACCTTCCTAGTTGTCATATCCTTACGTGTGCATTTGTATCCATGGTGCGCGCACACACACACACACACACACACACACTCAGGAAGTAACATGAACTCTGTCAGTAAATGCCACAGGCCTCCTCTGACTCCCAGCCATATAGAATCCCTGGAACAAATGTCACTTAGGGGTGTTCTTAGTCCAGATCCAGCCCATACGTGGTGCATTTCATTTAGTTCACAGGTTAGTTAGTTCCTTAAAATGTTAAAGATGGTTGCCAGAAACTAGAATGATATTTTGGAAGGTCATTTTGGATGATTTTACGTAAACATACAAATTTCTAGTTTCCCTGGAAAAACTGGACCTGAATCCTGCATGTCAACAGTTAGCTCCAATTGAATAGCAGCTCTTCCTTGAAAGAAAGCACTGCAGAGTTCTCAGGGCCTCCCACCTACTCTTAACCTCCAAGCCATTTGCCTCTTTCTCCCTCTTATAGGGACTTGGGCATCTTTAAAGTGGGGCCATCAATGCATGGTTGGGAGATAAGGTGAGCACAAATAGCTGTGAAAAAAACTGTGTAGGCATCTCTGGAGAAAGAATCTATTGCTTCCACCACACCTACAGCCATGGGTTCCTTGTGTATGGAGCCGTGTACTGGTTTTCTACAGTTGCATGAAAAGATTGCACAATTTAGCTTCCCCTTATTAAACCAAGCTTTATACTGATACACGCTTGTAAGATGAGATGAAGCCATTGGAGTCGAGGAATTGCCTCATCCCTGTGTTTTGTAGGCCAGGAAACTCCCCACAGGGCTAGTTATCAGGTCCTAACAAATCACATTGCCGTTTCTTAATTCTCATGCCTGTATGACTGACCTTTCCAAATTCATGACAGGCTCCCAGAGGGAGGGACATTATCTTCCTTATTATTATTCGTGAAAAGTTAACAGAAGACTATGCGTATAAATGTATGTGAAAAAAACAAGTACCTAAATAATCGCTGCCAAATTCAATAACTGGGATTTTGACACGAGAGCACCCTTTCTTTCTAATATTTATACTTGATGTTTGCTTCTCTTTTTATTTGAATTTTTGTTTTTTTATCTGTGGAATATATGTGTATCTGTATTTTCAAACATCTGGTTTGAGCCTTTCACTAGGGGGCTAATAACCACAGCCTAGAAAGTAAAAGGATAAATCTTATTCACACATCATTAGATCAAGAAACATTTTCTCACATCAGTTAATATGATGATAGTTTTAAAAATGCCTGCCTTCTCCCTCCCAGGGTGCTAGTGTAAAGTGAAGTGAATCTGAGACTGGTATATATAGAAGCAGATTTAGAGAGAGATACTGCAGCTGTCATTTGAAATGTTAACCTCCCTGTGTTAGACTCTGTGATGAAATACTGTTATTTAGAGCATTAAGCTGCTTCCTCTCCCTTTTTTGTTTCTGTTTATTACCGTTTTGTAAATTCCGAATGGTTTTACCTAACATGGTACCTAGAGATGTCTTTAATCAGAAATGTAATTAAATGGATGTATTACAAAGAACTATTGAACCATATTTAATTCTTATTAAAATGAATAAAAGTAGCCTCAGGTACCTATTGTAAATACTCTCGTGTATATTTATCAGTCCTGGGTTTTTGTTATTTTTGGCTATTGCTACCAGTTTTGTATCCTGCAAATAGAAGAGCTTAAGCCTCATTCTACTTACTGATGGATTCTCAAATAGTTTTCAGGTGAGACTTTTCTAACATTCCCTTCTTGGCTCATTTGTTGAACGAGCATTGTGTGAGGATGGAATGGAGAAGGAGCAGGAGGATAAGGAGGAAGAGTGGGGTGAAGAGAGAGGAGAGAGAGAAGTCATTCTTAAGGCTGAAACCATATCAGAGGGCTTTGAAAGAATGTAATGTGCATCTTAGAAATAGCAAAATTGCCAAGTAAATTGGTGAAGAAGGAAGGAATTTTTTTCTCTGCTACAAGGTGAACTAGTTAATAGTGAAGCCAAGCTGACTTTGTGCTTCATCCCTGCCACATTCTCCTCTGCCCACTGGCCTCAGAGAGATCCAGTGTCACGAGTCTTTCCCAATAGTGGGTATTCTCAGATGCCTTATTACAATTAGAGTCAAATCACAGCCATCTGGTAGTCCTCAAAGGATGAAACATAACAGGGACCCAACCATCTATCAACCATGAAGGGGTAAAGTCTGGGAAATGATAACGTGAGCTAATGAGTGAGGAAGGACTTTATTTGATGAGGAGCAGGTGTTACTAATGACGAATACCGAATACCAAATCCCAAGAAGGTGGTATCCCACCCCTTCTGGGAAAGCCTGCTGGGAGGACCTCAAGTCCTGTTTCTCTTGTTAGGGAGAGGCAGTTGGTAAGTGTGCAAGTGTGTACATGCGGAGAGCGTGGACACCCAATGGCACCCCAGTTAGGAAGAAGGAAACGAAGGAGGCTGGAATGACCAATTTTTATGTGTGAATACATTTTATACCTGTGCGCTCTTTCTTTCTACACAATTATAAGAGGGAAAGGGAAATGAAGTACATTAACTGTGAGTAGGGAAATTACCTTTCAAAAAGTTAGAAAACAACTTCATGAAGCATAAATTGGTTGAAAGGAAGAACTGGTCCCCAAAGCAAGTTTCCACCTGTATCCTGAATGTCATGAAGCATACATCTATTGAAAGGAAGTAGGGTTCAAACAGCAAGTTTTTACTTGCATCCTGAATGTAGTGATGGGTTCAAACGAGGAAAGTACCTCTGGGACAGATCCTTTCATCATTGTTCAAGTTATCTAACAACAGGAAAATTAGAAACAAATACAGAGCTATCCATCTTATTAGCTGAAGATCTGTTTGCTGATGACTATACATACCTATTTGCTGTCAGAGCATACAAACATTCCAGTAATCGCCTTTGAAGGGCACTGTTTTTTTTTTTTTTAAGGTTAGTGAATGTAAGCCTGCTATATTTCCAAGGGAATTTATTAAAGCATTTTAATTATGTCTCGATCAACTGATTCAAGAAAGGTAATATGGATTTTAATAGCTAGAACTGTCAGCAAATCTAAAGATGTATTCAACTGAAGAATATGTTTAAAAAGAAGTTATTCTTACAGTCATTTCTACACTGCAAGCTTTAATTGGAAAGGCAAATAAATAACTTGTATAAATATATATTTACTCTGTCTTGAAACCAATCAAAATCTTGTCAAAGGAAACAGTTTTTTATTATGCCACTCCACTGGGGTTTCTCAACACAAAGCCAGAATATTAATGAGATGATTTGATTTCAAATAAAAATCTGACGAAAAGTCACTCCATGGTCATTCCTTTGACCACCAAGTTCTCCTTTTTAAATACTGCCATTGTTGAATGTCTATCCCAGTGTGCTGTCATGAGGATTTCCTGAGCCGATCTTTATCTTTTCTAAAATTCCTTGTCAAGGCTAATTTGTATTTCTAAATTATACATTCGTATCCTAGGTTTTCTCAGTTTTCAAGAACCAGAAAAAAATTCGATCTTTCCCTTGGGTACTTTTTAGTCATTGAAAATGTATTTATAAAAAAAAAAAATCATACCAAGTCCATAATAATGGTGAGAGTTTGTTAGTGAGAAGTGATGGTTCCCTTCTTAGTGGACACAATTTATTATTTGCATCTCTAGCTTATTAATATTTACACTTATATTTATGTATTTATATTGAATTATCTTGGTGTCCTTTTGAGGGACCTCTTTTTTTATTATTAGTTGTTCAAAACATTACACAGCTCTTGACATATCATATTTCATACATTTGATTCAAGTGGGTTATGAACTCCCATTTTTTCCCCGTATACAGATTGCAGAATCACATCGGTTACACATCCACGTTTTTACATACTGCCATACTAGTGTCTGTTGTATTCTGCTGCCTTTCCTATCCTCTACTATCCCCCCCTCCCCTCCCCTCCCATTTTCTCTCTCTACCCCATCTACTGTAATTCATTTCTCTCCCTTGTTTTTTTTCCTTTTCCCCTCACTTCCTCTTATATGTAATTTTGTATAACGATGAGGGTCTCCTTCCATTTCCATGCAATTTCCCTTCTCTCTCCCTTTCCCTCCCACCTCTCATCCCTGTTTAATGTTAATCTTCTTCTCATGCTCTTCCTCCCTGCTCTGTTCTTAGTTGCTCTCCTTATATCAAAGAAGACATTTGGCATTTGTTTTTTAGGGATTGGCTAGCTTCACTTAGCATAATCTGCTCTAGTGCCATCCATTTTTGAGGGACCTCTTTTGATGTTAATCAGGATTTTAAACTTTATTGTGCAATTACTTTATCTAATTTTTCTTTGTAACTCTGTACTGAGTCAATTGCTGGCACATAACATTTGTCTGAGAAACTCATGAAAAAAAAGTTGAATATAATTTTTTGGAACCCCTTAGAGGTGTGCAACAAAGGCTAAGAAATTATCATTGAAAACTTGCTTGTGGGAAACAGAAAGAAGAATGACAGATAAATACATAACTTATTGCTCTACACATAAGACCAATGTGTGTTAGGAAGAGTGTTCATGTTACAAATCACTAAAAATTGTTTTATGGACTGACTATTGGAGAGGTTCAAATACATTTCATTAGGAAGGTTTGAAAATAATACCAAAAAACTAAATCACAGGAGATACTCAATTTTGAAATTTCCTAAAGTGGGCAAAAAGGTCAAGTTTTTGGTCCAGTATGTAAGGATCTTGGAAGTCATCATTGCATCTTCATAATCATTAAAAAGCTGTGCAGACTGAATAATGAACAACTCTTAGAGCAGAAAAGTGAAGTTTCAGGGCAAACTCTGCTCCACAAATTAGAGAGACAGGGAGGCAGATATGGATGCTCACAACTTAATGGAACAGAAAGCTATGTAGGAACCAGCAGCAGGGTTGGAAAACCCAGTCTTAATTGTGAATTGCTAGCGACCCATTCACAGGGGGAACTTCACACTTTCATGAGTTTTCATCTAGGAGCTCCAATAGGATTTTACTTCTTATTACAGTAAATTTTGGAGGAAAATCCCTCTACATATCCAACAGAGGGAATGGAAAAGAAGCCATTTTAAAAGATACCAGAACATTCTGTTCTTAACAAGTCTGCCCTCAAGAGAAGATCTTTAATCAGAACCTAAACTGTTAGGGTCTTGTCCAAGTCTAGCCATTCGACTGTGGTCTGCTATAACCATCCTGTCCCATCTAAGGAGAGTTAGAGAAACTGAGAGTACCTGTAAAGTTCCCAGTTCACAGGCCTCTCTATAGGCCCACAAAACTGAGACCTAATCACAGGACTATAGATTCTTCACTTCTCCTTGGTACCTTAGCATGACATTACAAAAACCTGTTTCCAGTTGTTTTCTTCTGCCTTGTACAACATGTCAGGTTATGAAAAAATACTTACAAGATATGCTAAAAGACAAAAAATGTTTGAAGAGACAGAACAAACATCAGAATTTGATTTGAAATAGTAGGGGTCTTGGGATTATCAGAATATGAATTTAAAAGTAGTATAATTAGTATGCTAGGAGCTCTCATGGAAAAAGTGTTGGCATGCAAGAATAGATGGACAATGTAATCAGAGACATAGGAATTTTAAGAAAGAACAAATAAATGCTATAGACCAATAACCTTGAAAGAGAAATGAAAAATGTCTTTGATAGGCTCACTAATGAATCCTACATGGTTGAGGGAAGAATCTCTGAACTTGAGCATATGTCAGTGGAAACTTTAAAAATGGGAAAGCAAAGGCAAAAATACTGAAACAAAACAAAACAAAACAAAACAACAAACTGTCAAAGAACAGTGGGACAGTTACCAAAGTTTTGACATTTGTGCAATAGGAATACCACAAGGGGAAGAGAGAAAAGAACAGGAGAAATATTTGAAGCAATAATGATTGAGAATTTCCTCAAATTAATATCAGATAACAAATCATAGATCCAAGAAGTACAGAGAAAACCAATCAGATTAAATGATTAAAAAAAAGAAAAGCTACCTAGGCCTATCATTTTCAATCAGCAGAAAATCAAAGAAAAAAATTTTAAAAGAACTCAAAGACACAAAAGTATTCTGGAGTAGCAGACAGGCAATACAACTGGCTTCTTAGAAATGAGGCAAGAAGTGAATGGAATGAAGTATTTACCAGTGTTATGAGAAAAATCCCACCTTCCTAGAATCCTATACATACTGAAGTTATCCTTCAGAAGTGAAAGAGAAGCAAATACCTTCTTACACAAACAAAAATTGAGAGTTTGTTGCTGCAGACTTATTTTATAAGAAGTTGTTTAAAGAGAAGGCAAATAGCACAGGTCAGAAATTTGAATCTGCATAAAGAAAGAAAGAGCATCAGAAAAGGAATAGTGAAGATAAAACGAAACTTGTTTTTCTTATTCTTAATTGATCCAGTTAAAATTTCTTCGTAGTATAGCAATAATGTATTTGATTTCATGTGCTTATATATGAGAAGGATTTTTTTTAATTGTTATAAAGTACTCACACTACCTGGGAAGTGCTATGGTGATACGTGAAAGTGGCCTGAGTGTGTTGTGAATACATATTATAAAATCAAGGGCAACAACTAAAAAAAGAAAAAAAACATAATTGTAAAGAATATAGAGAAAATAAAATCCAATAAAATGTTTAATTAAAGCAACAAAAACTGAAAGAGAGCAGAAGACAATAATGGGAACAACAAACAAGGGCAACAAATAGAAAACATTAACAAATATAGTAATTTTTTTGTTTTTTTTTAGGGGGGTACTGGAGCTTGAACTCAGGGGCCCTCAACCACTGAGCCACATATCCAGCCCTATTTTGTATTTTATTTAGGGACAGGGTGTCACTGAATTGCTTAGCACCTCATTTTTGCTGAGGCTGACTTGGAACTCACAATCCTGCCTCAGCCTCCCAAGCCACTGGGATTACAGGCATGTGCCACCGCACCCAGCATCAAATATGGTAATTATTAATCTGACTATATCAATAGTCAAATGCCATTGGTCTAAGCATATCAACTAAAAGATAGGGATAGTCACAATGGATTTAATGCCCAGACCAACTACATGTTGTTGACAGGAAATCCTCTTTAAGCATTAAGATACATATAGAATAAGAGAAAAGAAGTTTAGGAGATATAAACATTAGAGTAGAAATCAAAGAGATTGAAAATAGGAAATCAATAGAGAAAAATCAGTAAAATCACATTTCCATAGAAAACCACTGAATAGAAATAAAAGAAAAATATCAATAGCCTATAGCTAGGCTAAGGGAAAAAAAGAGAACAAATACCAGTTATTAATACAAATTATAAAAGGCATCACTATAGATCCATGGTCATTGAAAGAATAATAAAGGAATATTGTAGATAATTCTATGCCCCCAAATTGAATAATGCATCAATACCTGGAAGGATACAATCTGCCAAATTCTTAGCAGAAGAATCAGACAATTTGAATAGACCTAGGTCTTTTGAAGAAAATGAGTTAATAATAATCTTCTCATAGAGAAAATACCAGGCTCCAATGGGTTCCCTGGTGAATATACCAAAAACTTAAGGAAGAAATAATACAAAGTCTCTATAATCTCTTACAGAATATAGAAGCAAAGAGAATACTTCCTAACTCAATTTAGGAAGCTACATTAGCTGTTTTGGTTAGGATGTGAGGTATCCCCAAAAGCTCTTGTGTGAGATAATGCAAGAATGTTCAGAGAAGAAATGATTGGGTTATGAGAGCCTTAACCCAATCAGTGAATTAATTACTTGATGGAATTAATTGAGTGGTAATTGAAAGCATGTGAGGTGTAGCTGGAGGAGGTGGGCATTGGGGGCATGGCTTTGGGGTATATGTATCTGGCAAGTGGAAGTATCTCTCTCCACTTTCTATCATCATGTGAGCTGCTTTTCTCTACCACACTTTTCTGCCATGATAATCTGCCTCACCCCAAGCCCAGAAAAATGCAGTCAGCTGCCTATGGACTGATACCTCTGAAACTGTGACCCCTCAGACTGGGCCTTTTAGTCACAGCAGTGAAAAATCTGACTAAAACATTAGGAAAATACTAAAACGAGTCAATGACAACACAAGAAAGGAAAATTATAGGCCAATATCTCTCATTAAATAGGTACAAGATATTAACAATTAAATCCAATAATGCACACCATGACCAAGAGGAATTTATCCAGGTTGTGCAAGGTTGATTGACCATTCTAATATCAACTAATGTAATCCATTATATCAGTGGGCTAAACAAGAAAAAAAATCACAAGATCATATCAGTATGTACAAAGAAAACACTTGAGAAAGTCCAATATTGATTCATAATAAAAACTCTCAAGAAATAAGGAGTAATGAGGGAATTTCTTCAACTTGATAAAGGCCATCTGTAAAAACCCAACAGGTGACATCACACTTAATGACAAGAGCATACATGTTTTCATACTGAGATCAGAAGCAAGGCAAAGATGTCCCCTCTTTCCCTCCCTTTCAACATTATATGAGGATTCTTAGCTAATACAATAAGGCAATAAAAGGCAATAAAAAATATAGTAAGATTAGGAAGGAGAACTAAAACCATCTTTTTTTCAGAGATGATATGATTACCCATGTAAAAACTCTGAAAGATAATATGATGTCCATGTAAAAAATCTGAAAGAACTGACAAAAATAACTCCTGGAAATAATAAGTAATTATAGCAAGGTTTCAGGTCACGAAGTTACTATACAAAAGGTGATCACTTTCCTATGTCCCAGCAATGAATAAGTGATAAGTGAAATTAAAAACATAACCATTTACATCAGCACCATCAAAATGAAATATTTATGTATAAATCTAACAAAATATACACAGGATCTTTACAAGGAAAACTACAAAGCCCCAATGAAGAAAATTAAAGAACTAAATAAATGGGAGAAAGCCTTCATATTTGTGGCTGGAAAGCTCAATATTGTCAAGATGCGGTCTTACTCAACTTCATCTATAGAGTCTATGAAAGCTCAGTGAAAATTCCTGTTAATCATTTGGGGATATCAGTAAACTGAACTTAGAGTTTGTAGGGAGAGGCAGAAGTCCTGGGATGCCCATATTCTGAAGAAGAATGAAGTTGGAGAATTGTCACTTACCGAATTTAAGACACACACAACTACAGTAAGAGTGTGGTATTGATAATACACAAAAGGAGCAGAAAAGAAAGCTTAGAAATAGTTCCACACAAATACATCAACTGATCCTTGACAAAGGATCAAAGGTATTTAAACAAAGCAAAGACAGTCTTTTCAATAAGTGGTTCTGGAACATGCAAAATAATGAATATACCCTACAAAAAATTAACTCAAATGCATTATAGGCCTAAATGTAAAATCTGAGGCTATAAAATTCCTTAAAGATGATATGCAGGAAAATCTAGATGACCTTGGTTATTGGTGATGTCTTTTTAAGATACAACATCAAAGGCATGATCTATGAAAGAAATAATTGATAAGTTGAACTTCATTAAAAGTAAAAAGTTCTGTTCCGCCAAAGATGATTTAAAAAGAAAGAGGACATAAGCCCTGGTCTGGTAGGAAATATTTGCAAAAGACCTATCTGTTAAAGAACTGTCATCCTGAATATGCAAAGAACTCTTAAAACTCAGCAGTAAGAAAATGAACAAGGCAGTTTTTAAAAATGGGCACAAGATCTGAATAGATACATCTTCAAACAAGGTATCCAGATGGTAAGTAAGCAAATGAGAAGAGTCTGAACATTATGTTACTAGGGAGTTTCAAATTAAAACAACAATAAAATACCATTATGCACCTATTAGAATGACCCAAATTCAAAAATATAACAACATCAAATTCTAGTTAGTATGTGGATTAGGAGTTCAGCAGGAACCCTGATTTGTTATGTTTGGGAATACAAAGTGGCCTAGCTACTTGGTAGAATTTTGGAGCTTCTTAAATAACAGAACATACTCTCACCACATGGTCCTGTAATCATTTTCCTTGGTGTTAATGCAAAAGAGTTAACAACATGTCCACACAAAAACCTGAACAAGAATGTTTACAGTAGCTTTATCCATAAGTGCCCAAACTTAGAGGCAATCAAGATGTCCTTCAGCAGAGTGAATGGGTAAACAAAGTGTGGTATATCCAGACAATGGAATATTATTCAGCTTAAAAAGAAACTAGTTATAAACCATGAAATGCCATGGAAGGAATTTAAATGCTTATCTGGAGAGCAGCTTATCTTAAAAGACTACATACTGTATTAACTCAACTATATAATATTCTAGAAAAAGCAAAACCATGGAGAGATAGTAAAAGAATGATGTTATAAGGGGTTGGGAGAGGGACAGTTGAATAGGTGGAACACAGAATAATTTTAGGGCAGTAAAATTATTCTGCATGATACTATAATGATGGATACATGTCACTATGTACTTGTGAAAACCCAGAGATTGTACATGAAGAGGGAACCTTAATACAAACCATGGACTTTGGGGGATGATATTCAGTATGCAATCATTGATTGTAAAAAATTGTACTCCTGGAAGCCAGGTGCAGTGGTGCCCACCTGTAAAACCAGCAGCTTGAGAGGCTGAGGCAGAAGGGTCACGAGTTCAAAGCTAGCCAAAACGTCAGCCTCTGCAAAAAAAGCAAGGCACCAAGCAACTCAGTGAGACCCCATCTCTAAATAAAACACAAAATCAGGCTGGGGGTGTG
Organism: Marmota marmota marmota; assembly: GCF_001458135.2. Classification (NCBI taxonomy): domain Eukaryota; kingdom Metazoa; phylum Chordata; class Mammalia; order Rodentia; family Sciuridae; genus Marmota; species Marmota marmota. The sequence continues at coordinate 16,604,173 of NW_026000093.1, forward strand.
GCTCAGTGGTCAATGCCCTGAGTTCAATCTGAGGTATCAAAAAAAAAATCAACCAACGAAGCAAAAACTTTCATTCCTGGAGTGCATGATTTTTAAGATACTCTATATTTAAAGCACTCTTAGGTGCAAAATGAAGCAGGATGTAAAGAGCATTCCCATATCCCCTCTGATGTGGATTATTAGTGGGGGTATGGGGAGGCTATACATATGTGGGAACAGGATATACATGGGAACTCTGTATCTTCTGCTCAATCCATAAACCTAAATCTGCTCTAAAAAATAATATATACTAAAAGACGTTACCAGCACCTCCAGCTGTCTCTAGACCCTGCTCCATTCCCAAAGCCTGAGCTCCCACCCTACCTACTCCCCTGTGGGCTTGGCCCCAGGGAAGGGTTTCCCAGGCCCTGATTCCATCTGTTTTCAGCCCCAGCCCCAGTCCTGGCCTTTTCTTTAGCAGTGAAGTCAAGGGAAGAGTATTTGCTTAACCTCTTATGCCTATTTGCTGAGCTCTCCTTGACCACTGGTTGAAAGTGCAAAAGTAGATACTACGCCATTAGGTAAAAGAATTTTCTGTCCTCTTTAGTGTATAGAATCATTCCAAAGCAGAGGGCTGTACCAGAAAATTATCTCTAAAGGAATTCTTTAAAGAAAAAGTAAATAAATCACTATCATTTTTTATTGATTTTTTAAAAAAAATAAATGATAGTGGAATGCATTACAATTCTTATTACACATATACAGCACAATTTTTCTTATCTCTGGTTGTATATAAAGTATGTGGACACCAATTTGTGTCTTCATACATGTTCTTTGGATAATGATGTCCATCACATTCCTCCATTCTCGCTAACCCCCTACCCCCTTCCCTTTCCAACCTGTACTCCTACATTTACTGTAGCATTATTCTGGATAGTCAAGATATGGAAGCAACCTAAGTGTCAATGGATCAATGGATGAAGACAATGTGTCACATATTCACAATGGGATATTCACCTTATCAAAGAAGGAAATCCTTCCATCTGTAGCAGCACAGATCAACCTGGGGGACATTATGGGAAGCAATATACTCCAGACATAGAAAGATAAATACTGCAGAATCTTACTTATATGTATACTCCAAAGCAGTGGAACTCTGTTTCCACTGTGTAGAAGAAGGGTGGTTATCAGGGGCTGAGGGAAGGGTGGTGGGTGATGTTGGCCAAATGGTATAAACTTGCAGTTAAAAGGTAAATAAGTTCTGGAGACATGTACAACATGATGACTATCATCAATCATGTATACTTGAGCTTTGCCAAGAAAATAGGTATTAACTGTTATTACCACACACAAAAATAGGGTAGTCATGTGAAGTAATGGATATGTTAATTAACTTGATTATGGCAATCATTTCACAATATGTAAATATATCAAAGCATCACGTGGTACACCTTGGATATATACAAATTTTTTTTTGTCAATTTTATCTCACTAAAGGTGAAAACCACCAATCGTTGACTCCACTTTTCTCAGTATGATTTTTGTTGTGCTAAAGAAGAGAAATCTAAAACTAAATTTTTTCCTCCAACCACTTTTCCAAAGCTAAACCATAAGAGTAGATGGTTTCATGTAGTGATTTCCATTCTCTCTAGACTCTAATGAATACCTCTGTGTCTTTTCAAAATCCAATTTAAATTTTGCATTATTATCTTGTTGGTTCAAAAATACTTTCCTACTCTTCCCTTTATCCTTGTCAACGACTTGTTGCTATTTCAGGTATGAATTGTTTCTGCCTGAATTACTCAGATAAATGCCTCCTCATTCCATTTCCCTTTGTTAGTCCTACTTTATGATAGGAGCAAATACCAGATCATGAAGAAACAGAAAAAGAAAAAGAGAAAACACCAAGAATGGGTGAGAATAAGACAAAAACATGAAAAGTACCCCCATGGTCTTAATGATGTGATGATTTTTGCTTTCATTAAAGTTTAAAGTTCTGATGTTGCACCACAGAGGATAATTTAAAGCTGTTGTAAAGCTCAAATTTTTGTAATTTGGCTTTTTATTCTAGTGAGAACATCTGTTTCCTTTTCTAACAGTTGCACTTCTCTTTCTTTCCCCTTAAAGATAGTTTTCAAACTCAAGGCACCCAAGTCTCTGAGTGCATTCTATTCAGAGCCAGTATTTTTTTTTTTTCTTTTGCAATGACACCGGAATCATGAACAAAGTTTCTTGTTGGTGTAATGAATTAGTTGCTGATTTGCTGATGTTTTAAAGCCATTTATCCATACACAGCTGGATGTTCTACATTTCTCTTTGCATGCATTCATGAAGATTTGTATACATTTTCAGTGAGGATATAGTCATGCACCTATGACCCAGTGATCTCTTTCATCTCAGGATAATAGCCTAATCTTAAAGAATCTTTCTATTCTGTTTTCAGATTCCAGTAAAGGATAGGTATAACAAGTATGTAATGCACTGTTTTAAGTATCTATATTAAATTCTAAGTGATTTGGATTCATCATCATCAACCAGTGTTTCTTGCAATGAGATAGCGCCCTTCAGAATAAAATTTAGTATTGAACCTCACTATTCCCATCCTCTAGGTTTCCTTTGTACATTGTCAGTGTGTTCACAGGCGTACTGAGAAAAGAGCAGTCAGGGATTCAGGGTCTATATTAGTGGAGACTATAGGTTCCTCTCAATGTGCGTTTTCTGAGCTAGGACAGATATGGATCAGCTAGGTCTCGGTTCTTTCCTCCTAGCCCTGTTCTCTTGCTAGATGTTCTGTTGTGTTTTATTTTGGCTTGATTTTTAGTGTGTTCAGTAGTAAAAGTAATGATTTTAGTACCTATCCTGTGTGCTTTGTGTTAGGCTCTATTTTGAGGGCTTTAAACATTGTGCAATCATTAAAACAATCTCATGAAGATCTACTGTTATTTTCATTTTGTAAATAATAGATTATGTCATGGGACAACTAATTAAGTTGCTTTATGTGATTTGGTGTAGAAGTGGCATATCAGAATTCAAACCCAGATGTATATGATACTATACTATATGATCATGTTTTTATCCATTGTGTGTGTGGGGGTTCTGCCTTCTTCCTGAATAATAATAAATAATCATAATAGAAAGAGGCCCTGTGATTATTCTTGCTTTACCTCTTTCATAACTTTAGAGATGTATGATATGGAGGACTGAGGTGAATAAAATCTCCATTATTTTTATACACATACACATGCATATTTGCACAGGGTGAATACCTGCATGTACATTGCATACATAGGTATGTGCACACACTTGCACAGATGCATACATATACATGCAAACACACAGATGCTGTATTTATTGGAATTTATTATTTCTGCAGCATGAGATGGAAAAAGTGCCATTATTTTCAAGCTTCTTTTAGAATTTATGGAAGGAAAAAAAAACCCTACCACTTTTTTTCCTGATCTGAGACCTCAAAGCTATATTTGCATTAGCTAACTTCTCTTTTTCTTCCCAGTCTCTGTGTTATTTCTTGTCTTTATTCTTTCCATTTCTGCAGATCATTGACTTGTATCCTCTCTCTCCTAAAAGCTATAAATCACTCTATATTATCTCATCCAATTCCAAAATGATTTCCAGTGACCTTTAAAAACCTTTAAATGCATTTTATTTATAACTAAGAATTTCTCATGATTTTATGCATTCTTTTTCATGAAAGAAGAGAAACTCAGATATTATAATGAATGTTAAATCTTTCTTTTGTCTCTGAAAATCTTTTGAATTATATTTCAAATCCCCTTTACTTCAAGTTTTAATATCTGATTCTTTCCAATAAATCAGTTTCCCCTAATCTCTTCACTTTTTATTTTTTCTGTGTACAAAAAAATCATGATTTCCTATATGATAGTACTATGATATTTTATTGGTTACATGGCATAGTTTTATATTCTAGTATTTTTGCAAATTGCTACTTTCTTTTTAAAACTGAATGGCTTTGCCACCTACGTGGAAGACTTCTTATCCCATTTAATGGTTTCGCATGAGGCATTGGCTCTGCCACAAAAGTGGGAGGCCAAATCATGTTTTTATTGCCTTAAAATGCAGAGAGGCAGCTGTCTGGTTTTATTAATTTTGTTTTTATGATTAGATTCCCAATGGCAAACTCACTTTTTGGCACTCCATATAAATACCCCAACTGAACTGCAGATAAAACAGATTGTAGTAAATACAATATGGTAACTCTAGAAATTCGCTTAGTACAAGCATAGTTTTATAATAATAAAAAAAAAAAAACAATTGGAGGCCCAAGTGTACCTTAGGAGTATCAAGAAAGCCAATTTCTTTTATAAGTGACACCAAAGAATAAGTGAAGTTTCTATGTGTTCTCCTTCATATTTCTTGAGATGAGTTTACCTTCTAAAAGGAATGTAAAAACATTCATTCATTTAAAGTTATCTTAGAATGTGAAGATGACGCTGCTGATTCAAACTCATCCATTGTTGAATACTAATATTCATAATATCAAACATTAATTAAATGGCAAACTCCTAATGGTAATAACACTGTAGTTTATTCACAATGAATATGCTAATAGCCTAATATAATAGGAAATTATAAAATGGCTTTATAGTTATATTATTTGGAAAGAATAAATATGACATATTTTTTTACAAGGAAGTGACTAAGTTAACTCCATCCCAAAATACAATGAATTGTCACAATATTTTGAAAATGATACAAATTGAAAAAGTATATGAGGTTGTTCTCATTCTAGTCTAAAAAGTACTCAGGCACTCCTTATGGGATCATGATCAAGAGAAATTCTCCTTTCTGTGATCTTGCTGTTGGCTCACTTGGGCAGGTGGAACAGAAGAACAAGGAGTTTAATAGTGAGTCAAGAGGAACTGAAAGCCCAGAAGATTAATTATGAAAATGGAGCTTTGATAAAGTCAATGGTGGGGATGGAAGAGAATTATCACAGTTCCTGGCAAGACCTAAGAAAAAGGTACATTCTACAATGTTATGGTACATACATCCAGCAAAGAAACTGAGAAATTAGCTTTGGTCCAGGGAAAGACCAAAGTACATGAAGCCCCAGGTACATGTCCCAGACAGCTGTGAGACAGGGTGGCTCAGAGAAAGATCTGAAGCAAGTTCCTTTTCTATGGGGGTAGTCCAACCAACTCTACCCTAGCATCTGGTATAGCTGATCTAGTTCCCTGACACCAGGGTTATACTCTCTATCTTTTTTGGTGATTTTTGTTTCTATGTCTGTGGCTAGCATTATGGTGATCAGATTGGCATCCTGTCAATGGATAGCATAACAATTTCTGCTTTTTCTCAGAGTCTCAAATGCTTTCTTTGTGTTTACATGCATTGAATTGTTGAGTGAGATATTTCATAGGCAATTCAGTGCCATGAAAGAAGAAATGGAAAATATGATGTATGATTTGAACCACAACATCCTATAATTTGGATTCTGTATGCCTGGGACAGACAATATCTGCAAGCCCCAAAAGTTGTCCTCTTTCCAATATTGTAGTCAGTTCATCAAATGTCTGCATGCACTCCTGTAATTCCAGAAACTGGGGAGGCTGAGACAGGATGATCTCAGGTTTGAGGGCAGCCTCAGCAATTTAGTGAGGCTCTGTATGAACAACAACAAATAATAATAATACAAGGGGCTGGGGATGTGGCTCAAGCGGTAGCGCGCATGCCTGGCATGTGCGCGGCCCGGGTTCGATCTCAGCACCACATACAAACAAAGATGTTGTGTCCACCGAAAACTTAAAAAAATATATTAAAAATTCTCTCTCTCTCTCTTAAAAAAAATACAAGGCTGGGGATGTGGCTCAGTGGTAAAGTGCTCCTGGGTTCAATCCTCAGTACAATAAATAAATAAATAAATAAGTTATGTATGAATTGGATAATTAAATTTGGTTTCTAATCTCAAGAACTTTTCTAGAGCTTCTTGTAAGTCAATGTATATCTCCTGGGTATGTTTGTGTCTTAGCCTTAGAATGGTAAAGAGGCAGAGGGCAGTGGGTACTAGAAAGTAACAAGGAGGGAATTGGAGATTATATGGCAAGTGTCTTCCTGGTGGTAGGCGACGGAGTGTTTGAAGAAGCTGGCGTGATTTTCTCTGATGAATGGAATACATTGAAGGGATACATTTCCAAGTATGAGTATGATCAGTTGTCCTATAATGATTTACCGAAAATGTGTATTTGTTCCAATAAACTTGATATATCAAGAAAGAATCTGAAAATGGCATTTAGAGAAATATTAGCAAACAATTTGAACATAATGCGAGTTTTTCATTTGCTTATGCATAATTTCATGTATGAGAAATAACACGGTACAGAAAACTATACCCAGCTGAACCAAACTATACAGTAATGCACAAAATGCACACATCTCAGACATCTACCACATGTGTTATGACTCAGGAGTTACAATTTTCCATTAAATTTCAGACTTAAATTTTTTTTTAGTTGTATATGGACACAATACCTTTCTTTTATTTTTATTTATTTTTATGTGGTGCTGAGGATCCAACCCAGTGCCTCCCATGTGTTAGGCAAGTGCTCTACCACTGAGCCACAACCTCAGCCTTAACAACTTTTAATAACTTACAAACTACAACCTTTCAGTGGCGCACTTAAACAAGAAAACTGTAGATATTTTTCAAGGTAAAATACCACATTTATTGTAGTATAAATGTATTTCTCAGCCACCTAATGTGTTAAAAAGTGACATCATTTTTAATAGCTTACTCTTTTTCATATGTCACCAATGAAGTTTTTGAGTTGTTCTCTTGACCCATTTTTTTCCCCCATAAACCTAGTCGTTCTAACTGTATAATTTTCCAGAAATATATATACAACGTTAGAGGAGAATTTGTGGGACAGTTTATCTGATAATCTGATTGGAATGGGTTTAAAAGTTTGGAAAAATTATTTCTGATTGGGTTCTGGGATTCTGGTGGAAGAATCCAGGTCTATCATTCTTCTCAATGGCACGATTATTGATTTCTCAGTGGCCACAAATGAAGATGTTTTCCAGTGCTTTCCTAAGAATGTGATGGAAACCAATGTGCTGGAAGAGCAATGCAGACACAAGATGTGACAGTGAGGGAGGGGAATGATTGGTGATTGGGTCTGACTGCTAGGGCTCCTTTTGGTGAGCAGGTGCTTCTTATCTGCCTTTTGCTATTTTAAAGTGAATGTTGCTGTGGTTCTTTTCTATTCAGGAATGCAAGATGGACTAATTCTGTGGGTATAGCAGGCAATCAAGTAGCTGGGGGCCTTCATAGAAATTAAAATGCAAGGGGGTTGGAATTGGCTTTATGGCTCTGTGATTTGGGAAGGTACTAGATCTGGCAGCAGGAAGGAAAAAGAGGGCCAGTAAATAAATTGATTCTTGGCTAACTTGTGCGTGTCATTGAGGTCCTGCTGATCTATGCTTTGGCTAATGTGAAGTTTGGCTCCCACCAGAAAGTACCACCAGCACTTTGTGAGTTGATGGTGAGGGTTTGATGGAAAATAGCTCATTCTCCCAAGTGATGCAGTTAGACTCCACAGAGATGACATTTAGAGACAGTTCCATTACAACTTGACAGCCTTCCCAGCTCCCTAACAGGAGCCATCCTCCACAGTGAAAATAAGGCACAGGATCTAGTTAAGATCCAGTTTATACTAAATTGATAAATGCCAGGCTTAACTCTTGTTAGACCTCTGCAACTGTTGCATACAAATTTTGTTGGAGCAGTGATTTTTTTAAAACTGTGTTTTATTAAGCTTAGGGTGTTTTGGAGAAGTATTGAAAGAGAAAAAAGGAGAGAGAGAGAGAGAGAGAGAGATCTCAAGCAAAGAGGACTCTTATTTCTCCATCCTACTACAAATGAGCAGTTTTACGTTGTTTTGTATTGAAGATTTGTTATGGGTCAAAATGTACCTCCCCTAAAAATGTTTAAGTCCTACTTTTCACTACCAGTGAATGTGATGTTATTTGTGAATAGGGTCTTTGTGGAATGTCAAAGTAAAGTGAGGTTATTTAGGTGGGCCATCCCTAATCCAATATGAATGCTGTTTTTTTGAAAAGCGAAAGTTTGGACACAGACAGAAGTACAAACAGCGAGAGTACCATATGGACCTGAAGGTGGAAAATGAGTGATGCTTTCTCAAATCTAGGAACACTGAAGATTTCTGGCCAGCCACCAGACACCGGAGAGACTTCTTCCTCACAGTTCCCGGGAAGAACCAACCCGGTCAATACCTTAATCTCAGATTTCCAGCTTCCAGAACTGTGAGACAACAAAATTTCTCTTAAGTCTCTCAACCTGTGGTACTTCTTTATGACAACCTAGGAAATTAAGAAAGGATTCTTGGTGAAATTTTATTTGAGGTTAAAAAAAGAGTTTTAAAGTTAAAATGTCTTAAAATTATTGGGCTCAAGAGAAATAGGCCAAGTGGAGAATTGTGGGTACTTGTAATATAGAATTCTCCTCTTCAAAGGACACAGATTTCTGTGTCCCCAGATCCTACCAAGGTCAAGTCAAATGTGTATGTCCTAAAATGGGTGTCAAATTGGTGTTTCATAGAATGCTTCATACTGTATAGTTTTGGGTGAATTGTGGGAGGAAACAGGCAAAAAATAAAAATTTAATTGTCACCTAACCATCAAGTATGTAATAACCTAATAGGATCATGCTCAGACAAATCTAAAGGGCTTTCATATATATTCTGAATTTCCATAATAAATTCCAAATAGAGTATTTCATTTTTTAAAGTGATTCTAACCAATGTGTGTTCTCAGGAATTTCCGTTTTATGTACACTGTGGCTCACCTGTGCTAATACTGCAAGCCTGAAGTCAATGGGAAGGTATTGATTTTGGATAATGATTTCATTTAACACCTGGTGCTCACCACACAGATGTGCATTCTTGCTTCTTCTTGACAAGGAGGAGAGACAAAAGATGGGCCGATGGGGCTCTTCTGTAGATGTCTTTCATTAAATTCTCCATGGGATGCCATCTTTGATTGATCGTGAATATATGTATCTAGCAGGAGATGGATACCTCAGGCAGAGGGGTAGAAGTCAGGTAGGTTTTTGGCTTTAAAAGTCTAAATGGATTTTGAAGTCCTGTGATTTCTATGTCTGTAATAGCACATTTGTCTTCTTTTGTACTTCAATACCTGTCTAAGGCTGGATGCTAGAAGTTATGGTGAAATTTTTTGAGCTAGCCTCAGCTTTTGGTGATTTCCAGTGATGCAGGGTAAGTTTCTGAATATCCAGAATGATCAGCTTGTATACAGGTATTCCTGGTGACATTCAAAATTACTAGTGGGTCTGGAACCTCTTTGGCTTTGACCAGAGGTTGGGACTGTCTTTGAATGTTGGTTCATGGTGTTGTCACCTAGCTGAAGCAATTGCCAATCATGACACCACTTTTTGTGAGTGTGGATAAGGCCAGCTGTTGAATAATGGCCAACATCCTTATTGAATCAAAGCAGAACTTTGAGGATTCCTTTTTTTTTTTAGACTTTTTAAAATTATTGGTTGTTCAAAACATTACAAAGCTCTTGACATATCATATTTCACACATTTGATTCAAGTGGGTTATGAACTCCCATTTTTACCCCATATACAGAATGCAGTATCACATCGGTTACACATCCACATTTTTACATATTGCCATACTAGTGACTATTGTATTCTGCTACCTTTCCTATCCTCTACTATGGGAATGAGGATTCCCACTTTATTGGGTGTGCTCCAATAATCCTGCCAGTCCCATGGCGGACATCATCACGGATCAAGGCACACACTTATGTTGGGTCTGGAAGAGGCCTGGGAATTCTTCTGCATGTAGCTGTCTGGGCAGCATGACTCGCCTGCTAGTTGTCATGTGTGACAAATCTATTTGCCTTGATTCAGGTGTATGGATTGGAAGCTGTTAACTCTTATCTGGGAGCCATGTGACAGACATGAGTGAATTGGACAATGGTTTCTAGTCACCACTGGCAAACTAAGGTCAAGCAATTGACCTCAGACCACTCTACATCACATAGAGGAATTCATCAGATAGCATCACCTTGTAGACTACCGATCTCAAATCCACAAGGAAGAAAACATGGGCAAGTTCCATCAATGGTTCAGATTTCTCCAGGGTCTGACCAAGAACATGTTTAGTAGAAAAAAAAAGTGGGAAGAAGCTCTCTGCAGAGACTTAGGGACTCTTCCAGTCCCTCACAATCGCTTTGGACCAAGTTCTCCATCACCCATTAGTGTAAATTATTTGCAATGTTAAAATAAAGAGAAGCATGGGAAGAAAGGCAAGCTGGAATCCTCAGAGCCTGGCAGTGTTCATACACAATGTCATTATTTTTCTTAATAGCTCCAGAGGTGGGTAGTATTTTTCACTTGACACAAGGAAGTAATGCTTAGACCATGAAAGCTGCCCAAGGTCATAAGTAGAAAGGAACAAAGGTGAGATTACATTTAGGTCCGTGCCCAGATGTATCTCTATTCCTTGGGCACCTGCTCCTGCCACACCACATAGCCTTGCTTAAAAAGAAGTCATGCCTACCACTGTACATAATTTGCCTCTTCCAGTTTCGAACCAGAGACTCATTATTGTTTCAGGCCCCTACTCCGTAGTGGGCATTGAAGCAGATTGATAAAATGCTCTCGCCCATCTATCCAAGCTTAAAGGCTGCCATTGGTAATAATGCTGACATTTCTGAGGTCACCCCTTCTCCTCCCTTCAACACCGAGACACAATCTGGCTCCACAATTCAAAATGAAAAAGCAAAATGGCAACAAATGTCAAGTGCCAGAACAATTCTTTCAGTCAACGTACCGAGAGAACAAAGCTATTAAAAATTTCATTCTCCTTTGCCCTTCCATTTACTGGGCTACATCCTCTTTATGCTACTGAAATCAGCACCATCGGAAACAATATCTACTACCCCTGCCTGGGACACAGACACTGTCTCTGTAGATGTGGATCTAACTACAGTGAGCCCTGCAAGCAGTGCATTTAGTGCTGGGGATTTGTTAAGAAAAATTGAGTAAATCTTTTGCTACAATTTGTAAAGGGGCACGAATAGGAAATAGAGGGCTTCTTATTTTATTATTTTTAAAGCAACTTAAACATATATGTATATTTATTTGATTTTTAAAAATGAAATTAGGATCTTTCCAATGAGGTTTTTTTTCTTGAAGGAAGGTTAAAGAATAAGTTAACCAGAAAAAGAAAATCTTATGATTGAAAAGGAAAGTGAACTTCCTTTCAATATTCAAAAAAAAAAAAAAACAGCAAGAAAATTATGGTTTCTTATGTGAATTTGACATTTCATTAGTGCAGTATCATTTCATAACCTATGCACAGTAGAAGGTAATTAAAGCTTGCCAGGGGTACTCAAAATATGGTATAAGAATGATACTAGTGTTAAAAACACGAATGGAAAAGGGTAAAATGAATCATCTCTCTCTCTCTCTCTCTCTCTCTCTGTGTGTGTGTGTGTGTGTGTGTGTGTGTGTGTGTGTTTAAATAGAAAAGCCAAACCACTTGCTGCACTTCTTTTGTTTTTGATGGATCTTGCCCTCGTGGTCCAATCATTGATTTCTAAGAAGATTCATTTGTCAAAGCTCTTTTAGTTCACTTTTCTCTGTTACACATTCTTCATTTACTGCACCGAAAGCACATGGGCTGCTTCTCCTGCCCTTTACACACCATGTTAGTGCTTTTGAGCAGTGTGATTGTATATGGATTTTTAAAAAAGCTCAAGTACTGAGTGGGACTTTTCTACCTTGTGGACAATAATCAACTCTTAGAAGTTTAATATTCTGAATTCATTCTCAATGTCCCTACAGGACTGAGGGCCCTGGTTTGTAGCTAAGAATCACAAAGCCTGTGCACTTTACTTTCTTTAATGAAGCAACAGAATATAGAAAAAAAGGTGAATGTTGTATTTAGTAAGATTATATTGAATCTGGGAGCATGTTTGTTATGTAGTAAATCCAAATGATTAATCTGAACAAAATCTGTCTTCTCTCTCTCTCTCTCTCTCTCTCTCTCTCTCTCTTTGACCTAATACATGTCCGATCCTTGCTTAAATAATGCCAGTTTCATCTTACTCTCAGTGTTTCCTGCCAAGATATTGTGCCTGGTCAGCACTCTGCATGTCTGTCTTGCCTATTATGTGAATGACTATCTGAAACTTTTTTCCTCTGATTTTATTTCATATCTTCTGGGATAACTGTGATAAGCCAAGGTAATACATAGAAATGCTACATCAGTCACTTAGACAGTTTTCCATCCTAGAGTGATCCTCCTTCATCATTTCTTGTAGGTGCTGTAGTCACTTTGTTCCTGCTCATCACTGTTCCCTGATAGGACTCATATTCATGTCCCTGGGGATGTGGGGACAAGTGAGATAAAGAAACCCTGAATCTGCTTGTGTCAAATTTTTTGTTTGAGGAAGGAATGATGAGGTTTCATGGGGAGGGTGTTGAGTAACTATAGATCAAGTAGTCAGTGTAATTTTTTTTCAGTACTGGGGATTGAACTAAGGGCCACTCTACCACCGATCCACATCCCCAGTCCTTTTTATTTTTTGAGACCGGGTCTCACTAAGTGGTTGGACTAATCACAAACATGGGATCCTCCTGCTTTAGTCTCCTGAGTTGTTGGGATTACAGGCTTGTGCCACCCCTACCATTTGAAACATTTTCATTTTTTAAATCTATTAACCACCAGTTAAAAAAATCTATATGAAAAAGAAGATCTCTAAGACATCCAGTTAATTATGAGCAAGAGAATTGAACATACGTAAGCAATGAAGAATCCCTAACTTGGTATATCTGCCTTTATATTAACACCAAAATATTCAGTACATGATAGATTGATCATTTGGATTTCTGATAGTATCTAACTATGTTCAAAGTCTAGACAATTTTCGTTTTTTTTTTTTTTAATGATTTATGGTTGGGCACAATACGCCTGGTAGGTGAAATAGATATTGTTTCATCTAAACTTCCTTCAGGTAGGGACCATGAAAGGTACATCACACAAAAAGACCTTTTTTAATAGGGTTTCCTCACTGGGGAGTGGCAATGTGGTTCATGGAGTGTCAAGGATAGTGGGATTCATTGACTGCCAAGGCTCAGTGCTTCACAGTCCTGGCAGTGATCAGTGTCTATAAAGTGGCCAAATGGGGCAGTCTCCACATGACACTAATTCCTTTGGCCATGGATTCTTTTTCATTTGTATTTGGCCTTAGTATTCCCTTTAACAGGACTTGAAGAAAATCACATTTAATTCTAATGCCTTAGCATTTTGTATTGATAAAACTAATAGAGAGAAAGAGAATGAAGGGTTCTCTCTGTGACTCAACTGTAAATATCTGGTCATATTGAAGTCAGAGAGAATTAAAATAGATCTTTTGAGAACAACCCAGGGAAGACCTTCTTATTAAGCACAAAGATCCTCCACCACTCTGTTCTTGGAGGAAAACTTTACATTTTCTTTTACCCTGATTTTGCAGGGTAAAGTGAAATGCCAACCTAACATTAAGTAAGACTCCCAAAGCTAAGCAGTTGATGTGAATTTCCTTGAAAGAATTCTGAAATCCCCACCTTCTTCAGAAATAAACTTCCTCATAGTTGGACATGGATACAGCTAGTTTTTAAGGAATCATTTTATTCTAAAGATACTCTCACTTTCTACCCAATATGATACTCAGTGACCCTGGAGAGTTGTCCTATTATGCCTTCTATAGAATAATAAAATTCTTTGTTTAACAAGGTAGAAATGCAGATACACTGAGGGTTTTTTTGTTTGTTTTTGTTTTTTTTTTAAGGCCAAAGGGCTCCTGTCCCATAAGGCAGGCCAATGATCTACATGTTTGGGGGCCATGTAAGTTCATGGTTCAGATTTTGCCCTGGCAGTTACTGTACTAGGTATGAATTTGGCATGCAAATAATCTTTTATATTAAAGTGGCAAAAAGCCTCAAAGCCTTTATTGGTTATAGGTCTTAGGACCTTTGCAATTAAGTGTTGGACCCCTACCAACTAATGAGCTGGTCCTCCAGCTTTCTCACTTCTTGGATGGCATTTGATTTGCTCAGAGAGGAAAGGGCATGGATTGTATAAATACCAGCAAGGGACATGAGTGAGCAGCAGCGCAGATTTCCCCCTTGCAGCAGAAGCTTCCCTCAGAAGGAGATGCAGAGCTTTCATGTCATAGATAACAATTATTTTTTAAAGGCATGCAAAAGTACTCTGTTAGTTTTCTATTGTCACAACAAATCACCACAAACTTGGTCACTTAAAACAACACAGTGCTATCTTCTAGCTGTCAGAAGTTTAACATGGATCTCCTTGGTTGGGCTAAAACCAAGGTGTCAGCAGAGCTTTGCTCCTTCTGGAGCCTCCAAAGAGAAAATTAGTTTCCTTGCCTTTCCCAGGTCTGCAGACTGCCTGTGTTCCTTGTTGTGTGATCCTTGGAGAAAAGGATGGTCAAGCATCAAGTCCCTAAATTGTCCATCCCTGTTCCCCAAAACAGCCAGGTTAAGGGAAGGATGAAAGTGAGTCTGGGCAAGAAGACGGTTGGGATACATATTTTCTTGAAGAACTCTGGCTTCCTCCCCTGCATGCCAGGAATTAGGTACGTATCTGTTAGTGTATCTGTAGAAAGCTGCTTTCTTGCATACACACCAAGTTCCTTGGGGTGCTGGTTGTACATTGGAGCAGAGCAAGCTAAGCTGATGCTGCTTCTGTAACCTAACCTGTAAACTCCACCCTCCCCCTGACCCTGCAGTAACTGGTGTGGATCAGAGCACTGTGGAGAGAAACATGCTCATCCAGCCATTGGCCACTGGACAATGGGCTGTTGGGGAATAGAGGTGCTGTTTTCTGATGAAGGAATGGAGGCACCATTTGAAATGGAGGTGCACCTGTCCAACCTATCACCACTGGATCTTCCTCGTAAATATTTCTCAATAAACCTTGTCTTTCATGTCCTATCTCCAGGTGTCTTCTTTGGTCTCTTGGCAACCTATCTCACTGCCTGTATACAACTGGGCTTGCTCAGTATACTTGGATTCAGGCTATCTTCCATCTTTGAAGCCAACAATGGTAGCGGGTTGAATTTTTAAGCCTCTTCTCCCTGGCTTACTCCCTGCCTCCTTTTCCTAATTTTAAAGACTCATGATTAAATTGGCCTCTTCCATAGAACCCAGGATAATTACCCCATCTTGTGGTCCTTAACCACAATCACATCTGCAAAGTCCCTTGCTTTATATATGGTTATATATTAACAGGTTCCAGGTACTAGAACATATGCTCCTCTGGGGCAGGCATTATGCTACCAGCCACAAATGTTTGAACACAGTAGATAGTTGTGAACTTTCTAGCTGTCCTCTTCAATTTGAAAGTCCCTGGGAAAATGCAAAAGTGTATCACAGCAAACTTATACACAATTCCTGAGGCATTATGACTATGAAGTGCTGTTTGTACCCGTTTATGTGACTCTTCTTAGATATCCTCACTAAGTCATATGTTCACTATAGATGTTTTTCTTCTTTCCTTCACCATAGTAGCATTTTCTCCTTAGGTAGACTGGGTTACCAACTTTTTAGTATAGAGACAGGAGACTAAGAATACTGTTAAAATGATGACTGAAATCCCTCTAGTTATTTTTGGCCTTGCTTAGAATTATATAGCATTTATCAGTGTGACCTCTGTCACCCTGGAGGGCTGGCTAGCATCAGGACAGCAAAGGCATCACCAGATCTGATCATTTCAGGCAATCTGACCCTCTAGAGGATTTTTCATAGAAACTTTTTTTTAACCACACATAATGTTGAGAACAGAGTAAAAAAAACAGGCTTCTTCTTTGATTTCTTTTCTTTCTCTTTGACAGCTTCCCCTCTCCTGAAATCTCAAGATTTAAATAAAATCAGGCCCTAGAGAGGAAGGTAAAACCACATTTTCTAATTAAAATTAATTTTTTGGAAAGCCTAATGGATATGTCTATAGAAGATTGTGTTAAATAGTGGTGTACACATTGTGAACACTAAGTATGTAATCAGGTCACTAAAAAAGTCAATAACTCTTTAATGTCTCTCTCTCTCTTCCATGAGTAACTAGCAACTGAAGGATAAAGTAGGTTAGGGATAAGCCAGAATTTTTTTTTCCCTAATGATAACAAAAAGGCTTGGTTCCTGTTTGTAAAATTCAAAATTACTTAGTGGATGCCTACTACAAGCAAGGCTATGAGATGTATATGGATGCAAATATGTGTGCATGAAAATAACATTCACCCATATTGATCTAGTTTATAAACTTAGATAAGAAAATACTGCAACTAATATGTGCTTCCTAGGTGTGGTGAAGGCTTTTTTATAGGGCTGGGGATATAGCTCAGTTGGAAGAGTGTTTGCCTTGCATGCCGAAGGCCCTGGGTTCAATCCCCAGCAGCAAACAAACAAACAAAAAAATCTTTGTCTTCAATCTTCTAGTTTGAAACACACTTATGATTTTATTTATTTGATTCATACCAAGCCATCAAAAATGAGGACCCTGAAAATATTTCTCATTTATAATTTTAAAAATCTCAAACATCACTATTTGGGATAAGAAACTTTTTGATTTTTTCTTTAATTTGTAAGACACATTTAGGGAACCCAAACCCATCCTACAGATGTAGGAATGGTCTCTATTTCACTTTTTGGTAAAGTGAAAACCTATTTTTAAACATATAGGAAAAAACTATAAATTTTAAATAGGATAGTCAGGCTTAACATATTTTCAACTGGTTTAGAAAAAAGTGAGTGTATGCATAAATAAAGGAGATAAAGTTCATGACAGGTGAGGAAATTCTTGTTAAACCAATAGAAGGTGGAAATAAAGAATCAAAACCAATCTGACATAGAAACCTTGTCCCTGTCAGACTTCTGGGTGTTAGGGAGATGAAGACCCCTCCCTCTCTGCTTCTGACCTCTACTTTGCTGCTTCCCTCTACCACACTCTTCTGCCATCATGTTCTGTGTCACCTGGAGCCCCGAAGCTGGCCTTCTATGGACTAAGAGTCTGAAACTGTGATCCCTCAAAGAAACTTTTCCTCTTCTACAGCTGTGCTGGTCAGGCCTTTTAGTGCCAGCAGCAAAAAAAGCTGATTAATACACAGAGTTCAAACAGAGTAAGCATTCTCTGGTCACCAAAAATGCCACTACATCTGGGCATTATAATACAATGTCATACACATTGCTTTCATATTTTGAACAAAATATTTTTCACCAAGTGATTAAAAATAACTTTAAGATAACTTTAAATTATTACTGGAATTTTCAGGCATAGGAAAAAAGATCCCTTTAAAGTTGCTCGTTACCAATTGTGGGATGTTTCTTTTGCTTGTGTGCTACTAAATATCCATTCTACATTTCAGCAGTTGTGGTCATTATTAAAAAATTAATCACTGATTTAAAAGAATCATGAAGTAATGTTTTAACTTTAAATGGAGTTAGTGTTACCTTCCCTATCTCATGAAGATGCACAAAATCAATAGACTTCAAACATTTTAAATAAATTGCAAGTTTGTGAAGATGAAGATAACATTCATTAAATATAAATGCCATTTTGTTATACACAATGTCATTTGCAAAGTCTTGATATGGGGGAAGCCTTGCTAATGTATTCTTAGAAAACAAATAGTGTAATCTCGAGGCAATGTCAAACAGAGGCAGGACTATGAGCCTAGTGTCTTCTGTAAGTGAACTTGACAGAAACTGCATTTACTCCTTTTAATAATGAATATACCCATCACACTTCCATTTTACAGGCAAACTCATTTTTGTTTATTAAAAGGTTTAGGTTTCACTCTTCAAACAGACGTTCATGTTTTTAACTCCTTGAATAGTCTAAATGGTGTTTAAGTTCCTGTACAGGCCCCATTGTCTGTTTCTTAATTATCTCTGGTCACTAGTTCAGACCAGAGTCGTCGCCAACATTGACTCCACCAGGAAGATCTTGGGGCCTGACACGTCAAAGCTAGAGACAGTGGTGGAGAGAGGTCTTGTCCACCTGGATCTGTGAGCCCATACTGGTGGGTTTGTTGGCTCTCTGCTCTCACTGTGTCAGAATAATGGAATCCTAGGTACTCGACAAGAGCAGCTTCTGCTTTGTGTTCTGGTTTTTAACTAAAGGAGAATCTTAAAAGACAATGAGAATGGATCATATTGTCATGATATCACTTAAATAGTCCTGAAATTTACAGATAAAATATAAAATTATGTTTAATGAATTTGGAAATTTCTTTCTATATTTTACTGTCACAGGATACCATATATTATACTCAAAATTTAAACCAAAATGACTTAATATATTAAAACATTCATTTTAGACATGAAGTGAGGAAAAATTTCATGCTATGTTTTCTAGCACAGTGTTTTCAGTAATATGGGTACTTTTATAGTTGCACATACATATGCAACTTTAAACCAAGCTACAAGAGTGAGCATAGATTCAAAATCAGGAAAAGAAAAATGGACAGAGATTATAAGAAGCAAAGGAATTAATTTAGCTTTAGAAGGGCTTAAGGCAAATCATAAATCCATCCTTTGTAATGTACAAGGATCTTATTGTTTATTCACAATACAATTCAGTCTCTTTATTAATGCTATTTCCGTTTAAAATACCCCTTGTGTTCACTACTAAAACTCTGATTTAATTGTAGTCCACTTTGGCTTACTGAATACAGAGGAAAAATTTTGGATTTGTTCAATTCTCAGTGGAGAAAAATAGTAATAATTGAATATGAATCTTAGGTATTACCTGATAAGTAGCTACTATAAGACCAACTGACTCTTGAAAATGTTGTGCCAGGTGAATTATATCCGGTAAAATAAAACCAAAAACAATACTGGTTTCTGAAGATGTATCTAGACATTTTCTATATTCTGTTGTGAATCTCAGATCCCTTCTTTTTCTGCCTTTCAGAGACTACTTCCATCACCTTAAGGTTCAGACATACAGATCTGCTACAGAAGACTGGGTTTGCCTTTGATGGATGCTTTGCTTTTAGTAATTGGAACACGATGACGATTTCTTCAATTTATTTGTGTCTCAGTTCATTTCAAAGTCAATTTGAAGCAGATGTGGCAATATTTTTTTCTCTCATTTTGTGGTGAAAGGTGAGATGAATATCTTCTAGGAATATAGTTTGTGTACAGATGTCTTTAATGAATGAAAAATGGTATTTACCTAAAGAAAGATAAGTGGCTACAATTTTTTCCTCTTTCTATTTATCTATCTGATTTATCACTCATTACTACCTAATCACTAAACAAAACTATAGAAAAAAGGATAAAAAATTAGCATTGTTAATCTTGCCACCATGTAAAATTATTCTTGTTTAATCTGTTAAAAATCAAAGGACTTGGGACTGGGGATATATATATATATATATATATATACTACTCAGTTGGTAGAGTTCCTATCTTGCATACACAAGGCCCTGGGTTCAATCCCCAGCACCACAAAATAAAACAAACAAAAATCATGGGACTTAAGTAACCTGCTAATATGTGTTTATTAACAAATAAACATCTTACCCATTTTTTTTTGTAATATACCTGGTCTCATATTAATGTCTGTTTAGAGTCTATCTTCTGTGGGGTTCTATTTTGTCTTGCAGAACAAGTATACCTCAGGAACTTTGTTATAGCATTTTCTTCCTTCACTGAGTTTCTTTATCTTTTCTGGTATGAACATATACCATCACACCCTAGTCCAAATACTTCCAGTTACTTTTCAGTGTGGCTGAAATGCTGGGAGTCAAACATTAAGATACATAAGAATCACATGGGTAGCTTTTTAAATATGTGGGTGTCTGGATCTCCAGTTCAAGTGACTGACTCATTAGGCTCAGCCTGGGGTGAGGGTTTTTCAGTTTTCACAATTTTTTTTCATCATTCTGATTCAGGTTGTGGAGGTTGTCAAAAAAACTCTGAATTAAAACAATGACTCATGACCCTGAGGCCTATTTTTTCTTGAGGCACTGTTTTGGTTTGACACTTACAATATAACACACTATCTATTGTACATTATCTATTACTACATAACAAATAATTCCAAGCTTAGTATCTTGAAACAACAAAAAGCAATTTATTTTGCTCATAAATCTGTTGATTTGGCAAAGCTTGGTGGAATTGTTTCACCTGAGTCCATGGGTGTTAGCAGGGGTGATTTGTTTGGAGCTGAATATACAATTCCAACATGGCTCACTCACATGGCAGACAAGTGGGTGCTGGTTCAGCCAGGAGCCTTACCCTCTTTCTTCATGGGATTCTCCATGAAGCTGCTTGGGCTTCCTCACAGCATGGTGGCTGGGTTTCAAGAGTGAGTGCCCTAAGGGAAGGTAAATGGAACTCTATATGCTCTCACAACCTGGCTCTCACAATGGACACAGAATTTTTTCCTCTGTATTCCATTTGTCAAAGCATTCACAGAGCTCACTCAGATTTAAGGAGAAGGGTATAGATCCCAACTCTAATGAAAGAAGTAATTTTTGACTATTTTTAAATTGTTATAGTAATCTGATTACTACATATTATGATTACTAAAAGGAAATTTAGAGGTTATGTAGTCTCTTGGTTTCCAAATTATGATGGGTGATGAGCCAGAGGAGTGCAAACATTTTGACTTGATTATGTTTTTCATATTATTTTTATGGCATTATCATACAGTAAAGTTTTTTTTTCTATGAAACTTAGTACATTATAGTTATGTGTTGCCATCATTACAAGGATACAGAAAGTTTATAACCTCAAACAACATTCTCATGCTACCCTTACACACCTATACTACTGATAAGCACTAAATAATTTTCAACAACAATAGTTTTATCTTTTTTAATATTTTTTATTTATATATGACAGCAGAATGCATTACAATTCTTATTACACATATAGAGCATAATTTTTCTTATCTCTGGTTGTATACATAGTATATTCACAGCAATTCGTGTCTCTATACTTGTACTTTGGATAATAACGATCATCACATTCCACCATCATTAGCAACCCCATACCCCCTCCCTGCCCCTCCAACCCCTCTGCCCTATCTAGAGTTCGTCTATTCCTCTCATGCTCCGGCTCCCTATCCCACTATGAATCAGCCTCCTTATATCAAAGAAAACATTTGGCATTTGTTTTTTTCGGATTGGCTAACTTCACTTAGCATTATCTTCTCCAACTCCATCCATTTACCTGCATATGCCATGATTTTATTCACTTTTATTGCTGAGTAATATTCCACTGTGTATATATGCCATGTTTTTTCAATCCATTCATCTATTGAAGGGCATCTAGTTTGGTTCACACTTTAGCTATTGTGAATTGTGTTGCTATAAACATTGATGTGCCTGTAGTATGCTGTTTTTAAGTCCTTTGGGTATAGACCGAGGAGAGGTATAGCTGGGTCAAATGGTGGTTCCATTCCCAATTTTCCAGGAAATCTCCAAACTGCTTTCCAGATTGTCTGCACCAATTTGCAGTCTCACCAGCAGTGTATGAGTATATCTTTTCCCCACATCCTCGCCAACACTTATTGTTGTTTGTAGGCATAATAGCTGCCATTCTGACTGGAGTGAGATGAAATCTTAGAGTGGTTTTGATTTGCATTTCTCTAATTGCTAGTGATGATGAACATTTTTTCATGTGTTTGTTGATTGATTGTATATCCTCTTCTGAGAAGTGTCTGTTCAGGTCCTTGGCCCATTTATTGATTGGGTTATTTTTTTGTTTGTTTGTTTGTTTTTGGTGTTTAGTTTTTTGAGTTCTTTATATACCCTAGAGATTAGGGCTCTATCTGATCTGTGAGAGGTAAAAAATTGCTCCCAAGATGTAGGCTCTCTATTCACGTCACAAATTTTTCTTTTGCTGAGAAGAAACTTTTTAGTATGAGTCCATCCCATTTATTGATTCTTGATTTTAATTCTTGTGCCACAAGAATCTTATTAAGGAAGTTGGGGTCTAATCCCACATGATGGAGATTAGGGCCTACTTTTTCTTCTATTAGACGAAGAGTCTCTGGTAGTATTCTTAAGTCCTTGACCCATTTTGAGTTGAGTTTTGTGCATGGTGAGATATAGGGGTTCAATTTCATTTTGTTGCATATGGATTTCCAGTTTTCACAGCACCATTTGTTGAAGATGCTATCTTTTCTCCAATGCATGTTCTTGGCACCTTTGTCTAATATAAGATAATTGTAATTATGTGGGTTAGTTTCTGTGTCCTCTATTCTTTACCATTGGTCTACCAGTCTGTTTTGGTGCCAGTACCATGCTGTTTTTGTTACTATTGCTCTGTAGTATAGTTTAAGGTCTGGTATAGTGATGCCACCTGTTTCCCTCTTCTTGCTAAGGATTGCTTTGGCTATTCTGGGTCTCTTATTTTTCCAAATGAATTTCATGATTGTTTTTTCTATTTCTATGAGGAATGCCATTGGGATTTTGATCAGAATTGCATTAAATCTCTATAGTGCTTTTGATAATATTAATTCTGCCTATCCAAGAGCAAGGTAGAGATTTTCATCTTCTAAGGTCTTCTTTGATTTATTTCTTTAGGGTTCTGTAATTTTCATTATATAGATCTTTCACCCCCTTCTTTAAGTTGATTCCCAAGGTTTTTTTTTTTTTTTTGAGGCTATTGAGAATGGGGTAGTTTTCCTCATTTCCCTTTCTGAGGATTTGTCACAGATATACAGA
Organism: Marmota marmota marmota; assembly: GCF_001458135.2. Classification (NCBI taxonomy): domain Eukaryota; kingdom Metazoa; phylum Chordata; class Mammalia; order Rodentia; family Sciuridae; genus Marmota; species Marmota marmota. The sequence goes on from NW_026000093.1 coordinate 16,626,922, forward strand.
AATGCCTTTGATTTATGGGTGTTGATTTTATATCCTGCTACTTTGCTGAATTCATTCACTAGTTCTAGAAGTTTTCTGGTGGAACTTTTAGGGTCTTCCAGGTATAGAATCATATCATCTGCAAATAGTGCCAATTTGAGTGTTCACGTGTATCCCTTTAATTTCTTTCGTCTAATTGCTTGCTCTGGCCAGTGTTTCAAGAACTATGTTAAATAGAAGTGGTGAAACAGGGCAAAAAACTGTATTGTTCCAGTTTTTAGAGAGAATGCCTTCAATTTTTCCCCATTTAGAGTGATGTTGGCCTGGGGCTTAGCATAGATAGCCTTTGTGATGTTGAGATATGTTCCTGTTATCACTAGTTTTTCTAGTGTTTTGAACATAAAGAGGTGCTGTATTTTGTCAAATGCTTTTTCTACATCTATTGAGATGATCATATGATTCTTTAAGTCTATTGATATGATGAGTTGATTTCTGTATGTTGAACCAACCGCATCCCTGGAATGAATCTCACTTAATCATGGTGCACTATCTTTTTGATATATTTTTCCATTTGATTTGCCAGAATTTTAGAATTTTTGCATCTATGTTCATTAGAGATATTGGTCTGCAGTTTTCTTTCTTTGATGTGTCTTTGCTTGGTTTTTGGAATCAGAGTGATATTGGCCTCATAGAATGAGTTTGGAAGTGCTGCTTCTTTTTCTAATTCCTGAAATAAATTGGAGAGTATTGGTATTAGTTCTTCTTTAAAGGTCTAGAAGAACTTGGCTGTGTATCCATCCAGTCCTGGGCTTTTCTTGGTTGGTAGACTTTTGATGGCATCTGCTATCTCATCACTTGAAATTGATCTGTTTAAATTGTGTATATCATCCTGATTCAATTTGGGAAAATTATATGACTCTAGAAATTTGTCGATGCCTTCAATATTTTCTATTTTATTGAAGTACAGGTTTTCAAAATAATTTGTAATTATCTTCTGTATTTCTGTAGTGTTTGTTGTGATATTTCCTTTTTCATCACATATGTTAGTGATTTGAGTTTTCTCTCTTCTTTGTTAGCATAGCTAAGGGTCTGCCAATGTTGGTTAGGCATTCTATTCAGCTTTTTATTTAGTTTAGTATTCTTCATTTCAAGGATTTCTGACTTTTTTTTCAGTCTTTATCTCTTGAAATAATCTTTCATTAGCTGTATTTGCTCTCTTATCTCATTGTTAGAGTGATCAATTTTTGTTTGTATTTGCTCATTTAGGTCATTCTCTAATTCACAGATCATTTTAATTTTGAACCTTCTGAACTCCTTCTCTGACATTTCATCAACTTTGCCGTCCGTGGGTTCTGTTATTATAGTGTCCTGGTTTGTTTGGGGCACTTTCCTCCCTTGTTTTTTCATGGTGTCTATGTGTCTTCCTTTCTTGCAGTGTGGATCTGAGCTATTACAGTTTCTTCCCTAAATTCTTGTAGTACCCATTCAGATTGTCTGTACCTCACCTTGATGTTGTGCTTCCAGACCCTGCTGGTGTCCCTCAATGGATGCTACTGCATCCTGGATCTGGGACCTGTGTAAGTTGGAGTGGGTGGATGTGGGCCACTGGGCTTGACCTTCAGTGGTAGTCTGCTGGTTGGAAGGGGTGATCTTGTGCCAGAGGATAGGCTCTGGCGAGTGTCTGCCCCACTGGGAAAGGGGTGGACCAGGCCTGCTATGCACCTGGGCCCCATAGAGGCCAGCATGGATGGATCTGAGCTGCTGGGCTTTACCTCCCATAGTAGTCTTCTGGTCAGAAGGGTCTTTTTAAATTTAATTTTATTTTTTAAAAATATATTTATTTTTATGTGGTGCTGAGGATCGAACCCAGTGCCTCACATGTGAGGGGGCAAGACTCTACTACTGAGCTATAACCCAGCTCCTAGTTTTATCTTTTTGAGACTATCAGAAGATAGAACAACAAACTATGTTAATCCTTTGAGATTCTCAGTGTTTTTGCAACTCATCTATTTGTTATATGTATCAATAGTTTGTTCTTTTTTATTACTGAGTAACATTGCATTATACTTAAATGTGGTGTTCCCCAAAAGCTCATGTGTAAGAAAATGCAAGAAGGTTTGGAGGAGAAATGATTGCATCATATCCTTAACCCAATTAGTAGTTTGATCTCTGATGGGATTAACTAATGGTAACTAGAGGCAGGTGGGGTGTGGCTGGAGGAAGGGATTCACTGGGGGTGTGGCTATGGGGTATATATTTGTATCTGGCGAGTGGAGTCTCTCTGCTTCCTGATCACTATGATGTGAGCTGCTTCTCTTTTCCCCACTCCCCCACCATGATGTTCAGGCTGGCCTGGAGTCCAGAGACATGGAGCTGGCCTTCTATGGACTAAGACCTCTGAAACTGTGAGCCCTCAAATAAAACCTTTTCTCCTCTACAGTTGTGCTGTTTAGGTCCTTTAGTTACAGCAGCAAAAAGGCTGACTAAAATACTGCCTCAGCTTTTTACCTACTGAAGGACAAGTCAGTTATTTTTCGATTTCAGTTGTCACAAATAAAGCTGCTATGGATATTCATGAAAAAAACCTCTTTCTATTTCAACTCCTGATTTTAAAACTTATAAGGTAGGTTTTAAAATGTGTATAACACATTAGCACAGTAATATATATTTATTATTTACATGTAAGTTTTTTTGTGTGTCCATTTACCTAATAAGGGTATATGATCAAAAGGTCAGGTGCTAATGGTAGAAGCAAGTGGCAGACACACGGGGCTTCATTTTACATCATGAATTCTACTTTTATTTGTTTTAAAATATACATGGTATGAACTTTTTAAAAGTCTGTAGGCCTTTATCTGCTGGGATAGAGGTGTGAGATTGAAATAGACCGAGGAGCAGATGAAAGAGATACACTCAGGTCTCGTGCCTCCTTCCCATGTGTTATGCTGCCAAGCAGTTAATTTAGGTAGAAAATGAGAATTTTAAGTTAACTATACATATTCTTTGCTTTCTAGCATTTACTCACCACATATTTGAAAGATTTGATGGGTAACTTAGAAATCACACTATGGGAGCACACTGGGTCAGCAACACTGCTCATGTTCAGCCTCTGTGGTGTTTACTCTAGACATATGTACTGAAGAGAAAGCCAAAACCTACATAGAGATAAAGAAGTTCTCACTCTCTGCCTATTGTGGAGAGAGCCTACTGCTTTAAGTAGACTCTATTGTTACTAACGTCAGCATTTAAGAGAAAAATAACGTGTAACAACCTTAGTGTGGGCAAAGTTCAACAACATTAAAGCAAAGAAATTTAATTTGTCAGAATTCAACACATGCCAAGCTGCTACCTCTATAGTATCACTCACTCTTTAATTTGTGCTGGGAAATTTTTATTACCCCTACCAAGATCCATATTTGCTACTTATTGCTATTTATTTATCTTTTATTTCCCTTTGTAAAAGGAAAAATTAAACCACCCAAACCAACTTGGTTTGTCTAAAACCTGTCCAAGGATAGAGTAATTTCCTTTCCATGCTCAGACCTTGATAGCCTATCCTGATTCAGGGGAAAGATGGGGAGACTAGTAGTAGAAGGCCCATATCCAAACCAGCAGCAGAACCGATTCAGAACAAATGGCTATAGTGCAATACAATTCAGCCTGTCTCAGCTATTTAAGTTCTTACTTACTTCCTCTGTTTTCCTAGCTACAGTACAAGGAGAGCATTGTATTTCCAATAAATAATGTATAATTAATTAGCATTTTGAAAAGCATAGGACCCTTCACATATAATTGTCTTCTCTCTACCCAAACAGCAGGTACTAATGAGATCAGGTTTTTGTCTTGGAGCAATCAGTGCCTGTTATTTGGTAATTATAGAGTGCTTAGGGAATGGAACTCAATTTCTTTGGGTTTATCCATTTAAAATCAACCTTGTTACTATGGAATGGATAGAATTTTTTACATGGGAAATCTTATTTAACAAAGTTAGAGAAAAAGGACCCTTGCTCTAAGGAATTTTCAATATGTACTGCCTAAGAGAACTTAATCATTCTGAATTAAATAGAATAAAGAAGTCAGTGGAGACGTTGTTCACATGTTTGAGTGGGGCTTTGTCTGTCTGCTATTGTAATAAATACTTAGCCTTGAATACAAGTGTGTTCTCATTCTTTCTTGGACTAGGTTTTTAAGTTTATACACACGCACACAAAATACTTGTCAGATATAAATAAATTCTTATTGTAATACCTATTTTACTTATTCCCTGGGGCCTCCAATATCCTTCAAGGTCTTTTCAGTGATCTATCCTTCCCTTGAGTTAGGAAATAAGGCTAAAGCAACACAGGTCATTGAAGTGCAATAGCTATTTAGGCAATTTTCAGCATGATGGTGAGAGATGAGCAGAGGAGGGCTTACAGTCTGGCATGGTGATGCTCTTGGAAGGGGAGGCCTGAATCGGGAGCATGGATTTGGATTTCAGAGTGAGGCATTTGTTGTAGCTCCATCTTTAGGGTAATACTGATGTGCATATAAAATGTACGCTTGTCACTTTTGAGTCATGGGTGTTGCTGGATCCTTTATCCTCTTTCTTTGGACCTCCTTGTAATTAATGGGGGGGGGTGGTGTCTGAAGCTGTCAGGGACCATAAGCCAGGAGGCAGCGTCACTTTACTCTCTGTAGCAGGGCCATGGTGGGACTGAATTCTGTCACGTCATAGTTTACAACAGTGTAATTTCCACTCCTGGTTGTGCATGAATGTTGCTTGGAGAGTTCTTCATGTGTGTCTCTCTGGACATTGTTTCACACTTAGTCAAGGAAGATCTCTGCAGAATGGGACTCAGAAATCTTTGAAAAAAAATCTCTGGGTTGTTCTGATTATCAGTCAAGATTAGGGACCATTGTTCCACTCAGTTTGTTTAAACTGGCTTAAGCTTAGCTATGCATAGAGATAACAGAAATATATACACAGGTTAAAAAATGATCAAAATTAATCAAATCAATGGTTTATTTAAATCTCATGAAATTTATCTTATGACAGAACTTAATCCCTTTTGGAGGCAGATTATAGAGATTAGAGAGGGAACAAAATTATTTTCATTTTCTCTATAGTTGCTAAATTGAATATCCATAATTTATTATGGATTTGCCTCAAACATCTGTTCAATATACAATAAAGACACTTTTATAAATCAAAATATGTTTAGTAAAACTGAAAAAAAATGTATAGAAATGTATAGAAACACATAGAAAGAAACACAGATTCTTGCTAAATTGCCCAGGCTGGCCTCAAACATGCAATCTTCCTGCCTCAGCCTACCAAGTAGCTGGGATTACAGGCATTTAACACTCCACCCAGCTCATCTTTCTACATACTTTAAATAATCCCTAGGATTATTTAAAATATCTAATTCAATGTAAATGCTATGTAAATAGTTTTTACACTGTATTGTTTAGGGAATGACAAGGAAAAAAAGGTCTGTATATGTTTAGCACAGATGCAATTTTTTTTCAGGTATTTTTGCTGGGGTTGGCTGAATCCATGGATGCAAAGCCCATGGATACAAAAAGGTGACTGAACTTAGAACTGCAATATCTAGGAGGAAAGACTATGGTTTCTCTTATATTTGTATATATATATATTTTTTTACTGAGAAGCATCTCTAGCAGAAGCAAACTCTCTAAAGACTGTCTCTAGGACTTCTGAGGCTACATATTATAGTGCAAATTGAATATTTAATGCAAGCAAGACAAGCAATTCACCAGCATCTCCCACATCAATGCAGAAAATATGAGAATTGAGAATCGTTTCCCAAATTTGGCTAAAACATAAGTCTTTCTTAGATTGCCCTTACTTAGATTACTTAATTTACAAGTAGGTATTCTCTGACACTTCCTTTATGATATTCTCACTAAACCCACACAAAATTAACATATATATTACGTACACATACTTCATGTTGTCAATTTTAAAGTCAAGTGCTTTAAAATTGATGAGCACATATTTACCTCATATTAATGCTTTTTATTGAAACACTCTTATTATATTAAAAAAATCTTTCACTTGTTTTCTATTTTTTTTTTACTTTTATCCATAGAATTTTCATTTTGATGACTTTACTCAGAATCCTTCAAATATTCTCTTCTATCCCTGTGAGAGGAAATAAATTATGCCCTGCCATCAAGAAGATAAAATCAGCAATAGGACAACTGCTATAGATCAGTTGGCGCCTTTTCCTTTTGACAATATGCTTCATTTTGATAACAGAAGGATTTAGCCACCTTGCTCAACCCAATTTAAACTTCACACAGGGTCATACACTAGTAATGAGAAACTGGATTTTCACAGTTGCATCCTGGAGGAAACTCCCCAGCCCCCAGCCCCAGACTTAATCTGTAGTTTTGGTCATTGGCTTCTATACAATGGCTTTTCAATAGCAAGACCATAGGAGCATTGCTTAAAAAGTAGTTTTTGTGATTTCCTTTTCCAATGTGCAGCAAATAAGAAATGTTGTTTTCCCAAGTTTCCTTTTTAATGGCAGTGACACTTTGTAAAACTTACACACATGAGCATATAAATGCAAGGACCTGGCCTGCTGGGCTTCTCAGGAATCTCCTCCCTATTTTTGTTCTAAAGGAGATGGGTATGAGAGCTCAGAAATTTTTAGGAATTTACATGATATTTTATAATCTTAATTTTTGCAGCTAAACAAGTAGATGAAGACTTGTAGGTATATGTCCTTTACTTTAGTATATGAGTTAAGAATTCATAACATTTTGCAAATAGTGACACAATTCAGAATGAACAAAGAAGGAATATTATCTTCCAAATTCTATTATGCTCAATGAATTCTCATTCTGCATGATATTACCTATTATTTCTTCATGATGGGAAAGGCATTTCCAAGATTGAATGTTAAAGGTGAATGTGGTTATGAAGACAAGATCTCAGCTTTGATGTAGTGAAAAAGGAAAGAAATAAGCAAAATAGAAGTTAAATCCCACCATTTCCTCATCTCTATCTTAATCTCTGGCCCAAGCCTATACTTCACAATCTATTATCACCTCTTTGGCAGTAAGATATTGAAGAGTTGGTTTGTCAGGTATAAAATGAAAGAAAATCATATTTACAATCATTAAGGAAGGGAAAGCCATTCTTTTTTTTAAAAAAAAAATATTTTTTAGTTGTAGTTGACACAATACTTTATTTATTTTTATGTGGTGCTGAGGATCGAACCCAAAGCTGATCCACAACCCCAGCCTGGGAAAGCCATTCTAATAGAGAATAATTGGTATTATTCCTAACCAACTCATCAAGTTCAAACTCTTTAGTCTTACAAAGGATGTATAGGCTTTGAATTTTCTAAGTATCTCGAGGTAGAGTGCAATCAGCATTAATTAAAATACTCCTGCTTATAATTATGCCCATGATAGATTCAGGAGAATCTAAACTACCAGGAAAAAAATATTGCAAAGATAATTAAACAAAAATAAAGATTGTAGCCTCAAAGTGTTTCCAATTATCTAGCTAAATATGCACATTCATGTTTGTTTGTTAACTTAGGGTTTCTTTTTCATGGATTGTTAGAAACCACATTAATATGAAGTTCTAACACAATCAAGCATTTCCCAAACTCTGAAATTATCAGGTAACAATTTTCCATGGTTTGACTTATCTCTGCCTATTAATTTTCAACAAGCAACTCTGTGTTCATTTATTAGTTTTTGTTCACTAGTCTTCTGCCTTTGGTCTTCCTATTTTGCTTTACATATTCTCCTTGGGCAATTGCTTTTGCTTCAAGAAAGGACAACTAACCTCTGGTCCTAAATTGTTGTGGTAAGCTTTGCCAGGTTGTCCTGGAGACCTTCCAGGTGAACATATCTAATAGTGTACTCATTGTGGCCACCTTTTCCAAATTTGCTCTTAAGTTTTGAATTCTCGAAAGTGATTAATGATGTTACTATCAACTGCAATCACATGCTGCATAATAATGTTTTGGTCAATGAGGGACAACATACAACATGATGGTCTCATAAGATCATAATGAAGCTGAAAAATTCCTATCACCTAGCATTTTTACTGTATCTTTTCTCTGCTTAGATACTCAAATATGCACCATTGTGTTACAGTTGCCTAGAGTATTCGGTACAAGAACAAGCTGATCAACTTTGTAGTGTAGGAGCCATAAGCTATACCATATGGCCTGGCTGTGTTGGAGGATATACCATTTGGGTTTGTGTAAGTACGAAATTGTCTGACAACTCATTTTTCAGAACATATTCTTGTTCTTGATGATGCAGGACTGTGAGTTGATCCTCTTCCCCACTCTTTTCTAACTGAGCCTATAAACCTCAATGTGTCTCAGAGAAAGCATTTTCTTCCACTCCCAATGCTGTGGTAGCAAGCCCTCCTTGTCTCTTGTCTGGACTATAAAAATACTCCTTCTTCTCTGATATCAGTGATGCATGATCTCCCCTCTCTGTTCCACACTGTTACTTGAGATACATGCAAAGCAAATACAACTCTTATTCCCCCATTGCAAAATTCCACTGGATTTTTTTCACCTCTAGGATTAAACATAGATTTGTAAGAAAAAATTGGTGGGGTAATAATTTTGGTCATGTGATTCCTAGCAATCTTTCAATTTCATATCTTCTCCTTTCCCCCATCTTGTTTGACAGATGACCCTTGGATCAAACCAGTATTTCAGTATGTCCCTATCAAAAATTCATTTTGCCTTTAAATCAATACTGGTTTCACTGCCTGGATTGTCTTTCCTTTTCTTTCTTCATCCAACAGTCCTACCCTAAACTTTTTATATTTTATATTTTTTTTTTCATAAAATGTGATGACAGAGACTAATTGAAATTTTTAAAAACTTTTGTGCAATCCTTTGGGTTGAAAGTTTTAAAATTCTACCAGTGAATTATCAAGATTGTAGTGTGTACTTACAATTTTAGAGCTGATAAAAATCAGTCATAAGTCTAATAGAAAAGGAAGCAAAATGATCTTTTGCTCAGTAATTTTAGTGAAAAAAAACCTGACTATCTAATTTATGAAGAGAACACAAATAGCTTATGCAGTGGTTGGTTCCTAAATGGAATAGAGACTATGACCCAGAAGAAAGAAATTATTCCTAAATGGAATAGAGACTATGACCCAGAAGAAAGAAATATTACTACTGAGACTGAAGAAATTAATCAGTGCTGTCTGCAATGCAGAATAAATTAAAATGAAGATTAGGTGCTAAATAATCTGAAGCTGTTATGTAAAGTGTTCATAATTGGGGAAGATGTCTCGCTTTTTACTATGGAAATACCAAACATAGAATTAGCATAGGAAGAATAGTGTTAATGAATTCCTATTCTCCCATCAACCAACTTCAACACTTAGTAACTTTTTGTCAGTCATATGTCATCTCTCCCCCACAAGTTAATTATCACACCATTTTATTTGTGCATCTGACTTAAAGAATTTTTTTTTATTTTTTAGAAAACAACAATACCACTACTGTACCTAAGGAAATTAGCAATAATTTCCTAACTACCATTATTATTAACACTATTATATCATTATGCATATCTTTATTATTAAATCATTATTAGCTGTAATTCCTTACGAGCCTATCCAGTCTGTTTTCAGATTTCTTTGATTATCCCCTAAATATCTTTCTGTAGTTGTGTTATTTAAATGAGGATTACACATAACATTTTTAATATGTTGAAGTATCCTTTAATCTGTAAAGCTTCATGCAATTCCATTTTTAATTTTATCATGTATTTGTTGAGTACATCAGGCTATTTATCCCATAAAATTTTTCATATTCTGAAAAAAATCCCTACTTACCCTTTAAGATCTAGCTCTCTTGTTTATTTGGGGGGGGGGTAGTATCACTGATTCCTGAGATTTCTCACTACATCTCTTAATTCATAGGATTATCAGGTTACCTGTAGTTGCTTACATGTATTTCTTTTTCCAATAGATCAGAATTCCCTTGTAGACAGAACACTGCCTTATTTATCTTTAACTTCTCAGGTCTTCATGATGTGTTCCCCCCACAAATGGGACTTGGAAAGTCTTACTTGGAAAGAAAAATTGACATAAGAACATAATTATTGGGAAAGAAGATAAAGTACAATTTAATTAATACTTTCCCTGCATTGTGTACAGGACTGTATGACTTGATGGCATGTAACATGGGTTCCTTTCCAGAACTATCTAATTCTTACATGAAAAATGATAACAATGATTGTGCTATTCATATGACTTTATAACCTCAATTTTCTTTCATAAAGTTTTTATAATGAAATAATCACAGTCTTATTGAAGTTGCAAAAATAGTACATTTAGTCCTGGGAAGCCCTTATCCAGTTTTACCCACTGATAACATATATAAATAACTGTTGTAAATATCAAAAGAAGGAATTGACATGCATATAACACAATCATTACAGGCCATTTTAAATTTCCTACATGTTTATACATGTGTATGTGTGTAGATCTATGCAATAGACAGTACAGGTTTGCATAGACTTGTGCAATTTGATAGAACCCTAGTTTTGATAGGCAAATTTGTCTCACAGTTTGAAATGATCTGAACCATGAAGTCATACAGAATCATGAAGTCATATAGCTCTAGTTTTGATTTTTATCAAAGTGATACAACTTAAATTTAACTGCACTTCTATTTCTGATGTACAGCTATAACATATGAAAACATACAATTCAAAAACACATCCATGAATTCAAAAGAATAGCTAAACATACATAAAACCAGAAATAGAGAAATGCAAAAATAGTGAGTGAAAATGAAGACTTCAACCTGCTACACTTTGGTCTGGGAGTAGGAATAACTAAGGGTTTTGATTTCTGAAGATAAATCAATAGGGGCTCTGCATAAAATACCAAGAGAAACTCACTGAAGCCTGAGGATAAGGATGTGGTTTCTTTTTATGTGGAAAGGGGAGAATAGTTCAGCACTTGCTGCCTGAAGTTGTGGCTTCAAAGAAATCTCCCAGAGGATCTGGGGGTGGAGGACAAACATTCACCTTCAGGACAGGAGCAGAAGCTAGATGCATGCTGCCTAGGTGACTGGATTTGTGATAGGCTCAATATCTAAGGAGGAGAGGTCTGAACAATCCCTGTAGGACTCTGTTCTCAACTGATGGTCTGGAGTCAGCCAAGAGGGGGAGGGGACAGGGAGGTGCTGACAAAATGCCAGCCCTGGAGAGGGGACTCCATGGGGAAAAAAGAGAAAAAAACAAAAGTCTCCCACTAAGAATGAATCCACCAGCTAAAATTAAAGAAACTATGGAATCCCCTCTTAGAAAGATCATCAGCTCAATCAAGTATTGGAAGATGAATTTATTAAAGGTAGAAAAAGGATGAGTCTGACAATAGATTTAAAGTACGCACACACAAGATGCTTTAAAAGATAATTGAAAAACATCCATTTTAAAAAGAGAGGAAAAGTTTATGAAATGGAGACAGAAGTAAAGAAAGAATAACTAGACAGAAGAAAAATATTGGATATATTTAAAATAAGAAAAATCAGCATTTAAGTATTAATAATGAGAGTTTCAGTTTGGGGAGAGAGAGACTATATCTATCTATCTATATAAATTATATGTATAATATATCTTTATGAAGATGCCTATGTGACAACCTAAACAGACCAATATCAATTGAGGAAATATAAGAAACCATAAAAAGACTACCAACTAAGAAAAGCCCAGGACCGGATGGGTATACAGCAGAATTTTACAACACCTTTAAAGAAGAACTAATACCAATACTTTTCAAGCTACTTCAGGAAATAGAAAAAGAGGGAGAACTTCCAAATTCATTCTA